>NC_064819.1:89993404-90296435 GCF_024166365.1 Elephas maximus indicus | reverse complement strand
ACTATTACTAAGCTATCGAATCCCCTTGGTGAGCCACAAGCATCTGATTTGCATAGTCCCACCCAGGTATTTGAAGGACGTTTCAAGACTATGGTTAGAAGGGCCATATTAATTTGTTACTACATTTTTTCTCCTTAATTTCTTTTTTTGATATTGTGTGTTCTCAGTATTGGAATGAATACTTAGTAATTGAATGTATTTGAATTTTTGGTTAGTGATATAGATTCTGAGAAATGTGATCTGGCAGTGCAATGCCAATGAGGCTACTGGCACAGTGGCACCACTGTTCTGTGGCATGAAGGTATGCCAATGAGAGCTATATAAATAATTCATTGCAGGTGCCTTTCCATTAAGTTATACGGGGAAAATCTGGTTTTCCAAATATGACACAAAAACCAAATCAAGCCCATCAGGGCTCTTTAACTATCACACAGGAAAGCAATATTATGCTTGCGAGCCTTGCCTTGCAGAAATTAATCTTTCCTAGATTACTGTTTGTTGCTTTTTATGGTTCCAGAATTGTCTATGCTATAGTAGTTACCATGTTGTTATTGTCGTTAGGTGCCATCGAGTTGGTTCCTACTCATAGCTACCCTATGTACAACATAATGAAACACTGCCCGATCCTGCATCATCTTCACAACCATTGTTATGCTCGAGCCCATTGTTGCAGCCACTGTGTCAATCCATCTCGCTGAGGGTCTTCCTCTTCTTCGCTGCCCTTCCACTTTGCCAAATATGATGTCCTTCTCTAGGGATTGATCCCTCATGTCCAAAGTATGTGAGACCAAGTCTCGTCACCCTCATTTCTAAGGAGGTTTCTGGCTCTACTTCTTCCAAGACAGATTTTTTTGTTCTTTTGGCAGTCCATGGTATATAAAATATTCTTTGCCAGCACCACAATTCAAAGGCGTCAATTCTTCTTTGGTCTCCCTTATCCAACATCTAGCTTTTGCATTACATGAGGCAACTGAAAATGCCATGGCTTGGGTCAGGTGCAGCTTAGTCTTCAAGGTGACATTTTTGCTTTTCAACACTTTTAAAGAGGTCTTTTGCAGCAGATTTATCTAATGCAATGTGTCTTTTGATTTCTTGACTGTTGCTTCCATGGGTGTGGATTGGGGATTCAAGTAAAATGAAATCCTTTACAACTTCAATCTTTTCTTCATTTATCATGATGTTGCTTATTGGTCTAGTTGTGAGGATTTTTATTTTCTTTATATTGGAGTGTAATCCATACTGAAGTCTGTGGTCTATGGTCTTCATCAGTATGTGGTTCAAGTCCTCTTCACTTCCAGCAAGCAAAGTTGTGTCATCTGCATAATTCAGGTTGTTAATGAATCTTCCTCCAATCCTGATGCCCCGTTCTTCTTTATATAGTCCAGCTTCTTGGATTATTTGCTCAGCATACATTTTGAATAAGTATGGTGAAAGAATACAACTTGACACACACCTTGCCTGACTTTAAACCACACAGTATCCCCTGTTCTGTTCAAACTAGTGCCCCTTGATCTATGTACAGGTTCCTCATGAGGACAATTAGGCATTCTGGAGTTCCCATTCTTCCCATTCTTATCCATAATTTGTTATGATCCACAGAGTTGAATGCCACTGCATAGTCAGTAAAACACAGATAAACATCTTTCTGGTATTCTCTGCTTTCTGCCAGGATCCATCTGACATCAGCAATGATATCCTTGGTTCTACGTCCTCTTCTGAATCTGGCTTGAATTTCTGGCAGTTTCCTGTCGATACACTGCTGCAGTCGCTTTTGAATGATCTTCTGCAAGATTTCATTTGCACGTGATATTAATGAAATTGTGCGATTGTTTTCGCATTTGGTTAGATCTCCTTTCTTGGGAATAGGCAAAAATATGGATCTCGTCCAGTCGGATGGCCAGGTAGCTGTCTTCCAAATTTGTTGGTATAGATGATTGAGCACTTCCAGCACTGCATCCATTTGTTGAAACAACTCAATTGGTATTCTGTCAATTCCTGGAGACTTGTTTTTTGCTAATGCCTTCAGTGCAGCTTGGATTTCTTCCTTCAGTACCATCAGTTCCTGATCATATGCTACCTCCTGAAATGGTTGAATGTTGACTAATTCTTTTTGGTACAGCGCATCTATGTATTCCTTCCATCTTCTTTTGATGCTTCTTGCATCATTTAGTATTTTCCCTTTAGAATCCTTCGCTATTGCAACTCTGGGCTTGAATTTTTTCTTCAGTTCCTTCAACTTGAGAAATGCTGAGCATGTTGCTTACTTTTGGTTTTCTATCTCCAGGCCTTTGCACATGTCATCAAAATACTTTACTTTGTCTTCTCCAGCCACCCTTTGAAATCTTCTGTTCAGCTCTTTTACTTCATCTTTTCTTCCTTTTCCTTTAGCTACCCAACGTTCAAGGGCAAGTTTCAGAGTCTCTTCTAACATCCATTTTGGTCTTTTTTTTCTATTCTGTCTTTTCAATGACCTCTTGCTTTCTTCATGTATGATGTCATTCCACAACTCGTCTCGTCTTCGAACGTTAGTGTTACATATGTCAAATCTATTTTTGAGATGGTCTCTAAATTCAGATGAGATATACTCAAGGTCACATTTTGGCTCTTGTGGACTTGCTCTGATTTTCTTCAGTTTCAGCTTGAACTTGCATGTGGGCAATTGATGGTCTGTTCTGCAATCAGCCCTGGCCTGGTTCTCAGTGATGATACTGAGGTTTTCCATTGTCTCTTTCCACAGATGTAGTCTATTTGATTCCTGTGTATCCATTTGGTGAGGTCCATGAGTATAGTTGCTATTTATGTTGTTGAAAAAATGTATTTGCAATGAAGAAATCATTGGTCTTGCCAGATTCTGTCATGCAATCTCCAGCATCATTTCTATCACCAAGGCTGTATTTTTCAACTAACGATTCTTCTTTGTTCCCAACTTTCTCATTCCAATTACCAGTAATTACCAGTGCATCCTGATTGCATGTTTGTCAATTTCAGACTGCAGAAATTGGAAAAAAAATTCAGTTTCTTCTTCTTTGGCCTTAGTGATTGGTAAATAAATTTGAATAATAGTTGTATTAACTGATGTTCCTTCTAAGCCTATGGATATTATCCATAACTGGCAGTGTTGTACTTCAGAATAGATCTTCAAATGTTCTTTTTGACAGTGAATGCCACACCATTCCTCTTCAAGCTGTCATTCCCAGCCTAGTAGACCATATGATTCTCTGATTCAAAATAGCCAGTACCAGTCCACATCAGTGCACTAATACCTAGGATATGGATGTTTATGTGTTCCATTTCACTTTTGGCTATTTCCAATTTTCCTAGATTCATACTTCCTACATTCCACGTTCCGATTATTAAAGGATGTTTGCAGCTGTTTCTTCTCATTTTGAGTCATGCCACATCAGAAAATGAAGGTCCCAAAAGGTTGACTCCATCCACATTATTAAGGTCGACTCTACTTTGAGGAGGCAGTTCTTCCCCAGTCATCTTTTGAGTGCCTTCCAACCTGAGGGGCTCATCTTCTGGCAGTATATCAGGCAATGTTTCTCTGCTACCCATAAGGTTTGCACTGGCTAATTCTTTTCAGAAGTAGACCATTGGGTCCTTCTTCCGAGTCTGTCTTCATCTGGAAGCTCAGCTACAACCTGTCCCCCGTGGGTGACCCTGCTGGTGTTTGAATACTGGTGGCATAGCTATCAGCATCACAGCAACATGCAAGCCCCCACAGTATGACAAACTAACAGACACTTGGGGGTTATTAGTTACATGATTTTCAAATATTTTCTCCCAGTCTGGGAGTTGTATGTTGACTTTTTTGATGGCATACTTTGAAGCATAAAGTTTTTTAGTTTTCAGGAACTCGAATTTATCTATTTTTTCTTTTATTAATAGTGCTTTTGGTATCATATCTAAGAAACCATTGCCTAATCCAAGGTTATGAAGCTTTATGCCTATGTTTTCTTCTAAGGGTTTTATAGTTTTAGCTCTTACAATTAGATCTTTGTTCCATTTTGAGATAATTCTGTAAAAGCCCTACTTGATTCTTTTCCATGTGGATATCCAGTTTTCCCATAATCATTTGTTGAAAAGAATATTCTTTCTCCCATTGAATTCTCTTGGCACTGAAATACAAATGATTGTAAATCTGAGGGTTAATTTCTGGACTCTCAGTCCTATTTCATTGATGTATATGTTTGCCCTTATGCCACTATTACACTGTCTTGCTTACTGTAACTTTGTAGTAAGTTTTCTAATCAGAAAGTTTTTTAGCCATTTTGTGTCCTTTCAATTTCTGTGTGATTTTTAAGATCAAAATGTCAATTTCTGCAAATTGAGAAATGCATGTCAATGGAGGTTGCATTGAATACATACATCAATTTGGGGAGTGTTGCCATCAGAATAATATTCAGTCTTCTGATCCAAGAGCATTGGATGTCTTATTTTTAAGTCTTTCTTAATTTCCAGCTACAGACTTTGTTCTTAAAGTTTTTGTGGTATAGGTTTTGCACTTCTTTTGTCAAATTTATTCCTATTTTATTCTTTTGTGATGTTATTGTAAATAGAATTGTTTTCTTAATATCATTTCAAAATTGTTTATTCCAAGTGTATAGAAATACAATAGATTTTTAATGTATTAGTATTTTATCCTGCAAAACTGCTGGTCTTGTTTATTTTCTTTTTAGTGGATTCCTTGGGATTTTGTATATACAAGATCATGTCATCTGCAAATGGAGATAATATTAGTCTTTCTTTCCAATATGATGCTCTTTATTTCATTGTCTTGCCTAATTGCTTTTGCTAGAACCTCCAGTACAATGTGGAATAGAAATGGTGAGAGCGGACATTGTGTTTGTTCCTGAAGTTAGAAAGAAAGCATTTAATCACTCACCAATGACGAGTATGATGGCATATGTGAGTTTTTTGAAGATGCCCTTTATCGTGGTAAGGGAGTATACCTCTATTTTTGGTTTGTTGAGTGTTTTAATTATGTTGAGTGTTTTAATCATGAAAGGGTGCTGGATTGTGTCAGATGGTTTTTCTATGTCTCTTGAGAAGATGATGTAATTTTTGTTTTTTATTCTGTTGATAGGATGTATCACATTAATTAGTGTTGGGTGTTATACTAATCTTACATTCCTGGGATATATCCCACTTAATGATAGTGTAAAACTATTTTTATATATTGATGAATTTGGTTTGCTAGCATTTTGTTGAGGATTTTCTTTTCTTGTGATATCTTCCTCTGGCTTTTATATCAAAATAATACCGGCCTAGTAAAATGAGTCGAGAAGCATTACCTCCTCTTCTATTTTTTGGACTAGTTTGTGAAGAATTGGTATTAATTATTTCAATGTTTGATAGCATTATTTAGTGAAGTCCTTTGAGCCTGGGCTATTACATGGGAAGTTTCTTATTTTTTTTAATTGTTAATTCAATTTCTTTACTTGTTGTTGTTCTACTTAGACTCTCTATTTACTCAAGTCTGATTCGGTAGTTTAGGTCTTCATAGGAATTTGTTTATTCTAGGCTATCTAATCTTTTGCCACACAATTGTTCAGAGTGTTGTTGTTCGGTGCCATCAAGTCAGTTCTGACTCATAGCAACCCTACGTACAACAGAATGAAACAGTGCCTGGTCCTATGCCATCCTCACAATCGTTGCTATGCTTGAGCCCATCATTCCATACACTGTGTCATTCCATCTTGTTGAGGGTCTACTTCTCTTTGGTTGGCCCTCTACTTTACCAAGCATGATGTTCTTCTCCAGGGACTGGTCCCTCCTGATAACATTTCCAAGTCTAACACCGTCATTTCTGAGGAGCATTCTGGCTGTACTTCTTCCAAGGCAGATCTGTGCAGTACTTCTGGCAGTCCATGGTATATTCAATATTCTTTGCCTACACCATAATTCAAAGGCATTCTTTTTTGGTCTTCTTCATTCATTGTCCAGCTTTCATATGCATATGAGGTGACTGAAAATACCATGGTGTGGGTCAGGTGCACCTTTGTCCTCAAAGTGACATCTTTGCTTTCTACCACTTTAAAGACCTCATACAATTCCCTTATGATCATTTTTATTTCTGAATAAATTTTACAAATCCTTTTTATTTCTTTCATTCCAGATTTTAGTAATTTCAGTTTTCCTTTTCCCTTGGCAAGTCTTGCTCAAGTTTTGTCATTTTTTTCTTTTTATTCTTTTCAAAGAACCAAATTGTGTTTTTTTTTCTGTAGTGTTTTTCCATGCTCCATTTCATGAATTTCCACTCTAATTTTTATCATTTCCTTCCTTCTGCTTCCTTTAGGTTTAGTTTGCTCTTTTTTTTTTCCCCAATGTCTTAAAGGAGTTCAATGGAATCCTGTAAGTTTTCGTATGTTGTGTCTTCATTTTCATTCACGTCACAGTATTCTCTAATTTCTGTTTTGATTTCTTCTTTGACCCAGTGGTTATTTAAGAGTATGTTGTTTCATTTTCACATATATGTAAATTTCACAAGCTTCTTTCTGTTAGTTATTTATAATTACATCACATTGTGGTTGGAGAACATAATTTGTATTATTTCTATTCTTTTCAATTTATTAGGGCATGTTTTATGGCATAGCATATGTTCTTTTCTGGAGAATGTTCCATGTGCACTTGAGAAGAATTCATATTCTGCAGTTATTGGGTGGAGTGTTCCATAGATGTCCCTTATGTAGAGTTGGTTTATAGGGTTGTTCTAGTCTTCTAACCTTGATCAACGATAAGACTTTGTCGATCTTCTGTCAGTTGTTCTATCCATTGAAAATGGAATACTGAAGTCTTCAACTATTATTGTTGTATTGTCCATTTCTTCCTTCATTTTTATGTTTTTTCTTTAGTCTATTTTGATGTTGTTTTTAGGTGCATATACATTTATAATTCTTACATCCTTCTGATAAAGTGACTCTTTGAACATTATAAAATCTCCCTCTTCAACTGTAGTAAGATTTTTTATTTTAGAGTCTATTTTCTCTGATATTAGTATAGCCACTAGGACCTTCTTGTGGTTGCTGTTTCCACAATATATTATATTCCATTCTTTTACTTTCAATCAATTTGTACCTTTGAATATAAGATGTGTCTGCTGTAGACAGCATATAGTTGGAGTTTGTTTTGTGTTTGTGTATAAGTGTCTGCGTGTGGTCAGATTATCTTGCTTTTTGATTACATTGTTTAATGTATATGTAATGGTTGCTATAAGCTGTAATGAAAGCCAGGTTTGTTTTTTCTTTTTTGGTTATTTTTGAGAATTTCACTTGTATGTCTATCTCAGATTTTGAAACTGAGACAGCCTGTGATTCCCACCCCACCACCTCAAAAAGTCTCCTTCCAGGGTCTTTCCCATTTTTGTGGACATCAGAACCATCTTTTGATGTCCTCCTTGACTCCTCTCTTTCTCTCATATTCCAAATGCAATCCATTAGGAAGTCCTGAAAGTTCAACCTATATCAAGAATGCCATCATGTTCCACTATTTCCACTGCTCACACCCAGGTTTAAGTGACCAATATCTATAGCTGGAATAGTACCCAAATTTCTCGGTTTTCCCTATTGCCTTGCTTGCCCCTCTCAACTCTATTCTCACCACAGCAGCCAGAGTGATTCTTTTTTTTTTTTTTTAATAACTTTTATTAAACTTCAAGTGAACGTTTACAAATCCAATCAGTCTGTCACATATAAGTTTACATACATCTCACTCCCTACTCCCACTTACTCTCCCCTTCTTGAGTCAGCCCTTTCAGTCTCTCCTTTCTTGACAATTTTGCCTGCTTCCCTCTCTCTCTATCCTCCCATCCCCCCTCCAGACAAGAGTTGCCAACACAATCTCAAGTGTCCACCTGATATAATTAGCTCACTCTTCATCAGCATCTGTCTCCCACCCGCTGACCAGTCCCTTTCATGTCTGATGAGTTGTCTTCGGGGATGGTTCTTGTCCTGTGTCAACAGAAGGTCTGGGGAGCATGGCCGCCGGGATTCCTCTAGTCTCAGTCAGACCATTAAGTTTGGTCTTTTTATGAGAATTTGGGGTCTGCATCCCACTGATCTCCTGCTCCCTCAGGGGTCCTCTGCTGTGCTCCCTGTCAGGGCAGTCATTGATTGTGGCCGGGCACCAACTAGTTCTTCTGGTCTCAGGATGATGTAGGTCTCTGGTTCATGTGGCCCTTTCTGTCTCTTGGGCTCTTAGTTGTCGTGTGGCCTTGGTGTTCTTCATTTTCCTTTGCTCCAGGTGGGTTGAGACCAATTGCTGCATCTTAGATGGCCGCTTGTTAGCATTTAAGACCCCAGACCCCACATTTCAAAGTGGGATGCAGAATGATTTCATAATAGAATTATTTTGCCAATTGACTTAGAAGTCCCCACAAACCATGTTCCCCAGACCCCCGCGCTTGCTCCGCTGACCTTTGAAGCATTCATTTTATCCCTGAAACTTCTTTGCTTTTGGTCCAGTCCAACTGAGCTGACCTTCCATGTATTGAGTGTTGTCTTTCCCTTCACCTAAAGCAGTTCTTATCTACTGATTAATCAATAAAAAACCCTCTCCCACCCTCCCTCCCTCCCCCCTCGTAACCACAAAAGTATGTGTTCTTCTCAGGTTTACTATTTCTCAAGATCTCATAATAGTGGTCTTATACAATATTTGTCCTTTTGCCTCTGACTGATTTCGCTCAGCATAATGCCTTCCAGGTTCCTCCATGTTATGAAATGTTTCACAGATTCGTCACTGTTCTTTATCGATGCGTAGTATTCCATTGTGTGAATATACCACAATTTATTTACCCATTCATCCGTTGATGGACACCTTGGTTGCTTCCAACTTTTTGCTATTGTAAACAGAGCTGCAATAAACATGGGTGTGCATATATCTGTTTGTATGAAGGCTCTTGTATCTCTAGGGTATATTCCTAGGAGTGGGATTTCTGGGTTGTATGGTAGTTCTATTTCTAACTGTTTAAGATAACGCCAGATAGATTTCCAAAGTGGTTGTACCATTTGACATTCCCACCAGCAGTGTATGAGAGTTCCAATCTCTCTGCAGCCTCTCCAACATTTATTATTTTGTGTTTTTTGGATTAATGCCAGCCTTGCTGGTGTGACAGAGTGATTCTTTTAGAAGAGAAGTTGTACCATGTTTCTCTTTTGCTCAAAACTGTCTTGTCACTCATCTTACCCGAGGAAAAGCCAAAAATTCTTCCAAATCCTCAAGGCCTACATGGTCTGGTTGTACCTCTGACTTCATCTCAATGACTCTGCTGCAGCCATATTGGCCTCCTTGCTACTTCCAGAACACAGACAGCCTCCTGCCCTAATGTGTCTGCACTGAATATTCCCCCAGCATGGAAAGAACTTCCTCAGACATGGTCATGGCTAATTGTGTCATGTCCTTCAAATTTTCCCTCAAAGCTCACCTTCTCAAACAGACCCACACTGATTACCCGACTATAGCAGTCGTCTTCTCTCTCCCCATACATCCACACTCTGGGTCCCTTTCCCCACTGCACTTACTGCCTTCTAATGTAAACATTTTCCTTATTTCTATGCTCATAGTCGATAGCTTGTCTCTCTCCACTAGAACACATGATCCACAAGGCTGACAATTTTTGTGTTTTTAGCTCACTTATGTTTCCCAGATGCAAAAATCGTGTTATGTAGTCAACACTCAACAAATATCAGTAGAGTAATGATTTTGTAGTATACAGCACCTCCCTATTCTAAAGACAGTGACCTTATCAATGTAACCTCAGACCAAATGCTGTTTTGTGGCAGCTACAGCACGACATCCAGTCACACTGATGTTAATGCTGCCTGAACTTTTCTCACAAGGGCTGCTCTCCTCCCTCCCTTCCTCGGCCACCCCCCTGCTCACTACAGCACACAAGTTCATTTCCATCTTCAGAAAGGAACAATCCCAGGCTTAGGGGCCCTCTTTTCCAATCAACTGTGAATGTAAATGAGAGTCTGCTTTAGATAGCCATCTGTTTGGAAGGAGCCAGCACTAGGATTCTAGTGCTAAGAGCAGGGAGAGAGGGTAGGTGAGCAGAAGATGGAAACACAACAGGAATTTCTCAAGATGTAAAACTACCAGATCCCTCTCCTCTGCTAATTCCAGAGGTTGGGGGAAAATGCAAAGAATAATCCAGGACAGTCCTAGAAGGAGGCAAAGAGGTGGGGTAGTCTGAAAATTCATTTCTCGATACCACAGAGACTCCCGGGCACAGAGGCCACCCTGGGCCTTGTGGGAATAACGACAGGAAAACAACTCCCCGTGCTTTCAGTGATGGGGATACCCAGAGGAGGATGGGACCAAGAACAAGCTCTCATGTACGAGAACAGACATAAACCTCTACAACAAACAAGGCACAAAAATAACCACACAATAATAATGGCTGAAGCTTAGGCCTGGACTGAACCCAGGCTGACTAGCCATACAAAGTCATAGCTGTCCAGCATCCTGGAGACAGGACAAGGCCCAGGTGATATCTGAGTCCCTGTGATCACAGGTCCTGGTGGGACAAGGTTCTACTAAGGGGACAAGGACAATAGGGCAGTGAGGATGACCCAGCTAAGAGGTAACCATGTCAATGCCAACAAAGTACTGAGCATCAAAGGGGCAAAGGCCCCATCCACGCTGAGCTACTCCATGGTCTTCTTTTCTTCTGCCTGCAACAGACTCAACACAGCAAACACAGGATTCTGGAAGGTTATCAAGACTTTTTGTATTGCCTGTTAAATTTTCAGAATTTTCGTTTCCTTTAATTAACCCATCAACCACACTTCATTGCAAGATTTTGAAAAAACAAATTAATATCCAGACTCTCATTTTCAAAAGGGAAGTGAGATACTGCCTCTCAGAGCAACAAGAAGTTACAACAGGGATGGGGACCTCCCAGCCCTGTCATGATGGAATAGAAATGCTGATCAGTGAATAGACACAGGTCAGTGTAGGGAGGGGGTCCTCTTCGGTCGGTGGGGCTAGTCTCCTATGTCTTCATCTTGTGCTGACAGAAATACAGACACATTCAGACTCCAGAAAGAGAAGTCAGGATTCTTGAATTTGCAAAGGGGGAGGGGGGTGAACAGATCTTGTATCACTCAGTCCCACACAAGGCAGCTTTCTCATGCTACAGAAGAAAGAAATCACAAACATATCTGGGTCAGTCACTGTTAAGTGTTGATATACTGAATAGCCCACCACATGCTCAAAATGTCCAAATACAAAGAATACCCATAGCCAAGTTGTGTTCCCACTGCTCCAACCCCTTCCCCATGTCAGGCCCCCAGGGTCTCACCTTTACAAGCCATGAGAGACACATCAGAGCCCTGGGCACAGTTGTTACCTGGAGAAATAAAAAACAGGATCTGGTCAGAGGCCACAGGAGGAGGGGAGGCTAAAGGAGGAATTACGGGGTGGGGCTACCCATGGGGTCCCATCTACACTATCCCAAGGGTCTCAGGGAATTACATTCCTCCTTATACGTACTTGCGGCCTGAGCATATTTCCCTCCTTTTCCACCTGTGGGAAGAAAACATCCTTTGAGAGACTGAAAGGAGTGAGAACCATAAGGTTCTTGAAGAGTCAACTATTTGTGGACCTCTGAACTGTGACTACAGACCCAGGACAGGATCAGAAAACAAGAATAGAAGAGATGTGCTGGGACTGGACCCATCACCATCCTAGAGCTCTGTCCTCAGCAGGGACCTTCCCCTCTGACCTGTGACTGCGGGGATCAGGTCCCCATCACCAGAATCAAGGTGAAAAAAATCTATCTTCACGTTCACGTGTGCTTTACAAAAGAATAAGCGTTAGCACAAAAGGCCCCAGGCTGGGTACGTGCAGTGTGTGGATGGTGCTTCACATGAGGGGCAGAAGGCAGGCAAACTCCTATCTGGGGTTTGAAACTTGCAGTGGTACAAGAAAATTCAGGCCCCACCCTATCTCTACCTGAGCTCTTCTTCCTGCAGATCAGAGCTCCAGCCACCACAGCTACAATGACCACAAGGAATACCAGGCCAGCAATGATTCCCATGATGATGGCGGGGGACTGAGAACGGGACTCTGGAAAGGGAGGGGAAAGTGAGAGGCCGTGACCCTGCTGCTGTGCCCACAGGGACCCCTGATTCGCCGAGAAGGAGCTACCTCTTTGCCTCCCCCACTTACCCCATCTCAGGGTGAGAGGCTTGGGCAGCCCCTCATGCTGCACATGGCATGTGTATCTCTGTTCCTTTCCAGAGGGCACCACCATGGCTGCCCACTTCTGGAAGGTTCCGTCCCCTGCAGGCCTGGTCTCCACAAGGTCCATGTCCTGGGTCTGGTCCTCTCCGTCCCGCTTCCAGGTCAGGGTGATCTCCGCAGGGTAGAAGCCCAGGGCCCAGCACCTCAGCGTGGCCTCACGGTCAGAGATGGGGTGGTGGGTTATGTGTGCTTTGGGGGGGTCTGAGGGAATGAGTCAGAAAATTCAGGAACTTCCCATCACCTCCCATGGGTTACCTGAGCAGTGCTCATGTGACCATCCTGAGAATGGACAGGACAATTGAGATAGGGGAGGGAGTGAGAAACCAGCCTGGACCAGGAATCTGGGATAATCTTATTCCAAAGAAAGTTCGAGAATCAGGGTGAGGCAGCCCAGAGTAGGAGGCTCCAGGTATCTGAGAACAGGGATTTCTAGCTCTGACTTGAGTGGAGGCTGAGCAACTCAGAAAAGCTGGAATCAGACCTCCAAACTGATCGGGTATGTGGCAGAGAACAAGATTTGAGAAAAAAAGTTCCTGGTGGTTCTCAAGGTCAATGCCAGGATCAAGGGGAGCTTCTGAGCAGTCAGGAATTATCTCCCCTACTATCCTATCCCCAGAGTCAGTGGGTCCCTTTACCATCTCTGAAAGGAAGGCTCCTCTGGCCAAGTCTCTCTCTGGTACCACCAAACAAAAAAACCCACTGTCATCCAGTCGATTCCGACTTGTAGCGACCCTATAGGATTGCTCTGTGGTACAGGATCTGGAACTCTGGGCTAACTCCTCACTCTCCACACCCAGAGAAAGGGGTAGCATTTTGGCGTCTATTCCATTTTCCTTTTGAAAGTCCACAAGGGTGGACACAGTCCCAACTCAAAGTGAGTTTGGGAGGCGCCACAGCCCCTCGTACCTGCGCGCTGCAGAGACTCCTTCCCCTTCTCCAGGTATCTGCGGAGCGACTCCTGGCACCTGCCCTCCACGTAGGCCTTGACCTGATCTGCATACTTGTCAGCCTCCCACTTGCGCTGGGTGATCTGAGCTGCCGTGTCCGCCGCGGTCCAGGAGCTCAGGTCCTCGTTCAGGGCGATGTAGTCGGCGCCGTCATAGGCGTGCTGCTCATAGCCACGGAGGAGGCGCCCGTCGGGCCCCACTTCACAGCCGGACATCCTCCGGCTGGTGTGAGACCCTGACCCCGCCCCCGCCGTCACCCCCGCCCCCGCCTTCAGCCCCCCGCCTTCAGCCCCGCCCCCACCACCCCACACGGACCGCCATTGGTCAGAGCCCAAACGGTTCTAAACTGAAAACGAAACCGGGTCGAATCTCCGCGGCTCTTCCCGGGCTTGTCCCGCGGTCTCGGGGTGAGGTTCGGACCGGATACTCGGGGCGACGCGGCCGTGGGGACGCGAGGACCCGTGACCTGCGACCCGGGCCTGGCGTCACTCACCGGCGTCGCTCTGGTTGTAGTAGCCTCGCAGGATCGGCAGGTTCCTTCTGTAAAACTGTGCGTTGTCCTTGACGATCCGTGTCTCCTGGTCCCAATACTCCGGCCCCTCCCGCTCCATCCACGGCGCCCGCGGCTCCATCCTCGGGTTCGCGGCGTCGCTGTCGAACCGCACAAACTGCGTGTCGTCCACGTAGCCGACGGAGATGAAGCGGGGCTCCCCGCGGCCGGGCCGGGACACAGCGGTGTCGAAATACCGCAGGGAGTGGGAACCTGGGGGCGGGGAGCGGCTGAGACCACCGACCCCTCCCTCCCCGCGCGGGCCCGGGTCCGGGGTCGATGGGGGCGGGGAGGGGTGAGGCGTGAGGGGTGAGGGGCGAGGGGTGAGGGGATCGTGGGAGGAGAACGGGCGGCGGGAGGAGCAGGGCCGGGGTGTAGGGGCGGGTGGGGGCTCTGGGCGGTGGCGGCTTCCCCGAGGGTCCCGCGTCCCCGCCGAGCGGTCCCCTCGCTCCTCCCTCCGCAGAGGCCGTTTCCCCCCCGACCCCGCACTCACCCGTCCGGGTCTGGGTCAGGGCCAGGGCCCCCGAGAGCAGCAGGAGGAGGGTCGGGGGCACCATGACCCCGATACTGGGGTTCTAGGGAGAATTTGGATCCCCGCCAGGCGGAACTGACCTTACAACCCAGAACCGCGGTGACCGTGATTGGCTGCTCCAGAAATCGGACACCCAATGTGGTGACAACTGGGGTGACGTCATGTGTGTCCAGGCAGAAGGAACTGACACAGGTTGTGAGAAGTGAAACGCTGGGGAGACAGGGAATCCCCAACACTAGGGCACCCCACCCCTGACACCGCAGTCGGACCTGAGTGCCTGCCTGGGGACTTGGGTCTTTACCCAGACCCCTCTCTCTCCTTCTGCACCGACCCTTCTTTACCACACTGTCTCCTAAGTCTTAGGCCAGGACCTGCTTAAGTCACAATTTTTTGTTAATTTCAGAATCTCTACATTGTTGATGTTGTGTGCCCTGGAGTGGATTCATAGCGGCCCTGTATGACACAGTAGAACTGCCCCATAGGGTTTCCTAGGCTGGAATCTCTAAAGGAGCAGATCAGCAGGTCTTTTCTTCTGCGGAGCGCCTGGTGTGTTCAACCACAAACCTTTGTTAGCAGCCAAGAGCTTAACTATTGAGCCACCAGGGCTCCTTAGAATTTCTATTACTATTACAAATTAATGAGGAACTCAGATTTTGTTTGTGGATTACATCTACCGATATTAACCATACGAGCAATTGAAGCAGAATTAAAATTTTAAATTAAAATAATAACCCATTAAACTTTAACATAGTATGTTTTCATGAAAAATAATTTCCAAAATAATGTAGTGAGAAGAGTGGATCCTTTTACATCTTTGCATGTCTCTTATCTGTGTCAATAAAAGGCTTCTGGATTTTCCTATCTGTTTCTACATTCAATCTGTTATTTTGGTTGTGGTGTATACAAAAAAATCAAGGTCACACAAATATGAAGTTGGAAAAAGGAGGAGTATTTTTTAATAGCATTTCCAGCTAATTGTGAGTGTTCACCTCTGATACTTCACTAAAGCTACGGAAGCGGTAGTTTCTTAAAGGTTAGTTGTGGTCAGAAACCCTATTATTGAATATTTTGTATTCTGTTCATTAAAACCCATAGGGCCATTTTGCACATTGAATGAACCTTGTCCTAAGACATGAATTTGTTAACTGCTGCATTAGGTCACTGAGTGTGCAGATCTTCCACGGTTGGCAGATTTCATTACAAAATATCATCAAGTCACATTTGTTAGTATTACCACTGATTCCGGCAGAAAAGTTTGTAAATTTTAGAAAGCTGTCAACTTGTGATGGATACAACTTTTCCAATATTCTCATCTCTTCAGAGGCTACGTTTTATCATTGACAACAATACTATCAGTTGGTTCTCTTAAAGTGACAGGCTAGCTAATTACTGATTTTGAATAAAGTATCCAATAAAAAAAAATACCCAAGATAATTTCTCTGTCATTCCTTCTTTCAAGTGAAAATGATATTCCATTTAAAAAAAAAAAAGAGAGAAGAAGCTAGTTCGGATCACAAATTATTTTCCTCGAGCCAAACATCCTACTTTGGAGTGTAGAAGCACTTTATATATACTTCCCACTTCATCACCTAGGATATGAAAGGACATGGACTGGAGGATTTAACTAAGGTTAATAACTTTTAATGCTTCAGTTAGTACACCTTTAAGTGAAACTGCTTTGGTTTTCGTGTTCTTCCTGCAGGTTGGTGAAGGTGAAGAATACCATTACTATTGAAGTTTCATGACACAGCTTTGATTTTTGCTAAGTTCACAGCTGATTTACCTCAGTGCAAGTATCAACACAGTGAGAAAGACGAAATATTTCTTAGTACAATGAGTTCCCAGGTTAAGAACATCAGATTTATGGACAGCTTGTGCTTAAGAGGAAGCCCTGGTGGCATAGTGGTTAAGTGCTATGGCTGCTAACCAAAAGGTCAGCAGTTCAAATCCACCAGGTGCTCCTTGTAAACTCTATGGGGCAAGTCTACTGTCCTATAGGGTTGCTATGAGTCAGAATCAACTGGACGGCAACAGGTTTGTTTGTTTTTTTGTTTTTGTTTTTCCCCCCTTTGTTACTTAAGAGGAAACCCTGGTGGTGTAGTGGTTAACTGCTAACCAAAAGGTCGGCAGTTCGAATCCACCAGGAGCTCCTCGGAAACCCTATGGGGCAGTTCTACTCTGTCCTATAGGGTCATTATGAGCTGGAACGGACTCCATGGTAAGGGTTTGGGTTTGGTTTTTGGTTGTTACTTAAGAATGGACTGCCGTAAAACCTATTTGAGTTAAATACAATGGTTCATAATAAGGAATGCCTGCACTGCTTTGTGAAGTCCCTTCGTGTTTAAGATGTTTTAGTGTATTTAGAAGTGTTTAATTGTTTTATATGCATAGAAAGGTAAAATGTATACTGTATTCTAAGACACACATTTGACTAACTGACTCTCAATAGGAACTGTATGTACCTGTTCTGAATACCTACAAATTAGACTTAAAGACAGATTTGGGAACGGATCTCCTTTGTAACCTGGGGATTGCCTGTGATGTTATAATAACAGTTCTGACTTCAAGGATCTTGTGAAAGGATCTCCTTGATTCTAAGAGTCCCACAGATCACACTTTGAAAGCTGCTGTTCTGAGTAAACCAGGAAGTCCCCTAAATGGCCACAGCCTCTTTGCCTCCTCTTCACCTCCCAGAATCCCTCTCCCTGAGCTGAACTCTCTGCCTCCCAAAGCTTAACTTAGGACTCTTCCCATGGGCTCTTCTAGAAGAGAACTTACCACCAGAAATTTAATGCCACAGAGTGTTCTCAGTCAGAAAACTGAGGCAGAGGGAACAATGTTCCCTTTTTGTAACTGGGAACATTTGTGCCTGAAGGCACCAGATAGAGATTCACTCATGATGTGTTTTAGTTTTGTCACACACCAGCTTAATGTAGATCCATATCCCAGACAGCTGGAAATCTGATGCAGTCTGTGGGGGAAATGGTAAGGGCCCCTCATTAGAAATGAATCTAAGGCACCTGACTCGAGGTCCATAAACCATCAAGAGCATCGCTGTCAAGAACTTTCTGCGATGAAGGTATTGTATATCCGTGTTGTCTGCTGCAGTAGCCTGTAGCCACGTGTGGCTATTGAGCACTTGAAATGTGGCTAGTGCAACTGAGCAGTTGACCTTTAATTTTATTAATTCAAGTAGTCACAACTGGACAGTACTGCCATATTTGACAGTACGTCTATAAGGTGTGCTGAATTTTCAATCTCTCTCCCAAGATAATACTTGTAATTTATGGATTGAAGTATATTAAAATTACCTTTATTTAAAAACCATGGGTTTTTCACGTGGGTCTCAGGCATATCCTTAAAATACAGAGTGCCCACAAAAATTTAATTAATAGGTATTGGGTTTTTTTTTTTTTTTTTATAACAACTAGAGTGTATAGACATTAGCCAAAACATGACTTCTCATCTTAAGGTCACAAGTGTTCACAAATGTCCATTCTTGGTGCCAAACCTTGTCTAAATATTGGAATCCGTGGTGTCATTGTTTTCTTTAACCAGATGAACATAAGGAGGCAAAAAAGTCTTCACTTAGCCCAAGAGAATGTATTTATTGAATATCACATATATCAAATACCCTGTAGGCCCTGTACACATATTTGGTAAATTATGAAACATGAACTTTAAACCTTAGAATTCTACCATCTTATAATTCTTTAACTATTGCCCTCTCCACTTCTCCCAAATTCAAATATTTTCTGTTTCCCTTCACCCTCAGACCCCTTGTCCTCATTGTCTCTGCCTAGATGAAAATATACATGAAATATTGACAGTTGTGGAGTGAAAAGGATTCTCTAAGCATGAAACAAAGTTGAAAAACTATAAAGGAAAATGAAAAACTTCTCTATGGCAAACACAAACTCACAAATATACAAATACAAGCTCATAATCAAACTGAAAGACACAGAAAACAATTTGACAGACAAAAGGGTAACGTGCCAATGTCCTTCAGCCAAAGACCACCGGGACCTTACCTGTAGTTGAACAAGTTGTGTTTATTACATGTTTTGGCAAGAGAGAATACGCTCTGTAGGGGACCATGGGACATCTTTATATGGGAGTGAGAAAGAACCTATTACAGGATTTGGCTTTCCTTGGGTGATTTTACCCATTGCCATCAAGTCAGTTGGGGAGGGTAGAAGGGATCAGGGTTTGCTCTAGATTGAATGCAGTTAGGAAGCTGGGCCAATTCCATGATTGGATATCTCAATAAATCTTATTTCTAAGGAGGGCAGACTAGAGTGAGGATGAAGCTATAGTTGGTAACAATGTTCAAAATTATGAAGTGATCTAGTTTTGTCTCAATTTGAAATGGTCTCAGAGTGACCTTGTCTGATGTTGGTGTCTTATGAGATGATTTATGTCCAACAGAAGAATAACATGGCCTAGCTATGAGTGCCAGGCCAGCTTCTAACAACCTGAAGTGTAGGTGGGAGTGGCAGATCAGTTCGTGGATGTCAGTGCTGCTCTCCCCTCTACCTCCATTCTTCAGTTCAGTATTTTAACACTTAACAGTCCGAATTAGAAAATGACCAAAGATTACTAGAAAGTAGTTTGGAAAAGAAGAAATACAAATGTCAAAAAAAGTATCAGTAATAAACCAATGTGAGTAAAAATAAAAATGTGGAAAAAGAAATGGGAATAAAAATTTAGCTTGGCAAAGGTAAAAATAAACAAAAGTGTTGGCTAGAGTGCCGGTAAAACATACAGTCATAGAGGTTGATGGGATGAAAAACTGGTACAAAATTTCTAAGGGACATTTTTGCTAAATATATCAACAATTCAAACATGCTTACATGTTGACACACACAAAAAATTTCTGTTTTAGGGGTTTATCCTAAGATAACCACACACTGTTACGGATTGAAACGTGTCCCCTCAAAAATGTGTGTAAATCCTGACCCCTGTATCTGTGGTTATAATCCCATTGGGGAAAGGGTTTTCTTTGACATGTTCATAAGACAGGACTAGTGTAGGGTGTGTCTTAAATCAATCTCTTTTGAGATATAAGAGAGATTAAATAAGCAAGCACAGATGCAGAAGTGGGGGAAGAGAGATGCCAAGCCACATGAAGACTGCCCAGGAGCAGAAGCTCAGAGACAAGGATCTTCCTCCCAGCTGACAGAGAGAGGAAGCATTCCCCTAGAGCTGGCACCCTGAATTCAGTGTGTCCCCCTAAACGGTGAAGAAAATAAATTTCTGTTGATTAAAGCCATCCATTAACTGTATTTCTCTTATAGCAGCACTAGATAACTAAGACAGAATTTGGTACCGAGAAGTGAGGTGCTGCTCTAACAGATACCTAAAATATGAAACAGTTTTAGAATTGGGTAATGGGTACAGGTGGAAGAGTTTTAAGGTGCCGAATAGAAAATGCCTAGATTGCCTTGAAGAGACCATTGGTAGAACTATGGTCGCCAAAGGAACCTGGTTAGGGCTCCGAAGGAAGTGCGGAGAGCTACAGAGAAGGCTCGGAGAACACAGCTGGTGCCACAATGGAATGTCGCTAGAAACGTGGACGTTAGATGTGCTTTTGGTGAGACTTGGAAAGAAGATGATGAACGTGTGAGTAGATGATGGAGGGAGGGTGATGCTTTTTATGCAGTGGGAAAGAACTTGCCTGGATTATGTCCAAATGCTTGGTGGAAGTTAGAACTTGTAGGTGATGAACATGGATATTTAGCTGAGGAGATATCTAAGCAAGACCTTAAAGGAGCCATGTGGTTTCTCCCTGCTGCTTACAGCAAAATGCAATTGGAAAGAGATGGACTGAAAAATGAACTGTGCACAATGAACAAAGCTTAAAGATTTGGAAATTTCTGTTGTACAAACTAAGGACATGTGGTCTAGAATTTTCATCAAGGACTTAGCTACACAACCTTTTGTTAAAGAGATTAGGCCTGTGACTAATAAAAAAATGGATCTAACAAATTACCAGAGCAGAAAACCCATTAGTTTAGACTGCAGGAGACAGAGAAAGAATGAAAGGGAAGACAGTGCCTGTTGGAATTCTACAGGCAGGAAACAGGCCAAAGGAGGTACATCTGTTGTTCTAAAGAAAAGGACAATCTGTGGAGCAGCTTGGAGATGAGCAGTACTGTTGCAAGGAACATGGGAAGCAGGGCTGCATCGGTTCCAAAGGGTGGAACCATGTGTTCCTAGTTTTAGAAGAGATCTTCATCAAATAGGTTCCATAGTATGCGGCTGCTGTTCACGAGTGCCATGGGGATGGGGCCACTGTCCAAAGCTGAGGGAGCAGGACTGCCTAGCCCACGGGAAAGAAGAACAGAGACTGCTGGGGCCCAGGGTATGGAGTTGACACTCAGATGGAGTAGAAGAATAGGGCCACCCAAAGCCAAGAGAGTAGAGTTGCCATCTCAGTTTGTCTAGAAGGGGGACCTTAAGCCCAGGGCCAAGGGTCCTCCACTCAGAATCCAGAGGGCAGGGCCATTGCCCAGGTGGTCGAAAAGAAGGGAGGACTGTTTTCAAGTCTCGAGAGCTAACGTAAATTGTTCTGCTTAGGTTTGGACTTGCTTGGTGCCTCTTATCCCTTCTCTCTCTCTCCAGTTTCTCCCATTTGTAATGGACATGTCTACCTTGTGCCTGTTCCACCATTATACCTTGGAAACAGATAACTTGTATTTTAGATTTCAGAGGTTCACAGATGAAGATGAATTTTGCCCCAGGATGGAATATGCCTGAAATCTCACCCATATTTGGTTTAGATGATTCAGAGGCTGAGATTTGGAGTTGATTTAAGACTTTGGGGATGACACGATGGGGTGAATGTATTTTGCATGTGGGAATGACATGAATTTGGGGGGCAGTGGGTGGAATGTTATGGATTGAATTGTGTCCTCCCAAAATGTGTGTTATAAATTCTAACCCCTATATCTGTGGTCATAATCCCATTTGGGAATGGAGTTTCTTTGTTATGTTAATAAGACAGGACTAGTGTAGGGTGTGTCTTAAATCAGTCTTTCCTGAGATATAAAAGAGATTAAAAAAGCAAGTGAGAGAAGCAGAGATGGGGGAAGAGAGATGCCAAGCCACATGAAGATTGCCCAGGAGCAGAAGCTCAGAAGAGACAAGGACCTTTCTCCAGAGCCGACAGAGGGAGAAAGCATTCTTCTAGAGCTGATACCCTGAATTTGAACTTCTAGCCTCCTGAACTGTGAGAAAATAATTTTCTCTTTGTGAAAACCACCCACTTGTGGTATTTCTGTCATAGCAGCACTAGATAACTAAGACACACATGATTTCAAAATTATATATATAAGTATGGTCCTTGAATTTTAGTTTATAAAAGCAAAAGAATAAAAACAACCTAAATGTTATAAACAATATAGTGATGACAGCTATGAACAGTGGAACACTTAATATATGTCAGGCAATAACACCATGTATTTTACAAAGACTGTCAAATTAATCCTCTATGTAAAAGTCATAAGGTAGCCTATATGTCATTCCTTTTTATGAATAGGGAGAGGGAAACTCAGAGTACTTAAGGAGGCGGTGGAGGTGAGTTTGAACCCAGGGCATTTTCTCTCAGAGGCCTTGTTGACTCATCTTCCATCGATTCCCTGTCCCCCAGATAGGTTTGAAGACTCTGCATCCCATGCAAACGGACTGTCTCAAGGTCTCAGAATATCCCATGACCGAGGACTCCGAGGCTCAGAGCTCAGGACATCAAGAGGCAGTCTGACTAACTCCCCAAATCACACTCAAGTCATCCAGCATATATTTTGAGGCTTTTGGTGAGTTAGGAACTCTGATACATACCGGAGAAACAGTGAAAACTAAAAGGGAGACCCTCAAGGTATGAAACTGGCATGTATGAAAAAGATGAGCATTTATTTAAAAAATTACAAAGATAAATGTAAAATCACTCCTGAGCTAAGTGCTGAGAGGGAAAAGCTCATCATGTCATAAAAGCAGATAACCTGGAAACCTAACTGGTTGCATACTGCTATTATCTGTAATATCTAAATGATGTAAGAAAAGATACGACATTTACGAAATAGTAATGCATTATATACAATCAGAAAACAAGAAAGAGCTCTTGGAAATTAAAAAATAGGATCATAGAAATGAAAAAATCAATAGGTGATTTAGAAGATAAAAGTTATACTCCCCACAAAGTAGTACAAGATGGAAAACTGATGGCAAAGAAGAGAGAAAAACTACAGAAATTTTATAGCATAAATCAAGACATTCCTACAACCTGATAATATAAGTTTCAAAAAGAATTGAGAGCAGGAAATGATGGAAAATAATTCACGTAAGTGTCTTAGAGTTTACAGACAAAAATTTACACTTTAAATGCCCCCAACTAAGTCCTTTCCGTATTAAATGAAAATAGATCCACACCAAGACACATCACAATGAAATTTCCAAAAGAGGATGGAAAAGATGAGATGCTGAAAACATCAAGGATGAACAAAAAGCAGCATCTCTGGAAGCTGGAAGACATTGAAACAATGCCTTCCAGACTCCAAGGAGAAGTATTTCCAACACAGAATTCTATAGGAAGCCAAATGAAAGTGTCAGAACAGCCTAAAGAAGTTTTCAGATATTTACGGTTTCACTATTTTACTTGCCATGTTCGCTTCCTTGAGATACTAATAGATGAAATGGGAAACAAAAATGATGGAGAAAACCAAAAAGGCAAACACATGGGGAGGCAAAAGCAGTGCTTTGATTTTGCTCTATCAACCCAGTGGCCACACGGGGGAGCGCCGCTCTACCCTCTGGAATTCTCACTGAACGGCTCAGGAGGGGTTTGCGCTGTAAGCCTGGCTTAGATATCTGACCCAGAGTCTGGACATCAGTGTGGGGATGAAGATCCCTCTGAACAACTCTGGACTCCGCAGGGGTCAGGCTCCGGGGTGGAGGAGGTATTGGAGAAGAGGAGAGCTCAGGAGCCTTGTGCCATCTCTGAGGTTTCCATCTCTTCTCACTGTTACCGCTCTGTCCACCCCCTTGATGGCAACACCTGGGAAAAATGAAGGGTAGGTCACTTTTTCTTGTACTCCTTATTCCTTTTATGAGCACTATCTTTTGCGTCTGTCAATTTGTCTTACTGTGGGGGCTTGCGTGTTGCTGTGATGCTGGAAACTATGGCACCGGTATTCAAATTACCAGCAGGGTGCCCCATGGTGGACAGGTTTCAGTTGAGCTTCCAGACTAAGACAGACTAGGAAGAAGGACCTGGCAGTCTACCTCTGAAAAGAATTCGCCCGTGAAAACTTTATGAATAGCCGCGAAATGTTGTCTGATACAGTGCTGGAAGGTGAGCCCCTCAGGTTGGAAGGCACTCAAAATACAGTGGCTGCAACAAGGGGCTCAAGCATAACAACAATCGTGAGGATGGCAGAGGACTGGGCAGGGTTTGTTCTGTTGTACAGACGGTGGCTATGAGTTAAAATCGACTCTATGGCACCTAACAACAACAACATCTTTTAAAATAAATTTTAGAATAGTTTTAGATTGCTGTATTGTTAACATCTTACATTACTGCTATAGTACATTTGTCACAGCGAATGAAGCAATGTTGATACATCATAATTAACTAATCTACATACTTTATTCGGAGCCCTGGTGGCACAGTGGTTAAAATGCTCGGTTGGTAACCACAACCGAAAAGACTACAGTTCCAACCCACCAACCGGTCTGAGGGAGAAAGATGTGGCAGTCTGCTTCCGTAAAGATTCACAGCCTTGGCGACCTACAGGGCAGTTCTACTCTGTCCTATAGAGTGGCTCTTTGTTGGAATTGACTCCACAGCAGTGGGTTTGGTTTTTTTGGTACTTTATTCAGATTTCATTAGTTTTCCCTATGTCTTCTCTTTATTCCAGGATACCATATTACATTTAGTTGTCATGTCTGGTAGGCTCACCTTGGCTATTACCATTTCTTAGACTTTCCTTGTTTTGATGACCTTTAATAATTTCAGGGAGTACTGGTCAGGTATATTGTAGGCTGTTTCTCCATTTCAGTTCTGCTGATGTTTTTCTCAGGTTAGATGGGGGCTAGGAGTTTTTGGGAAGAACAATGCAGAGATATATCTCAACAACTTATCAATTGTGTATAATACCAACTTATCAGTGATGAGGTTAATCTTGATAACCTGACTAAAATAGTGTTTTCCTGGCTAAGATAGTATCTCCCAGGTGTCTTCACTGTGAAGTTACCTTTTTACTTCCACTCTTTGTACTTTAGTCTTTGGAAGTAAGTCACTTTGTGAAACCCAAACTTAAGGGGTAGGGAGTTATGCTTCACTTCCCTGAAGGCATAATAGATACAGAAATTGTTTGGAATTTTTCTGTATAGGCTTGTCTATTCTCCACCCCCCCCCCCATTTGTTTTTTTCATTTATGTGTATCAGTATGGATTCATGGATATTCTAGTCTCCAGGTTCCAGTGTGACAAACCTCCTGGTGTGTATTTATTTGAGTACAGTCCTTAAGTACAGTTCCCCATAATCTGAAGACCTGTGAACTAAAGAGAAAGTTATCTGCTCCCACATACACCCGACACACAGTAGGGGGGACAGGCATAGGATAACCACTGTGGACATTAAAAAAAAAAAAAGAAAATGGGAAGCACAAAGGAGCCACATAAGAATGCTGAAATCCATCCAGGCAAATGTAGGAAGTTCTCTGGTTATGACTCAGTCATACTCCTGCATGGGAATAATTCTCCATGGTTCTCGACTCTATACTCTAGAATAGTATTTCCACATCCTGAGTCCGCTATCATTTTACATTTGTTTGTAGTTGCATACTTATTTCATTCTGCTTCCTGCCAGTAGAATTTAGGGTTCCACAGGCTCCTTTCATTTGGTACAGTCTCTGCTCCTTTCATTCAAAACCTGTGCTGTTTCTGATGGTCTAATTTTATGATAAACTTTGTTGAGTTCATTCCATGAGACAAAACCCACAGCCACAAATCTCCTGGAGATAAGCCCTTCTCTACATTAGGCTTCAGCTAAGACTGCGAAGGATGAACATCCTTATATGTCTTAGAAGCCTTACTGTTTGGGAGGATCTGTGAGACACACCCATAGCTCTTTTGAAGGCCTTTTGTTTGACTAAACTCTACTCTGAGACACCAACTTGAGCTTTTTGAGATTTTAGCAAAGGATCTTATAATCTTATCCTCAGCTTCATCTTTAAACTATGCTTCCCTGAGAGCACTTTGGATTTGATCTTTGCTAGGAAGTTGCTTCTTAATTTTAACATTATTTGCCCTTTGGAGAGACTGGGAATCTTCAAAACCAGAAAATCCTGGATCCTTTTAGTTTCACAGCTTTTCCTTCAGCACTTCTCTGGAAATCTATTTCGAGCAACAAGAACACATGGCTCCTCTAATAGTTGGCTTAGACATCTCCTTAGTTAGGTTGCCCAGTTTATTAGGCACATTTTTTACTTCCCATATTACTACAGGCAATAGTGTTGCTAAACTTTGTCACTACATGACAAAAACCCCCTTTTCTTTAGTTTCCAATAAGTTTTCCTCACTTTCCTTTAAGCCCTCACCCACAGCCTCATCAAAAGACATCTTGCTTTTCCAAATAATTTCTTCAAGAATTCAAATGTTGACTAATATTTTTATCCAAGTCCTCCTAGCTCCTGTCCACTGCCCAGTTCCAAAGAGATTTTCACATTTTAAAGTTTGCGTTTTGTCAGCATCACATTTTCAGGTACAATGTCTGTAGTAGTCATCTAGTGCTGTAGAACAAATTATATCAAAATTTAGCAGTTTAAAACAACAAACGTATTATCCCCAACAGTTTCTGAGGATCAGAACTCCAGGGCAGATGAGCTGGGTAGTTCTCACTAAAGGCTTCTCATTAGGTTGCAGTCAAGTTGTCAGATGGGACTGTAATAATCTGAATGTTTGACTAGTGCTGGAGGACCTGTGTTCAAGCTCACTCATGTGGTTGTCGTCATAAAGCTTCAGTTCCTTGTTGGATGTTTGTCAGAAGCATCCATTTCTCACCACATGGGCCTCTCCACACGTGGATGTATTTATGACATGGCAGCTGGCTTCTCCTGAAACAAATGATTCAAGAGGGAGAAAAATACAAAGCAGAAAGACACAGTGCTTTTTATGACCTAATCTCTGAAGCCTCACACCATTAATTCATTAGAACTGAGTCATGAGTCAAGTCCACACTTAAGAGAAAAAAAGAAGGCCACAAACTGGTAGTTCTTACCCAAAGTAGTAGTAATTGTCATGAATTGACCTGTATCTCCCCCCCGCCAAATATGTGTCAACTTGGCTGGGCCATGATTCCTGGTATTGTATGGTTGTCCTCCCTTTTGTGACCCGATGTAATTGTCCTCCTATGTGTTTTAAATCCTAATATCTGCCTGTGGTTAATGAGGCAGGATTAGGTTATGTTAAAGAGGATTAGGTTATGTTTGTTATGTTAATGGAGCAGGATTAGTGTAGGATGCAACACCCTTACACAGGTCATAGCCCTGATCTGATGTAATGGGAATTTCCCTGGAGTGTGTCCTGCCTCACCTTTTATCTTACAAGAAGTAAAATGAGAGAAGTGAGCAGAGAGAGAGGGACCTGACTACCACCTAGAAAGAAGAGTCAGGAGTGGAGTGCATCCTTTGGACATGGGGTCCCTGCACTGAGAACCCCCTAGACCCAGGGCAAAAATTGGTGCCAAGACACATGTAGATCTCCAAGGAATGTCGGGCCCACAGAGGTTGAAAGGACACAGGGACTTTCCCCAAGAGCCAACAGAGGGAGAAAGCCTTCCCCTAGACCTGGTGCCCTGAATTTGGACTTCTAGCCTCCAAGCTATGAAAGAATAAATTTCTGTTTGCTAAAGCCATCCACTTGTGGTATTTCTGTTATAGCAGCACTAGATAACTAAGACAGTAGTCTTTTAAGATTAAAACTCTTCTCAAATTTCTCTTTGCCTTTGTTTATTTCCTAGGACTTCAAATATTTATTTTTAATATTTTTGTCATTTTCATACTTCTTTTCTACAGGAAGACTTTCTCACTCTCCTCATACTGACACTACCAGAAGTCTTACCCTGGAAGAGACTTTTGGGAGAAAAGATCACACAGCCCACAATTATATCTTGTTAGGGCAGTATGGACCTAGGCATTGGACATTCCCTACTCAGATTTCTCAAGCTGAAACAAGGTTAGCCTTGGCTAGGCTCCGAAATCAAGGGGTGTTCTAACCATGAAAATGGACAGAATTCTGGCCTTAAGCATGTCTAACCTGATATTACTTGCCTTACTAGAAATTCATACGTTCTTCTTTATTCTTGCCCGCATTTCTCATTAAAACCCAGTTGTCACTGAATGGGTTCTGACTCATGGTGACCTCATGTGTGTCAGAGTAGAACTCGCTAACTTTTCAGAAGTAGATCACCAGGCCTATCTTCCAAAGGCCTCTAAGCCAAAAACCAAACCCAGTGCCGTTGAGTCGATTCTGACTCATAGCGACCCTATGGAACAGAGTAGAACTGCCCCATAGAGTTTTCAAGGAGTACCTGGCGGATACAAACGGCCAACCCTTTGGTTAGCAGCCAGAGCACTTAACCACTACGCTACGGGTGTTTCCCCAAAGGCCTCTGGGTGAACTCAAATCTCCGGTCTCTTGGTTAGCAGCTGAACATGTTAACCATTTATCCCGCCCAGGGACGCCGCCTTCTCAGTGATACCTTTATTGGATGCATCCTTGATTTAGAGTCATTGACTGGGACTTAAGAAATTTGGAAGCTTTTCATTACACAAAGTAATAAAGAATACCTTGACAGTTTTTTTTTTTTTAAAAAAGCCTGGGCTTGGGATCTGGGCCCACAAATAACTCAGGAGACTCACTGACTTTCTGTGACACACAATGACCAAGAAGGATCCCCCACACCTCATTGGCATCTTTAGTATTGGAGACAACACATCTCTAACCTGAGAATTTTCATACAGTTTCTGAATCAAGTCACCAAAAATGCAGCTACATTTGAATGGAGGCCCTGGAAGCAGTTCATTTAAGTGTGCAATAAGCACTGCCTTTGTCCTCTTTCAAAAAATGTGAGATTGCAGGTGTTTCTAATCAATCTTACAGCTGTTTGTAGCCTTTGGAAATGAAATCCCATCTTTCTTCAGTGGGCCCTGGGCATTTCTACTTAAGAATTTCCTCCAACTCTCCAGAGTACATCCCTTTGAGATGTTACTGCATTGGTGCTATTGAACCCTAATACGTAGACATTGTCAAACTGAAGAAATAGTGATGACTTCTCATCTTGCAAACTGTCCTTTCTAAACCAAAATTCTATAAAGTTGGCAAGTGCAAAAGGGTTCCCATATGAAAGAGAAATGGCACATTTATTTGGGGACAAAGTCTGGATGCTGAGGCCTTAACAAACAGCACAAAGAGATAGTAGGCACAGAGATGTAATCATCTGCTGTTTTGCCCAAGCTACTGGCCCGTGGAGGGCCTTGACAAAAGATATTGCCCTGAAGTGTTCACTGATGGAACAGTCCATCTCTAGTGTGGCACATCCAAAGGAGTACTGTAGCCATCCACTGTCACATTAGTAAACTACCTACAGCATTGGACAATGTGAAGTTAAGCTGAACATCACTTTGCCACAGAGCCTGACATTGACTGAAGCACATAGACTCATGGGCCCTCATTAACAAACCTGCTGAATAGTCAAGCCATTGTCCTTCTGAATACTGGATTTTGAAGGGCACATCACCTGACGAAGCCTTCAGAAAAGCAGATTAAACAAGTTCGACACACATTCAATATTTATGTTGCACATTTCATGCCCATTAGAATGAACTAAATATATAAGAAAGCACCTGGAATAAAATGTGTATAAAGTAGGGGATGCCATCTGTGGTGCAGTGAATTGATTTTTTATAGCCTTTCTAGCCATCGTCTCTTACCTCCCACAGAATGATTGGCCTGAGCTATGCAAATAAGGCATGTAAAACTCTTGAAGAGACTGAACAGTGATTATGCAGATAAAGTGCCTATGGCCTACCAAGGTGATTGGTCAGCTTTGCCATCCCATTAGGCTTAAAAGAGCCAATCCCACAGAGGTAGAATGGGACCTCACTACCATCAAGAAGAAGAGGCATTGTAGAACACATCATTTGGACCTGGGGTCCCTGCACCAAGAACCTCCTGGACTCAGAAGACAGAGAGCTATAACACTGGAGATAGCAGGACATGGCATGAGATGGCACAGCAGCACTAGGGGCAGTAGAGCGAGAAGGCTGCAGTGAGCTTCCCAACCCTTGAAGTGAGAGAGCGGAGCACCTGCAGACAGCAGGCTTGCTAGCGAAGTGGAATGCCTTTGGGCACTTGTTTCTCAGATCCAAACTGGCCTTAGTGGGAGCCTGTGGGAGAGCCCAGGCCTAAGCAGGGTCGGTGGTGAGACCAAGAGCAAGGTTTGCCTGCAAACACGGCCAAGAAGAAGCTGAGCATTCTACTGGATGGAAGCTATTTTGATTGACAAATTGCACCCTGTATCCTGTTATTTCTAATTTGATCCTGATACTGAATTGTAGCCTGTTACTTCCCTAATCCACCGCTTGTCTGTCAGTTTGACATACTGTGGTGGCTTGTGTATTGCTGTAATGCTGAAAGCTGTAACAGTGGTATATCAAATACCAGCAGGTGTTAGTGGTGCTTCCAGACTAAGACAGACTAGGAATAAGGACCTGGGAGTCTACTTCTGAAAAAATGGCCAGTGAAAACCGTAAGAATAGCAGCAGAACACTGCCTGATATACAACCAGGAGATAAGCCCCTCAGGTTGAAAGGCACTCAAAATAAAACTGGGTAAGAGTTGCCTCCTCCAAGTAGAGTTGTCCTTAATGACATGGATGGAGTAGACCTTCATTTGCTCATGTGGCATGAGTCAAAATGAGAAGAAACAGCTGTAAACATCCATTTATAATTGGAATAAGGAAAGTACTAAGTATGAATCTAGGAAAAATTGGAAGTTGTAAAAAAGGAAATGGAATACATGAAGATTGATATCCTAGGCACTAGTGAACTGAAATGAGTTGGCATTGGCCATTTGGAATCAGACAATCATATGGTCTACTATGCCGAGAACAACACATTGAAGAGTAACGGCATCACATTCATTGTCAAGAAGAACATTTCAAGATCTATCCTGAAGTACAATGTGTAAGTGATAGGATGCTATTCATACGCATACAAAGAGCACCAGTTAACATGACAATTATTCAAATTTGCCCACCAACTACTAATGCCAAAGATGAGGAAATCGAAGATTTTACCAATTTCTGCAGTCTGAAATTGATCAAATTTGCAATTAAGATATATTGATAGTTACTGGTGTTTGGAATGTGAAAGTAGGAAACAAAGAAGAAGGATTGGTAGTTGGAAAATATGGCCTTGGTGATAGAAATGATTCCATGACAGAATTTTGCAAGAGCAATGACTTCCTCATTGAAAATATCTTTTTTCAACAACAGAAATGGTGACTATACATATGGATCTCACCAGATGGAATACATAGGAATCAAATCGACTACCTCTGTGGAAAGAGATGATGGAAAAGCTCAATATCATCAGTCAGAACAAGGCCAGGGCCGACTGCAGAATAGATCATCAATTGCTCATATGCAAGTTCAAGTTGAAGCTGAATTAAAATAAGACCATGAGAGCCAAAATATGGCCTTGAGTATATCCCACCTGAAGTTAGAGATCATCTGAAGAATAGATTTGATGCATTGAACACTAAAGACCAAAGACCAGACGAGTTGTGGGATAACATCAAGGACATCATACAAGAAGAAAGCAAAAGGCCATTAAAAAGACAGGAAAGAAAGAAAAGAACAAAATGGATGTCAGAAGAGACTCTGAAAATTGCTCTTGAATGTAAAGTAGCTAAAGCAAACTGAAGAAATAATGAAAGAAAGAAAAAATAACTTACAATACAAAGAATTATAATGAAATGTGAAAGACCTGGAGTTAGAAAACCAAAAGGGAGGAACACGCTTGGCGTTTCTTAAGCTGAAAGGACTAAAGAAAAAATTCAAGGCTTGAGTTGCAATATCGAAGGATTCTATGGGCAAAATATTGAACAATGAAGGAAGCATCAAAAGATGATGGAAGGAATAAACAGAGTCACTCCACCAAAAAAAAAAAAAAACTGGTCAACATTGAACCACTTCAGGAGGCAGCATATAATCAACAATCTATGGTATTAAAGGAAGAAGTCCGAGCTGCACTGAAGGCATTGGCAAAAAACAAGGCTCCAGGAACTGACGGAATACTAACTGAAATATTTCAACAAATGGGTGCAGTGCTGGAGGTGCTCACTCGCCTACATCAAGAAACTTGGAAGACAGCTTCCCAGCCAACTGGCTGGAAGAGATCCATATTTGTGCCTATTCCAAAGAAAGACGATCCAACAGAATGAGGAACTTATCAAACAAAATCATTAATATCACGTGCAAGTCAAATTTTGCTGAAGATCATTTAAAAGGGATCGCAGCAGTACATTGACAGAGAACTTGCAGAAATTCAAGCTGCATTCAGAAGTGGGTACGGAGTGAGGGATACCATTGCTGATGTCAGATGGCTCTTAGCTAAAAGCAGAGAATACCAGAGAGATGTTTCCTTGTATTTTATCGACCATGCAAAGTAATTTGACCATGTGGATCATAACAAATTGTGGGTAACATTGTGAATAATGGGAATTCCAGAACACTTAACTGTCCTCACGAAGAACCTATACATAGACCAAGAAGCAGCCATTCAAAGAGAGCAGGGGTTTACTGCATGGTTTAAAATCAGCAAAGGTGTGTGTCAGGGTTGTATCCTTTCTCCATACTTATTAAACCTGTATACTGAGCAAATAATCTGAGAAACTGGACTATATGAAGAAGAATGTGGCATCAGGATTGGAGCAAGACTCATTAACAATCTTCGATACGCAGATGATACAACCATGCTTGCAGAAAGTGACGAGAACTCGAAGCACTTACTGATGAGGATTCAAGACTACACCCTTCAGTATGGATTACACCTCAACACAGAGAAAACAGAAATCCTCACAACAGAGCCAATATGCAACATCATGATAAACGGAGAAAATACTGAAGTTCTCAAGGATTTCATTTTCTTTGGATCCACAATCAACGGACATAGAAGGAGCAGTGAAGATATCAAACATATTACATTGGGTAATCTGCTGCACTAGCCTCTTTAAAGTGCTGAAAAGCAAAGATATCACTCTGAGGACTAACCTAAACCTGGGAAGAGCCATGGTATTTTCAGTCACCTCATATGCATGCAAAAGCTGGACAATGAAAAAGAAGATCAGAAGCACAGGGCCCAGAAAGAGGGCCTTTCTTGCTAGGGTCTGAATTTCAGGTCTAAGGGCAGCAGCATCAAGTTGTAAATAAGTTCCTCCTTTCACATTGCATGTAAAGATAGATAAACTTGAACATCTTCTATCTACTGTTATACAGACACATGCATTGTCTGTATAAACTCATAAAAAAATTTTTTTATTGTACAGTAGATGAAAGTTTGAGGGCAAATTAGTTTCCCATTCGATAGTTTGTACATAAAGTTTTCCATGACTTTAGTTTCATTCCCCATAATATGTCAGCACTTTCCCCATTTCCGTCCTAGATTCCCCATTCCTTTTTTTTTTTTTTTAACTTTTATTGAGCTTCATGTGAACGTTTACAAATCAAGTCAGTCTGTCACATATAAGTTAATATACATCTTACTCCTTACTCCCACTTGCTCTCCCCCTAATGAGTTAGCCCTTCCAGTCTCTCCTTTCGTGAAAACTTTGTCAGCCTCCAACTCTCTCTATCCTCCCAACCCCCCTCCAGACAGGAGATGCCAACACAGTCTCAAGTGTCCACCTGATATTATTAGCTCACTCTTCATCAGCATCTCTCTCCCACCCACTGTCCTGTCCCTTTCATGTCTGATGAATTGTCTTCGGGGATGGTTCCCGTCCTGTGCCAACAGAAGGTTTGGGGACCATGACAGCCAGGATTCCTCTAGTCGCATCCAGACCATTAAGTATGGTCTTTTTATGAGAATTTGGGGTCTGCATCCCACTTATCTCCTGCTTCCTCAGGGGTTCTCTATTGTGCTCCCTGTGAGGGCAGTCATCGATTGTGGCCGGGCACCAACTAGTTTTTCTATTCTCAGGATAATGTAGGTCTCTGGTTCATATGGCCCTCTCTGTCTCTTGGGCTCTTAGCTGTCGTGTGACCTTGGTGTTCTTCATTCTCCTTTGATCCAGTTGGGTTGAGACCAGTTGATGCATCTTAGATGGCCACTTGTTAGCTTTTAAGACCCCAGACGCCACATTTCAAAGTGGGATGCAGAATGTGTTTCATAATAGAATTATTTTGCCAATTGACTTAGAAGTCCCCTTAAACCATGGTTCCCAAACCCCTGCCCTTGCTCCGCTGACCTTTGAAGTATTCAGTTTATCCCAGAAGCTTCTTTGATTTTGGTCCAGTCCAGTCCAGTTGAGCTGAGCTTCCGTGTATTGAGTATTGTCCTTCCCTTCACCTAAAGCCGTTCTTTTCAGCTAATTAATCAGTAAAAAAACCCTCTCCCTCCCTCTCTCCCTCCCCCCCTCGTAACCACAAAAGTATGTGTTCTTCTCAGTTTATATTATTTCTCAAGATCTTATAATAGTGGTCTTATACAATATTTGTCCTTTTGCCTCTGACTGATTTCGCTCAGCATAATGCCTTCCAGGTTCCTCCATGTTATGAAATGTTTGACAGATTCGTCACTGTTCTTTATCGATGCGTAGTATTCCATTTTGTGAATATACCACAATTTATTTACCCATTCATCCGTAGATGGACACCTTGGTTGCTTCCAGCTTTTTGCTATTGTAAATAGTGCTGCAATAAACATGGGTGTGCATATATCTGTTTGTGTGAAGGCTCTTATTTCTCTAGGGTATATTCCGAGGAGTGGGATTTCTAGGTTGTACGGTAGTTCTATTTCTAACTTTTTAAGAAAACGCCAGATAGATTTCCAAAGTGGTTGTACCATTTTACATTCCCACCAGCAGTGTATGAGAGTTCCAATCTCTCCGCAGCCTCTCCAACATTTATTATTTTGTGTTTTTTGGATTAATGCCAACCTTGCTGGAGTGAGATGGAATCTCATCATAGTTTTAATTTGCATTTCTCTAATGGCTAATGATCGAGAGCATTTTCTCATGTATCTGTTAGCTGCCTGAATATCTTCTTTAATGAAGTGTGTGTTCATATCCTTTGCCCACTTCTTGATTGGGTTGTTTGTCTTTTTGTGGTTGAGTTTTGACAGAATCATGTAGATTTTAGAGATCAGGCGCTGGTTGGAGATGTCATAGCTGAAAATTCTTTCCCAGTCTGTAGATGGTCTTTTTACTCTTTTGGTGAAGTCTTTAGATGAGCATAGGTGTTTGATTTTTAGGAGCTCCCAGTTATCGGGTTTCTCTTCGTCGTTTTTGGTAATGTTTTGTATTCTGTTTATGCCTTGTATTAGGGCTCCTAGGGTTGTCCCTATTTTTTCCTTCCATGATCTTTATCGTTTTAGTCTTTATGCTTAGGTCTTTGATCCACTTGGAGTTCGTTTTTGTGCATGGTGTGAGGTATGCATCCTGTTTCATTTTTTTTGCAAATGGATATCCAGTTATGCCAGCACCATTTGTTAAAAAGAATATCTTTTCCCCAATTAACTGACACTGGGCCTTTGTCAAATATCAGCTGCTCACACGTGGATGGGTTTATATCTGGGTTCTCAATTCTGTTCCATTGGTCTATGTGCCTGTTGTTGTAGCAGTACCAGGCTGTTTTGAGTACTGTGGCTGTATAATAGCTTCTGAAATCAGGTAGGGTGAGGCCTCCCACTTTCTTCTTCTTTTTCAGTAATGCTTTGCTTATCCGAGGCTTCTTTCCCTTCCATGTGAAATTGGTGATTTGTTTCTCTATCACCTTAAAAAATGACATTGGAATTTGGATCGGAAGTGCAGTGTATGTATAGATGGCTTTTGGTAGAATAGACATTTTAACTATGTTAAGTCTTCCTATCCACGAGCAAGGTATGTTTTTCCACTTAAGTATGTCCTTTTGAATTTCTTGTAGTAGAGCTTTGTAGTTTTCTTTGTATAGGTCTTTTACATCCTTGGTAAGATTTATTCCTAGGTATTTTACCTTCTTGAGGGTTACTGTGAATGGTATTGATTTGGTTGTTTCCTCTTCGATGTTCTTTTTGTTGATGTAGCGGAGTCCAAGTGATTTTTGTATGTTTATTTTATAACCTGAGACTCTGCCAAACTCTTCTATTAGTTTCAGTAGTTTTCTGGAGGATTCCTTAGGGTTTTCTGTGTATAAGATCATGTCATCTGCAAATAGAGATAATTTTACTTCCTCCTTGCCAATCCGGATACCCTTTATTTCTTTGTCTAGCCTAATTGCCCTGGCTAGGACTTCTAGAACGATGTTGAATAAGAGCGGTGATAAAGGGCATCCTTGTCTGGTTCCCGTTCTCAAGGGAAATGCTTTCAGGTTCTCTCCATTTAGAGTGATATTGGCTGTTGGCTTTGCATAGATGCCCTTTATTATGTTGAGGAATTTTCCTTCAGTTCCTATTTTGGTGAGAGTTTTTATCATAAATGGGTGTTGAACTTTGTCAAATGCCTTTTCTGCATCAATTGATAAGATCATGTGGTTTTTTTCTCTTGTTTTATTTATGTGGTGGATTACATTAATGGTTTTTCTGATATTAAACCAGCCTTGCATACCTGGTATAAATCCCACTTGATTAGTGTGAATTATTTTTTTGATATGTTGTTGAATTCTATTGGCTAGAATTTTGTTGAGGATTTTTGCATCTATGTTCATGAGGGATATAGGTCTGTAATTTTCTTTTTTTGTAATGTCTTTACCTGGTTTTGGTATCAGGGATATGGTGGCTTCATAGAATGAGTTGGGTAGTATTCTGTCATTTTCTATGCTTTGAAATACCTTTAGTAGTAGCGGTGTTAACTCTTCTCTGAAAGTTTGGTAGAACTCTGCAGTGAAGCCGTCCGGGCCAGGGCTTTTTTTTTGTTGGGAGTTTTTGATTACTGTTTCAATCTCTTTTTTTTTATGGGTCTATTTAGTTGTTCTACTTCTGAATGTGTTAGTTTAGGTAGGTAGTGTTTTTCCAGGAATTCATCCATTTCTTCTAGGTTTGCAAATTTGTTAGAGTACAATTTTTCATAATAATCTGATATGATTCAAAATATGATAATATTTCGATGTTTTGGATTCTGCAAAGATTTGTTTTATGACCTAATATGTGATCTATTCTAGAGAATGTTCCATGTGCGCTAGAAAAAAAAGTATACTTTGCAGCAGTTGGGTGGAGAGTTCTGTATAAGTCAATGAGGTCAAGTTGGTTGATTGTTGTAATTAGGTCTTCCGTGTCTCTCTCGAGCTTCTTACTGGATGTCCTGTCCTTCTCCGAAAGTGGTGTGTTGAAGTCTCCTACTATAATTGTGGAGGTGTCTATATCACTTCTCAGTTCTGTTAAAATTTGATTTATGTATCTTGCAGCCCTGTCATTGGGTGCATAAATATTTAATATGGTTATGTCTTCCTGATCAATTGTCCCTTTTATCATTATATAGTGTCTTTCTTTATCCTTTGTGGTGGATTTAAGGCTGAAGTCTATTTTGTCAGAAATTAATATTGGTACTCCTGCTCTTTTTTGCTTATTGTTTGCTTGATATATTTTTTTCCATCCTTTGAGTTTTAGTTTGTTTGTGTCTCTAAGTCTAAGGTGTGTCTCTTGTAGGCAGCATATAGACGGATCGTGTTTCTTTATCCAAGCCGAGACTCTCTGTCTCTTTATTGGTGCATTTAGTCCATTTACATTCAGGGTAATTATAGATAAATAAGTGTTTAGTGTTGTCATTTTGATGCCTTTTTATGTGTGTTGTTGACAATTTCATTTTTCTACATACTTTTTTGTGCCGAGACGTTTTTCTTAGTAAATTGTGAGATCCTCATTTTCGTAGTGTTTGACTTTATGTTTGTTGAGTCGTTACGCTTTTCTTGGCTTTTATCTTGAGTTATGGCGTTGTTATACCTCTTTGTGGTTACCTTATTATTTACCCCTATTTTTCTAAGTAAAAACCTAACTTGTATTGTTCTATATCGCCTTGTATCACTCTCCATATTGCAGTTCTATGCCTCTTGTATTTAGTCCCTCTTTTTGATTATTGTGATCTTTTACATATTGACTTCAGTGATTCCCTGTTATGAGCATTTTTTTTTTAATTAACCTTAATTTGTTTTTGTGATTTCCCTATTTGAGTTGATATCAGGATGTTCTGTTTTGTGACCTTGTGTTGTGCTGGTATCTGATGTTACTGGTTTTCTGACCAAACAATATCCTTTAGTATTTCTTGTAGCTTTGGTTTGGTTTTTGCAAATTCTCTGAACTTGTGTTTATCTGTAAATATCTTAATTTCCCTTTCATATTTCAGAGAGAGTTTTGCTGGATATATGATCCTTGGCTGGCAGTTTTTCTCCTTCAGTGCTCTGTATACATCGTTCCATTCCCTTCTTGCCTGCATGGTTTCTGCTGAGTAGTCTGAACTTATTCTTATTGATTCTCCCTTGAAGGAAACCTTTCTTTTCTCCCTGGCTGCTTTTAAAATTTTCTCTTTATCTTTGGTTTTGGCGATTTTAATGATAATATGTCTTGGTGTTTTTCTTTTTGGATCAATCTTAAACGGGGTTCGATGAGCATCTTGGATATAAATATATCCTTTCATCTTTCATGATGTCAGGGAAGTTTTGTGTCAGGAGATCTTCAACTATTTTCTCTGTGTTTTCTGTCCCCCCTCCCTGTTCTGGGACTCCAATCACACGCAAGTTATCCTTCTTGATAGAGTCCCACATGATTCTTAGGGTTTCTTCATTTTTTTTAATTCTTTTATCTGATTTTTTTTCAGCTATGTTGGTGTTGATTCCCTGGTCCTCCAGATGTCCCAGTCTGCATTCTAATTGCTCGAGTCTGCTCCTCTGACTTCCTATTGCGTTGTCTAATTCTGTAATTTTATTGTTAATCTTTTGGATTTCTACATGCTGTCTCTCTATGGATTCTTGCAACTTATTAATTTTTCCACTATGTTCTTGAATAATCTTTTTGACTTCTTCAACTGTTTTATCAGTGTGTTCCTTGGCTTTTTCTGCAGTTTGCCTTATTTCGTTTCTGTTGTCTTGAAGCATTCTGTAAATTAGTTTTTTATATTCTGTATCTGATAATTCCAGAATTGTATCTTCATTTGGGAAAGATTTTGATTCTTTTGTTTGGGGGGTTGTAGAAGCTGTCATGGTCTGCTTCTTTATGTGGTTTGATATGGACTGCTGTCTCTGAGCCATCACTGGGAAACTAGTTTTTCCAGAAAATCCGCTAAAAAAAAAAAATGCAGTCAGATCCCTATCAGAACTGCCTTTGGATTATAACCGCCACCTTGTTCCCTGTAAGGATGAAAGTCTGAGATTTGGATCATATATGCTTGGCTGTAGCTGGTTCTGTGTTTTTAGTCCAATTAGGGGTGGATTTTTGGTCCCTGGGTTTTCTGTATTTCCTTCTCTCAGGCTGGAAGAGTGGATTAAGAAAGGTCCAAAAGAAAAAAAAAGGGGGGGGGGGAAGCAAAGCCGCCGCAGAGCCGGAGCCGTTCTCCCTCTGGCTCAGGAAATGCCAATGTTAATGAAGCTGCCTGGGGAGGCTGGGGGAGGGATCAGAGAGATAGGAGAGTAGCACCTCAGAATATAGGCAGAGTTGCTTGTCTTGCTTGGAATGACGATTTTATCTGAGATTCCCGAGGGGCGTGTCGCCTATGTGTGCTGGCTGTGTGGAGATTGCCCCCGGGGATCTGGCCCACTGAAGCCGCAGTCAGATCCTCCGATGCCAGTCCCACGCCCAGCGTCAAGATTCCCCTACAGGGACGGTGCACTCCCGACTCCAAAATCAGTTGCTGCCTCCCGGGGACTTCTCGTCCCGCCAGCCGCGTCACCACGCCGCCTCCGCGAACAGGCTGGGCCCCCTCCCGGGGTTAGTTCAGGGGAGTGGAGCAGCTCTCCGTGCTTGTGCCTTGACAGCGCCCAGTCAAATGCCTGGGGGCAAGATTCCCCAGCTGGGTCGCTGCCCTCCTGGCTCCAAAATCAGTCACTGCCTCCCGGGGACTTCTCCCACTGGCTGCGTCGCCACGCCGCCCGTGCGGACGGCTGGGCCCCCTCCCGGGGTGAGTTCAGGGGGGTAGGGCTGCGCCCCTTGTTTGTGCCGTCAGCTCCCCTGGGCCTTGCCCTAAATCGGGCACCAAATGTTACCTGACTGGGACGCTGGCTCCAGGCTCTGAAAACAATCGCTGCTTCCCTGTATTTGTTCGTTTTCTGTCTCTAAATCTGTGTTTGTTGTTCAGGGTTCGTAGATTGTTATGTATGTGATCGATTCACTTGTTTTTCCGAGTCTTTGTTGCAAGAGGGATCAGAGGTAGCGTCTACCTAGTCCGCCATCTTGGCCCCGCCTCCCCTGTTCCCTTTTGTACTGTTTTTCTAACCATTCCTGCCTTCTCTTCTTTGCTTTTGGGGAAATGTTGCCCTTTGGATTTTGTATAATTGATTTTTCTAAGGAGCACTTTCCTCTCAGGTGTTATTGTTTATTTTACGGTCCTGTGTATGGTTTGGCTGAAAGGCGGTCTCCTGGAATGGCTTCACTTCCAGTTCAGAAAGGTGTCTTAGGGCCATAGCCTCCAGTGTTCCTCCAGTCTCTATCAGACCAGTAAGTCTGTTTTTTTTGTGAATGTGATTTTTTGTTCTACAATTTTTCTCCCGCTCTGTCTGGGACACCCTGTTGTGATCCCAGGCAGAGCGGTCAGTAGCGGCAGCCTGGCATCATCTAATTCTTCTGGTCTCAGGGTCCTGTAGGCTGTGGTTCCTGTGGTCTATCAGTCCTTTGGACTAATTTCTCCCTTGAATCTTTGGTTTCTTCACTCTCCTTTCCTCTGGACAGTAGTAAGAGACTCCAGATGCTACTCACCAAAGTAGAATGCAAAACTTTGTCTTTATGAACTATGTTGTGCCAATTGGTATAGATGTCCCCAGAGCCTATGGTCCTTTGAGCCTAGGAACTCTGTCCTATGAGGTGTTTGGTTGTCTAAGACGTTGCCCTGACTGTGGTCGTTGCGTGCTCTATTGTCTATATTAATATATAAGAATTTCCTACAGTTATGTATGTAGAAATATCCACCACCAAACCTATATCTGCAGGTGGGCGTGTTCCTTTACACCCTCCCGCATCTCTTGGCATACCTATCTACCTATGTATCTACTTGTAAATTAGTGTTTTGTTAATACTATTTTTGCAGGATTGTCTATGCTATAATAATAATTACTGTTGTTGACCTTTGTTTTTGCATTCCTCTCATGCCTTGGCCATATTTGCTGATTTCCCTTATATTATGTATTTCCTCACCCCTCACCATTTTTAACATGAGTCTTCTATTTGGTAGCTTTCCTTCCTTCCCCTCCCAACCCTTGCAACCATAAAAACATTTTTTTCCCTGTGTGTAAACCTTTTCTTGCTTCTTTATAATAGTGGTCTCATACAATACTTGTCCTTTTGTGATTGACTTATTTCACTCAGCATAATGTCCTCCAAATTCATCCCTGTTGTGGGATGTTTTATAGATTCATCATTATTCTTTATCATTATCACTTCACAGATTGATGTCTCTGGTTCCCTGTTTTCAGTCTTTTACCTTTGTTTTATTTTTGAGAATTCTTTATTTGAGTTGGTATCTGGCTGATGCTATCCTGTCTCTTAATCTCATGTTGTTGTCTGATGTTGGTTCTCTTTCTGAAGGACTCCCTTTAATATTTCTTGTGAGTTTTGTCTGGTTTTTACAAATTCCCTTAATTTCTGTTTATCTGGAAATGTTCTAATTTCACCATCATATTTGAGACACAGTTTTGCTGGATATATAATTCTTGGTTAGCAATTTTTTTCTTTCAAGGTTTTATGTATGTCATCCCATTGCCTTCTTGCCTGTGTGGTTTCTACTGAGTAATCCCTTCCCTTTGCATGTGACTTCATATTTCCTGAGTTGCTGTCAGGATTCTTTCTTTGTCTTTGGTTTTGGAAAGCTTGATATGATATGTCTTGGCAACTTTCTTTTCAGGTCTATTCTGTATCCTTCTTGGATGGATATATTCTCATCTTTCGTATTTCTGCCAGAAAATCTTTGACAAGTTTCTCTGTGTTTTGTTTTGCCTCCCTCTGTTCTGAAAATGTGATCATGCACAAATTTTTTCTCTTGATAGTGTCCCTCATAATTCTTAGACTCTCTTCATTTTTCTTCATTCTTTTTTTCTGATTTTTCCTCAAAGAATTTGGTGTCAAGGGATTTCTCTTCAAATTCACTGATTCTGTCTTCCATTGTTTCAATTCTGATCCTATATCCTTCTATTGAGCAGTCTATTTCTGAAATTTTCTTGTTCATCTTTTGGATTTCAGGCTGTTATTTTTGTATGGTTTGTAATTTCCTATTTATATTGTCATTTTTTTCTCACATTGTTTTCCTGAATTCCTCTAAAGCTTTTTTTTTTTTCCTGTATTTTCCTTGATTTTGTCTATATTTTCCTTGGTTTTCTCTTTCTTAATCTCCTGAAAAGCCCTGTGTATTAGTCTTTCAATTTCCTTATCAGATAGTTCCATTGCCATTTTTTCCTCTAGTAGGTTTTCTTATTCTTTATTTTGTCCACTTGCTGGAGCCACATTGTTTTGCTTCTTCATGTGATTTGAAATTGTTGTCTCCAAACCATCTAGAAATTATTATACATATGCTTTTTACTGTATGTTTCTTTGCTGCCTACTGAGTTTTTTTTGGGGGGAGGGGTTTTCTTTTGATATATCTGAGTAGGCTGGGTGTATGTGCTACTTTGGTCACTAATTTGGTCACATTGAAGTTCTTACTTTGTGTCTCCAGGTGGGTAGAGCAGCGACTGGGTGTATGAGTGTGAATCTCTGTTCACTAGTCTTGTGGTGCTGCTGAGGATGTAGCTGGTGTTTCTGGTGAGGTCATGTATCAGTCCAGCTGGTCATCTTACCTTGAGTGCAATGGGCATTCTTCTTGGTCACTGGGTTGGGTGTTGTGTGTCTGCTCTGCTGATTGCTGGGTGGTTGGTGCAAGGGTGCCTGGGTTGTCAGTCACCAGGTGGGTGGTGTGGAAATACTCCCCAACAGCCCCGTTTGGGCAGGGCTGTGTAGGGGTATTCTAAGTGGGCACAAGCCTCCAGTTACAGTGGGGAGCAATATGGAGGGCAAGGCAGGGGGAAGTCACCTGCCCATAGGTGCCTGGTTGGAGGGCATTTCCCTGTCTACTAGAGCACATTGTTGGGGAAGTTGTGCAGCTGGTCCAGGTGGCTACAAGGAGTAGGAGACACTGTTGGTCCTTAGGTTCCTGGTGCAGGTGGCTGGAGGGAGAAGGAGGCATCACTGGTCCTCAGCCCTCCAGCACAGGAGGCAGGAGGGAGTGGAGGCACCAACCACCCTCATGCCACTGGTACAGAGAGAGTAGGAGACACTACCAGTCTTCAGGCCTCTGGCACAGGTGGCTGGAAGGAGTGGGAGGCACTACAGGGCCTCAGCACTGGAGGCTGGAGAGAATGGGAGGCAGTGCTAGCCCTTGAGCCCTTAGGACCCTGTCAGAGGCAGCTGGAGGGAATAGAAAGTGCTGAGGTCTGTGTGCCCCCTGAGCAAGTGGTGGAGTGAAGTGGAAGGCCACTCCAGACTGAGGGTTACTGGCTGAGAGGGTGGGCAGCGGTGGGGTCCCCAGACCGTGATCACATGCAGGGAGGACGGATGGGTGAAGAAGGAGTGGGTGACCCCACAAACCCGCAGGCTTCTGGCACAATGGGCTAACGTGGGAGCAGTGTGTGGGATGTGTGCACTTAAATATGTAGGGCAGGAAGCACTCCTGCCTGACTCTGAATGTGAATGCAGAGTCACTCCTGCTTGTCTGCACCAGGTGATGGGGCTTTCAGTTGGGAATGCTGCTTGCTTTATCTCAATATGCCTGTGCCATGCAAGTTCAGCTAGCAGAGCATTGGTGATCTGTAATTCTCCATGCTGCCTGTTTTTGTGCTGTCTCTCCTTCTACATGGTGCTCAGTCTGATGATTCAGCCTTGTCTTTGGTGCTCAGGGTTCCAAAGTTGTCATCTATATCCAATTCACTTGCTTTCTCAGGTCTTTGTTGTAAGAGAGAATTTATGAAGTATCTGACTACTTCACCATCTTGGACTGCCTCCCTAAATTCATTTTGATGTTAAGTATTTTGTACCTTACCTGGCCCACCTATGGGCAACCTTACTGACATAATACTTCCAGACAATGGTGCAAGAGTCCCTTCTACCTATAGTCGGCTGGAACCTCTGTGTACTCTGACCCTCCATAAAAACGTTCCCTTTAGCCATGTGCTATGGGTTGAATTGTGTCTCCTAAAAATATGTGTTGTAACTCACCCCTTTGCCTCTAGATGTAATCCCATTTGGATATAGAGTTTTCTTTGTTATGTTGATGATGCCATATCAGTTTAGTGTTTGTTTTAAGCCAATCACTTTTGGTATACATAAGAGCACAAAAGGCACAGAGAAGCAAGGACAAATAAGGGGAAGACAGATGACACAAGAAGATCACCAAGGAACTGAGGAATAGAACTGAGAGAGACAAGGATTTCCCCCAGAGCAGACAGAGAGATTTTTTCCCTAAAGCCAGTGTCCTGAATTCAAACTTCTAGCCTCCTAGACTGTAAGAAAATAAACTACTGTTTGTTAATGTCACCCTCTTGTGGTATTTTTGTTATAACAGTACTAAGAATCAAAGACACCAGGTGTTTTAGTTATCTAGTGCTGCTATATCAGAAATACGACAAGTGGATGGCTTTAAGAAACAGAAATTTATTCTCTCACGGACTAGTAGGGTCGAAGCCCGAATTCATTGTACCAGCTCCAGGCGAAGTCTTTCTTTCTCTGTCGGCCCTGGACCAAGGTCCTTGTCTTCAGTCTTTCCCTGGTCTAGGAGATTCTCAGTGCAGGGACCCAGGGTCCAAAGGATGCACTCTGTTCCTGGCCCTACTTTCTTGGTGGTGTGAGGTCCCCATCCTCTCTACTCAATTCTCTCTTTTGAATCTCAAAAGACATGGACTCAAGGTAAAAAGTAATCCTGTAATTTGAGTCCTGCCTCATGAATATAACTGCCTCTAATCCTGTCTCACAGAGGTTAGGATTTACAGCATAGAGGATACATCACAGAGGTGAGGATTTACTACACACAGGATACATCACATCAGATTACAAAATGGTGAACAAACACGCAATACTGGAAATCACCGCCTAGCCAAGTTGCCACATATTGTTGGGGGATACAATTCAACATATAACACCAGGCTAATCATATTAAGCTCTCTTTATATCCTCAGGCATAGATTTACTTTTATTCTAATGACGTGGAGCTTTGACAAACTAATGTCTTCGCCTAGGTGACATGGGAGCAACACAGGGTTCATGCTAAATGTCCTAGTGGAGCTCTTTTCCACTTCATCACTACAACCAAGTTTGCCCACACTCTCTAACAAAACACAACATATTTGCCCATCATGAGGGGTGTCATTGCCATTTGGATACAGAATGTAACTTTGAATCAAGAGTCAATGAACCCCTTGGTGCCTCCCTGGGATATTTTTTCTCTGTGGAAACCAGTTGAAATAAATATACATTCTGCTGCTATGAATGTAATGTTCCATGTATATCAATTAGGTCAAGTTGCTTTGTAGACTCTATATCTTCTACGTGCTTACTGAATTTTAGTCTGCTTGTTGTAAGAGTTACTGAACGAAGTTTGTCAAAATCTCCAACTATGATTGTGAATTTGACTATTTGTTTATATATTTTAAGGCTGCATTATCAGTGCGTACAAATTTTAAATGGTCAAATCCTCCTGTTGAGTTGACAGGTGTTCTCATTATGAAATGCCATAATGCTTCTTGCCTTCAGTCTACTTTTTCAGGCACTAATATAGCCACTCCAACTTTCTTTTGGATAGCTTTTCATGTTATTTTTTAAAAATTCTTCTTCTTTTAACTTATTGTGTTTCAGTATTTAAAGTGCATCTCCTTGCAACTAATGTCACAAAACAATGTGTATAAATTTTTGAATGAGAAAAGAACTTGAGTTGTAACTTTCACCTAAAGCACAATAAAGAAAAGAAAAAGAAATTTGTAAAAAACTCAGTATCTGTGAAGCACAATGAAGCAAAAATACAATAGAACAATAAAAATGTTTCTCTTCTAAACAGCTTGGACATGAGTTTTTTGTTCATCTAATCAAACAATCTGTTGTTAAACTGGCATATTTATTCTACTGACTTTCTTTTTAATTTACACAGAGTAAAATTCACTCTTTGCGTTGTTCAATTCTATAGGTTTTCACAAAAGCCTAGAGTTGTGTGTCTAACACTACAGTTGTGATGTAGAACAGTTCCATCTCCCCTAAAATTCCATCATACTGTAACCTGGCAACAAATTTGTTGGAGTGTAATTTTTCATAATATTCTGTTATGATCCTTTTTATCTCAGTTGGTTCTGTTGTAATGTCACCTATCTCATTTCTTATTTTGGTTATTTGCATCTTCTCATTCCTTTCTTTTGTCAATTTGGCCAGTGGTTTGTCAATTTCATTGATCCTCTCATACAACTAACTTCTAGTCTTGGCGATTCTATTGTTTTGTTTCATTTATTTCTGCTCTAATGTTTATTATTTCATTGTTATGGTGACTGTAGGCATCTTTTGCTGCTCTTTTTCTATTTGCTTGGGCTGTGCAGTTAAACTATTGATTTTGGCCCTTTCTTTCTCTTTGTGTTTGTTTATTGCCATTAATTGACCTCTGAGCACTGTTTTTGCTGTGTCCCAAAGGTTTTGGTATGTTGTATGTTCATTCTCCTTTGATTCTAGGCATTCTAGCTTATGTTTTTACTTTTTCTATTACCTAGGGGTTTTTAAGCAAGATGTTTTTCATTTTCCATGGATTTGATGTTTTTCCTTTGCTCTTCCTGTTATTCATTTTTAGTTTCATAGCATTGTGATTAGAAAAGATGCTTTGTATCATTCCTATGTTTTTTAATTCATTGAGGCTAGCTTTGTGGCCTCAAATATGGTCTGTTCCAGAAAATGATCCATGTGTGTTGGAGAAGAGTATGTAATCTGTCAGGTGGAGTGTTCTGTATATGTCCATGAAGTCTGGCTAGTTGATTCTGTTGTTTAAATCTTCTGTACCTTTGTTTAGTTTCTCTTGAGTTGATCTGTCCATCGTCAAATGTGGTGTGTTAAAGTCTTCTACTATTATTGTAGAACTGTCTATTTCTCTTTTCCGTACTGTTGGTTTGTTTTATGTATGTTGGAGCTCTGTCATTGGGTGCTATGAGTTGGAATTGACTTGTCGGCACCGGGTTTGGTGGTTTTTTTGGGTCATTGGGTGCATAAATATTTATTCTGGTTGTGTCCTCTTGGTGGGTGGTCTCTTTAATCATTATATAATGCCCTTCCTTGCATCTTATAATGGATTTTTATTTGTAGTCTATTTTACAAGAGATTAATATTGCCTCTGCTGCTTTTTTTTGGTTACTCTTTGCTTAATATATATTTTTTCCTTCCTTTTAGTTTTATCCTATTTTTGTGTTTGTGTCTAAGGTGTGTATCTTGTATGCAACATATTGATGGGTCCTGTTTTTTTTTAATCCATTCTGATACTGTCTTTTGACTGATGCATTTAAGCCATTTATATTCAGCGTGAGTATCAGTAGGTATGAATTTACTGCTGCCATTTTGTTATGCCTTTTTTGTGGTGTTGACAGTTTCTTTGTTCTGTTTAATTTTCTGTGCTGAGTTCTTTTTGTTTGAGGATTTCTTTTCATTTCCTTCATTGCTGTTGCTTTTGTGTTTACTGAGTCTTTTTTATTTTCTTCTTTATTTTAATATGTTCATTACTTTCCTTTGAGGTTACCTGGTAAATTATCTTTTCCTTCCTAAGTTTAAAACAGCATGTTATTTCTTGATATCACCTTGACTTCTTCTTCAGGTAGAATTACTGTAACCACACCATTTATTTCCCCTTTTTCTTTTGAATTTGCCATCACTTACAGACTGACATTCTGGTTCCCCGTTTTTAGTTTCTAACTTTATTTTACTTTTGAGGATTGTTTATCTGGGTTGGTATGGTGTGGTGGTGTTATGTGTCTTAATCTCGGGTTTTTGTCTGATGTCTGATTCTCTGTCCCAAGGAGTGCCTTTAATATTCCTTGTAATGTTGGTCTGGTTTTTCCAAATTCCCATTTATCTGAGAATGTCTTAGTTTTGCCATCGTATTTGAGAGACAATTTTGCTAGATATATGATTCTTCATTGGCAATTCTTTTCTTTCAGGGTTTTATATATGTCATCCCATTGCCTTCTTGCCTGCATGGTTTCTGTGAAGAAATCAGAGCTTTGTCTGATCGGTGCCCCTTTGTAGGAGATATTTTGTTTCTCACTAGCTGCTCTGTGAAGTTGCCTTCCTGTACTCCCTGTCCAGGGTCCTTAGAGGCTGTGGTCCAAGATGGCGAATCCACGCCATGTAAGCTGGCAGGGAACCTCTACTCTGTAGCTCTCCTCATCCTCTGTTCTCTGGCAGTTTCTTCTTCCATTTGGTACTTGATCAATTCTTTATCCCTTCATTTAATCCTTACTTACAGAATTGATGTTTGTATCCGTTTTACTTAGTTTCTCTAGTCTTTGCTGTAGAGGGACAACATGAAACTTCTGTCTATAGCACTGTGTTGGCTCTGCTGTGTCCAGATTGAGCCATCTATCTTTTGCCCAGGCCAAATTGGCGAGTTGAATGGTAATGTGGTGGGAAAAACTGCCCCACATCCTTCTAGTCCTTGATGGTGGCAGTAATCTCTGCACTCCCTTCAGAAATACAGTATTGCTTTTGGTTTACTATTTTCCTAGATTGGGGCAGTTCTAATGGCTTCCACATGACTTTTCCTACCATAATAGCCCTTATTCTACTTCTCAGGGATCCAGTGTGGGGGTTCTGCCAGTTGCTGAGTGTATCTATTCCAATGATGCATTCTGGAACTGGGGAAATCACCACAGGATGAGTTTGAGGACCCACTGGACCTACTGTGAGATGGACATGAGCCAAAACTCCATTAATAACCTGACCTCCATATGCATCCACTCTGACTGGTGGGCCACAGAGATCTTTTGGGTCTCCTGAAATTAGTGTCAGTTCAGAGCCAGTATCTAGTAATCCCCAAAAAGTCTGGTTATTTCCTTTTCCCCAGTGAACAGTCACTCTAGTAAAAGGCCGTAGATTCCTTTGGGGAAGGCTGGGAGAAAGATTAACAGTATAAATTTTTGGCAGTGTAGTGAGGTCCTTCCTTAAGTGGATGTGGGCTCCCCTTCACTCAAGGAGTTGTGGGTCCTTAAGCTCACTAACGTCTGGGAACTGATTGAGGGGCTGTGACTCTCTATTCTGGTGATTCAAGTTAGAATACTGTTCACTTGACCTAGAATTCTTCCACTTGTAGAGATCACATAAATATTTAGTAGATTTCCTACCTATTTCACTCCTAGGGACACCATGATTAAGTAGTGAATGCCACAGGTCCATACAAGTCAGACTATTCTGATTACCAGTTTGACTGTGCTCTCCATCAACGGTAACCATGCCCACTTTGTCTGTGTTGATTGAGTGCCACCACTTGGTCCCTACCACCATGGGGTCTAATCAGCCCCATTTTAGTTAGGTGTCTTAATTCAGTTAGAGCAGTTCCCACTGTCAAATCTGACCTACCAAAATAGAATCACAGCAGTCTTCAAGGATGCCAGGGCTCCCTTCACAAATTTGTTCCTCACTGTTGTGGTAAAAGATGTGTCCTCTGGGAACTTCATGTGTGAGCCTGTGGGGCTAACCTGATTAATCCACTCTGACATGTCAATTTACCCAAGCCTTTGGATACCTCCTTCTACAGTATACCAAGGCAGGTCTTGTACTTCAACTACATAATCAATCCATGCTTCAGCGAGCCAACCAAATAAACTACTAGGTCTGTTCCTAACTCCTTGAGCTGAAACACTGAATGAAGAATCTGCTTATTGGCCCATGTCAATAAACTCAGACTAATCCATCTTTATGTTACTTGCCCCATTATCCCACACTCTTAATAGCCATTCCACACACATTCCCTAGTTTTCTGATTGTACATATTAGAAAAGTCAAGCAGTTCTTTTTGACTGTAGTGTACCTCCTCCTGGGTCTCACTTTGTGCTTCACCTTTTGGGGCTTGCTGGGACTTAAGTCTAGTTATAGGTCTAGAAGCCAAAATAGGTAGTGGGAATATGTTTTGAGAACATTCAGCATTATCTTTTAAGGCATCTGCCTCAGGCGATGCCCCAGGCAATGACTCAGACAAAGGCTTTTCAGACACAGCTGGATTAATCTCATCAGAAGGAGGTGGAAGGGCTAATTGTTCCACTGGAGGCAGTGGCTTAGCCAACAAGGATGGAGTAATCTCTTCAGAGGGGAGTGAGAGAGCTGGCTGTGTTTGCAGGAATGATTCCACAGAATTTAGGGACTCATTGTCTCCAGCTTCCTGATTATTTGCCCATATTCCCCAATCCCATGTTTCAGGATCCCATTTCTACCCAATCAATGCCCTCACTTTAACTTCACACATTTGAGGTTGAGAATTTAGCTGGCACTGTAATTCAGCCACTCTACGATAAGACTCTGCGTTTGGTTTTGGCAGTATCAGCTCTGTTACTACAAGAAATAAGGCTTTTTTCAAGGCACAAGTGGAAACTTTGAGGTTATTTATGCAGCACTTGAGCTTTGACTCTGAAGCCCTGCACTTATCTCTTTCTTCCACCACTTTGTCTAGTGAGAGTAAGGCCAACCAACCAGCTTCCTTATACTTCTCGTTAAGAAAAAATGTAGAAAGTTATCTAACATGTGATCACCCAGAGCCTCATCTCACACCAATACCTGATCTATTGGTGGTGAAATTTTGCGTATTTGTATTACCACCTCTTTGTGCCATAGGTTAGCAATTCCCTCCTTACTACTGCAAGCAGAGGGATCAACATCTTTAAGACTAACCAGACTTGCAAACCAATTTAGAAAACTCATCCTTACAATTTTGTTTCTGTAGAACCATTCTAGGTATGAAAATGTCTAAGGCTGAGTTCTCTAGAGAAGCAAAACCTCTCTCTCTCTATGTACAAATATATACATAGAGAGAGGCAGAAAGAGAGATTTATATCAAGGAAATGGCTCATGCAGTTGTAGAGGCTGGAAAGTTCTAAGTCCATAGGTCAAGCTGGAAACTTCTCCTGACCCACATAGCGTGCAAACGCTGGTGAACCCAAGGTTGGCATGGCACACAACGGGACTCTGGCTCACAGGCTGCAGAGGCTGACAAATCCCAAGAAAGACAGGTAAGCTGGCAGGCTACTGGCTCACAGAGAGCAGAGTCTAACAAATTCCAACACTGCCAGGTAAGCTGCTAGGTCAAGTCCCAAGAAGCAGAGGCCATATGAACAGGACTCGGCTGCAGGGTCCAGAGTGAGCAAAAGCCTGAAAGACTTGCCAGAGAGCCCACTTATATTGGATGCAGGCTTTAGCCTCATGGAAACTCCCTTTCAAATGATTGGCTACTCACAGCAGATCCCATCAATGGAGGTGATCATGTTATATCAGATCTCATTATGGAGCTGATTTCATCATTACATGACTGCCACACTACTTCATAACTGCCAGACCACTGAGAATCATGGCCCAGTGAAGTGGACATATAACATATAACTTAATGATGACATGGTTCGTTCCAGAAAAAGTTTGCTGACCTGTTTGCTAAAGAATGTATGTCCCAAGTACACAAGTTAAATTCATAAGTTAATGGCTCAGACCTGCATGTCCCACCATTGTTGCCCATTATACTTTTCCCTCAACTCTTCACTACGAACTTATATGGAGTTTCTATGACAAAACAGAAAAAAAAATATTGGGCCCAGTTCACAAATGTGTCATCTCAGTATGTTGGTGTGAGCCAAAGTGGACTGCTGCTGCTCTTTAGACTCCCTCAGGGATAATTAAAGACAGTGTTGAGGGTTCATCCTTCCAATGAGAAGAACTTCAGGTGGCCTGAGGTAATAATATGCACAAACTCATGGGCAGTGGCAAGTGGTTTTGCTGACTGGCCAGGAGCCTGGAAGGAGCAAGATTGGAAGACCGAAACAAGAATATCTGGGGAAGATACATATTATAGACCCAAAGTGTGAGGATCTTTTGTACTGCATGTGAATGCCCGCCAAAAATTATGCACTGTAGAAGAGGTCCTAAACAAATGTCTTAGTTATCTAGTGCTGCTATAACAGAAATACCACGAATTGGTGACGTGAACAAACAGAAGTTCATTCTCTCACAGTCTAGCAGGCTAGAAGATGAAATTCAGGGAACCAACTCCAAAGGAAGGCTGTTTCCCTCTGTGGCTTTGGAGGAAGGTCCTTCTCACCAGTCTTCCCCTGGTTGAGAATGCTCTCAGGACACACTCTGGTCCCGGTGCTGCTTTCTCGGTGATATGAGGTCCCCCAGTCTCTCTGCTCTGTTCTGTCTTTTATATCTCAAAAGAGGTTGGCTTAACACACCACCTGATCTTGTAGATTGAGTCTTGCCTCGTTAACATAACTGCCACTAATCCCATCTCATCAACATCACAGAGACAGAATTTACAACACATAGGAAAATCACATCAGATGACAAAATGGTGGACAGTCACACTATATTGGGAATCAAGGCCTAGCCAATTTGATTTACATATTTCTGAGGGACACAATTCAATGCAAGACAACAACCAAATGTACAGGATGACTCAGCCAGTAGACATTAGTCAGCTGTGTCCTTGGACACCCCAGTGCTTGCACAACAGACTCATGAAAGGAGTATCCATGATAACAGAGTTACTATGCATGGTCTTATCAGCATGGGCTCCCTTTTACCAAGAATGATGTAGCTACTGCCATAGCTAAATATCTGACGTATCCACAACAAATAAACTCCAATAGAGTGCTGTCCCTTGTAGAAGCTAACAGATCATTTGGTGGCAAGTTGGTTATATTGCTACACTTCCACTTTAGAAAAATCAAGTATTAATTTTAATTTGGATTGACACATATTCCTTATATGCGTCCGTCTTTCCTTCCCACAGTGCCTCAATGAGAACCACTATCTACGGACTTTCACAGACGTGTTCTTCTAATATGGAACCCTACATAACACTGTCTCAGACTAAGGGATATACTTTACAGTAAAGGCAGTGTGGCAGTGGGCACACGACCATGAGATCCACTGGTCCTACCCTATACCACACCATACAGAACTACCAGCTGATAGAGCAGTGGAATAGCCTCTTAAAGGTGTAGCTGTGGTACCATATTGACTGCAAGCGTGGGCACTACCCTTCAGGATGAAGTATACACCAAGATTTAAACTAAAAGCCATTATATGGTACTGATGGTACTATGTCCCCATCAGAGAATGGAAGAAGGAGTAGCCCTCCTCATCATCATAGCCCACTTAGTGTGTTTGTGCGTCCCATCCCTGAACAGGTTCTGTTGGTCTAGAAGTCCTGGTTCCCAGAAGTGGAGGCTTCAAACAGGGGACACAGTAGGAGTCTCATTCAACTTAGAGCTATGGCTGCCAACTGTCCACTTTGGGCTCCTCAGTCAAAGGAAAAGGAGAAGTTACTGTAAGGGCAAGGGTAACTGATCCAGACTATCATAAGGAGCATGGTAAGAGCAGGGAGAAGTACATTTGGCGCTCAGGTGATCTACAGGGGCGTCTCTCAGTACTGCCGTGTCCATTTTAATTGGGAATAGACAGGGGTAGCAACCACAGGAGATAAAGATCTGGAAACCAGGGACTCAGACTTTTCAACTCTTTCCAGACTAAGCACTGATAAATGGGCAGCATCCTACTATTTCTCATTTGTGAGTAGGAGTGCAATTACAAGATAGTGGGTATCCAGCTGCCAGCACTAAATATGGGAGGGGACCAGACTCAGGGGATTATAGAAAGACAGGAATAGTTACAGCTGCAGGAAGCCACCTCATGGGAGTCAGGAAGGCATCAATAGTAGTCTCCAGTTTTTCTTCCCCTCCCTCTTCCATCCTTCCACCACTTCTGTCTCCAGCAGAGACGGCAACGGTGTGGAGTTCTCAGCCTCAGGGGAGCACGTAAGATTCACTGTCCAAAGTAGGGCAGAAACTTGAGATAGAATATGTTGAATGATAACATCTATGGACCTCCTCTAGTAGTCTCAGAATGTCCAAGGACTGCATGCTTAGTGGGACTTGAATGGGAACTTGGTAAAATGAAGGATAGCAGGCACTTGCATACTAAAATTATGAATGTGTATAGGGAGAAAATATCTTTTTTGGAAGTTACAGAATATACACAAGATAAAGACACAAGTTAACACCACCAGGAGACGGCTATTAAGCAAAATCAGAATGTGGAACATTCTACAGGACAAGTGACCTGGTTTCTCCAACAAATAGATGGCTTGAAAAAAAATGTGGCTAGATGGTATGTTATAGAAGAGAAGAGACAAAATGGCTATCACAACCAATGGCAATGTGTTGAAGTTATCTGGATCCTTCTTCAAACATACCAACTAAAGACAACAGGGGAGATTTAAATATGCACTGGCTATTAAGTGAAATTTGGTAATTATGGATAATTTTGTTTGGAGTGATAAGTGCATGTTATGTTAAAAATAATCTTTGTCTGTGAGGGATGCGTACTGAATCACGTAAGTGTGAAATTATAGGATTTGATTTTAAAATACTCCAGGAAAGAAAGAGGGAGGGATAGATGAAACAAGATGGAAAAAAATGTTCATAACTGTTGAAGCTGAGTGATGGGTAACGAGGGTTCATTTTACAACCCTCTCGACTTTTGTGTGTGTTTGAAAATTTCCATAATAAAAACCTTGAAAAAAAAAACATGGAGAAAAGACAAAAAGAAATTGTTTAAAGCATTAAAAGTGGTTGTTTCTAAGGAAGAGAAACCTTAGATAGGACAGGTGGGACAAGGAGTTATCCCTGTCCCTAAAAACATACAGTTTTCCTTGCAAGCTTTGTAGAACTATTGTACTTTTAAAATGGTGTATGATAAATATGAAATTAAAGTGTACAATAAGACTCATATTGTGCCAGGCACTGGAGATACAGAGTGGAGCCCACAGTTGACCATGGATGAGGCTGTTTACAGTACAGGGCGATCACAGGTGCAACGCAAAGGGGTCTTCAGGCACAGTTGAACATAGAAAGTCTTCGTCAACAGAGGTGGTTTTTACATGCCATGAGGAGGTGCTTCTAGAGGAGGCGGTGTTGGAAATGGAGGAGGAAAAATGACCTTCCATGTTGGAGAACTAGCAGTCTAAGCTCTGGAACGATGCCAGCACTGATGTTATGGAATCACGTTGTGCTATTGGCCCTGCCTCAACACCAACACTTTCAAATTTTATCTTCTTTCTGTCTTCCAAATTTGGCCTGAAATTTAGCTTCCAGGTTAAGAGCTTGGCTCCTAATCAAAAGGTCAGCAGTTTGAATCCACCAGCTGCTCCTTGAAAACCCTATGGGGCAGTTCTGCTCTGTCCTGTAGGGCCACTATGAGTCAGATATGACTCGACTTGCAACAGGTTTTTTTTCTTTCCTTTTAAATACTTTCCTTGGCCTCAGTCTCATTCCTGAAATTGGTTTTGGCTCCAGGGTAGCACTTTGTCCAACCCCTCTGCTTTGAAATCCCATAACCCCAAATTTCCCATCAGTCTCAAAGAAGATCAAGCTCAGGAGGAAACATAGGAGGCCTGAGTCTCAGCATGTGAGGCTGAAGGCCATGGGGTGCTAATCCAATTCTAGAAGAACCCATCTGCCTCCTGTGCTCTAAGATACTGAAGAAAATATTCAGTATTCCTGGGGGAGTCCAGGGATCTTTCTACAGGATAATGTGCCTTGGGGACTGGGTATAATAAAGGCTTTAGAGACATTATACTGGAAACTCATTCATCTTCTGAGCATTTCAATATTAATTGTTTAACTCTGTAGGTGGACAATGAGTAGGTCCCTCCCTGCAAAGGCTCACGAACTAACCGTTAAGTCAGGAACAGTGGGTATCTGTCTGTTAGGCTACAGGGCTACCCCCTTATGCAGGACTAGTTCCTTAACATCAGCAAGAAAATGCTTTTCTCACAAGAATGGGTAATCACCAATGAGTATTTGCTGTTGTTTTCCCTGGCCCAAGTACTAATACAATAATGCATCATGTCTTTGATAATATCTCCTAGGTGAACAAGGAAAGAAATACTCTTTGATGACATGTAAAAATGGCTTTCATTGACACCTGATATATGTGGATGTCTACCTAAGGAATGGAGCCCTGGAGGAACAGTGGCTAAGAGCTTGGCTGCTAACCAGAAGGTTGGGCGTTTGAATCCACCAGCTGCTCCTTGGGAGCCCTTCTGGGCAGTTCTACTCTGTCCTATAGAGTCGCTATGAGTCAGAATCAACTAGATGGCAATGGGTTTGGTTTGGTTTTACCCAAGGAATAGATTACAAAGAGGAATATTACTCAGGAAACCACAATGTCTTTTGTCAACATCCTTTCACCTAAGCCAACTGTAGATGTCTACCTACCAGGAGGATGTTTTTCATTCCCTCAGAGTTATCAAACACCGAAGATTCTTAAAAACTTTAACTCAAAGTGCTGAACACATCTTTTTGAAGAGGCAAAGCTATACTACACCCCTGAGGATGTCACTGCTTGTTTATTTGCTGAAACATGGAACAGGGCTTGCAAATATCACACTAGAACCCTGGTTTCTGCTTATGTGGCCTGAAATAACTACATGGTCTGTGGAGTTTATAAGATTCCCGCTGTCAGTGGGTACAGACTGGGGACATAATCAAGTATGAAAAGGCTGCGATAATTGCCTTTTTAAATAATTTTTAAGAGCCGTCTGTTTGTTTGCTTTCATTCTGGGCTTCTTCCAGGAGAAAATCAAGGTATTACTTACAAGGGAAAAGGGAAGCAGCAAGGAGCATCTTTATTTTTTAATTTTTTCTCTAAATAGGGAGCCATCCTCAGTGACTGCAGTCAAGGGAGCCAGGGGGTAAAATCCTTCACTCCAGAAAAAGGTTTTGAATTTCGTGTCCGTGACTGGTTTGTCTCAGGTAGCACATGAAAGGTAAGAATCTCAAGTCTCTTGTGACAACAATACAGCCTCAGCTCCTGGGCTGTAAAGGCCATGTCTCAAAAATTGGGCATATGACACATACAGTTTTGGAAGATTCTTGCCAGTTGCCACCAGCGAGATAAAAGTGTCATGAGCTGGTATTACTTGTGCCATCTGAATGAAAGTGACCCCTGACAGGCAAGGTCTGTTCACCTGATTGTCACCTCAGCTGATGACCTGCATTGCATCAGCACATGCGAATGCATTTTAACCTAAATTGAGATTCCAGAAAGGTCTTGAAAGATTATACTACACTCCAGCACTGAAAATTAGTTACCATGTATGCTGAGGAGTCCTAACATCAAATTCAGGGCATAAAATTCCTTTAAGTAAAGTGATTATTTGTCACTGGCGGAATTTCGGTACTTTTGTGTTTTCTCACACAGCAACTTTCAGGTACAATACAGAACCCAAGGGATGAAGAGAGCTGCACTTAGATAAAGCATTCTTCCACCTTCTTCCTTGAGACATAGGCAAGACGGTTGTTTGTGACATGCCTTGCAATGTGATTGAGGGCAGTAGAAACTGCCACAATTATAGAGCAGCTTATACATTTGTGAAATCACTAGAGTTTGGTTTGAACAATTTATGTGTCGCAGACATGTATCTTTCAATAACTTCTAGTTCACTTTCAAAAGAAACTGTTTTACTTATATCTGTGACTTTGGACAAATTAGTTTCTCTCTAAGCATCTCAGTTTCCTTACCTGCACTGGAGATTAGTAAAGTAATTTCTAATGCCTCAAACGTTGTTGTGAGGGTTAAATGAGCTGTCATTTGTGTAAAGTCTTTAGAGCGGTGGCTGGCACATAGTAAGTGCTGTACAAGTGTTTGCTTTTGTTGTTAATTTCATTACAGCAATATGTCCATCACATTAGGGAAAATAAAATGACAAATGTTAACAACAGAGACAGTTCAGAAGAAATCCTTGGTCTGTCAATATGCTTTGAATGTATGTACATCATTTTTTAAAACTTGTGGTAAACAATGTATATAACAAATTATAAAATGTAAAATATGAAAATGTATATAATGAAAATTCCAACCTTTTTTATGTGTACAATTCAGTGACATTAATTACCGTCACCGTGTTGTATGACACCAGGGTTTCCCACCCACCGCTGGCAACCACTAATAAACTTTGGTCTCTATACATTTTCCTATTCTAGACATTTCGTATAAGTGGGCTCATACAATATTTGTCCTTTTCTGTCTGATTTATTTCATTCAGCATAATGTTCTCAAGGTTCATCCATGTCATAGCATGTATCAGAAATGGATGATCTTAGAAGTGATGAAACGGGCAAGGTCATAAACAGGTTCTGAAGAGCAGAGGGTCACAGCACTGTGTGTTGGTGATGCTGTGCACAACTACCTGTGGCCAGCAGCAATTTGGAAAATGCTTCAGACCCTTCAGATTTCTCACAATATTAAATCTTAAAGTTTGACTGTTGATGGAAAATATTTTACAATTGCATGAGCAAATGTATAATCAATATTGGCCAATCAGCCAAAAACATTACATAGATTTAATTTTCCTCTCACCATTTGTTAATAAATTAATAACGCAACTTACAAATGATGCTAGGAGCTGACATTTTTTGAAAACTTTCCAGGTGCCAGCTACTGACGTGTCACATTTATTATCTCTCCTAAACCTTTCAATAGCCCTAAATTCATGTTAGAGATGAAGAGACTGGAGATTAGAAAGGTTCATATAAGTAATTTGTCCAAAGACACACTTACAATCACTGTAGTTAAGTGGTGGAGGGAACATTAAATTTTGTGGGCCCTCATTAAAAAAAAAAAAAAAATTTTTGTTATGACAGGATCCTTTCAGTTGCAAGTTAACAAAACTCAAATTGATCTTGCTTTACCAGAAGAGATTTTACTTGTTGATTTACCTGGGAAGGTAAAGGATTGGGTCCAGGGACTTAAATTTGTCCTCACATAGTTTTCTCTGCTGTCTCCTGCCCTCTCTATGTTATTGAGGAAGATAGCCAGTATAATCTCCAACTCCCCTCACATCATCTCACCTTAGCAGCTTCAGCAGAAAGATAGACATCTTTCTCACAGCATCCATAAATGAAGTACCAGACAAGATTACCCTTGGGCCAATCCCTGCTCCTGGGGGATGTGGTATAATGTGGTAGACCATCATTAGTCAGGTCTGGGTCATGTGTTTCCCTCATTCCCTGGTCCATTGTGAGATTCTCTGTGTTATTTAGCCATGAGTTGAAATCTACTCAATGGCAACTAACAACAACAACACACTAATTACAGTCACGGTAATAATCAATCATGTAACTATTAAACAGAATAACCATTGCCGATTCACTGGTCCATGGGAGGAAACAATAACTGTTAAAAGTGCTGGCTTTCTTTTCATTCCCTAACCTTTATGTTTCCACCTTAAAAAATTGCCTCCTTTTAATTCCAAAATTACCAGGAACACTAGGCCACCTCGTGGGGATCATAAACTTTGATCTCTCTTCCCGATGGGTGAGCATCAAATCCCTTTGGCCTGAGCTCTGTCTCTAGTTCTGGAATCTGGAACCCTGACACTAGCACAGTGAGATACTGTGTATTCATAGGGTTCCCAGAGTCACCTTTGTGGGGGATAGGCTTCTGAGATGGCTCCAATGAACCCCGCCTCCTAGGATTCACCCCCTTGTGCAATCCTCTCCCTTTGAGCATTACCTGGACCTAGTGACTCTCTTGTAACAAAGGGAATATAGCAACAGTGATGGAATATATTTTTGGGATCACCATGGGACAGGATATGAGGAAGCTGGGTACATTGTTTCAAGGTAGGCTGCCCAAGCCAGGCTGGGGAAGTATACATTCCCACAGTTCCTAATGCCAAATGACCCTGCATTTCTTTTCTACTTGAGAGGTCACTCCTCCGGACCTCAACCTCCACAGTTGCTGCCATCAGACAGGATGATGACAAAGAGGAGGTCACAGCAGTGATCCTAAACCTAGTCGTGATGAACAAGGGATCTGGTCTATAAAGAGAACAGGAAGTGAAGAATCCTAAAGACTCCCAAATCTAAGGCCTCGTAAGCCACCATGACTACAAATATGAGCAACATAACAGTCTCCATTCTGCCTGTACTGCGCCCTGTGTCTCACCTCTGCCTAACCCTGGAGCTCTAGGGGGAAGTCCACCCTTGCCTATGTCAGCTTGGAGTAACTGCCAGCAATACTTGGAATTCCTGGGCTCATAGATGCATTTGTCTCCATCAGCTGACTTCCTCTTCTCCCCTTTGTGCACACTTGTCTCTGTGTCTGTGCTGCTCTTTATATAACTCAGAAGTGATTAGCTTTAGGATTTACCCTCAACTGACTGGTTACATTATATTATATTGCATTATGGACAGTGATTAAAACCAAATCCACTGCCATTGATTCAATTCCCACTCATAGAGACTTTATATGACAGAGTAGAACTACCCCATAGGGTTTCCAAGGCTGTAAATCTTTACAGAAGCAGACTACTACATCTTTCTCCCACAGAGCAGCTAGTGGGTTTGAACCACTGACCTTTTGGTTAGCAGCCAACTACTTTAACCACTGCACCACCAAGGCTCCTGAACAGTGATTACATTATATCAAATTAGATTATTTCCACAAGGATAAGGGTTAGAATTCCAGCGCATATTTTAGGGGGAACACGATCTAATACAAAACACTGACCCATGAAGGAACAAAACATGTGATCAGCACTATATCAATTAACTATATTTGGATATTAATACCCTTTTCTCAGAAACTGTTAGAACAAGTAAATAGAAAGTCAGTAAGTATATAGAAGACTTAAACTATACTATGAACCTAATTGCACTTACAGAAAACACCACCCGCATAAACTAGACACTTTTTTCAAGTGCACATGAAACATTCATCAAGATTGACCACATTTTCGATCCAAAAACAATAGTCAAACAGATTTAAAGGGACTGAAATCATAGAGTTCATTCTCCTGACCACAATGGCATTAAATGAGAAACCTATAATATTATAATATCTGGAAAATCCCCAAACACTTGGAAATTAGTCAACACACTTCCAAATAACCCGTGGGTTAAAGGAAAATTAGAATATGATCAGCTATGGACAGCTGATCTTCAACAAAGGGGCAAAGTCCATTAAATGGGGAAGAGACAGTCTCTTTACTAAATTGTGCTGGCAAACCTGGATATCCATTTGCAGAAAAATGAAACAAGATCCGTACCTCACACCATGCACAAAAACCAGCTCAAAATGGATCAAAGATCTAAATGTTGAATCTAAAACTACAAAGTACATGGAAGAAAACATAGGGAAAGAGTTAGAAGTCCTCATTTATGGCACAAATATCTATCAAACATAACTAAAAATGTACAAACAGCAGAAGATAAACTAGATAACTGGAACCTCCAAAAAATTAAATACTTATGCTCCTCACAAGACTTGACCAAAAGAGTAAAAAGAGAACCTATAGACTGGGAAAAAACTTTGGCAACAACATATCCGACAAGGGTCTAATCTCTCAAATATATAGAAAACTTCAATACATCAACAACAAAAAGATGAACAATCCAGTCAAAATATGGGCAAAGGACATGAACAGACACTTCACCAAAAAAGGCATTCAGGCAGCTAACAAACACATGAAGAGATGCTGGTGACCATCAGCCATCTCAGAGATGCAAATCAAATCTCACCCTGGCAAAAATGACATTTATGAAAAAAAGAAAAACAACAAATGCTGGAGACTCTAGTTAGATGCTGCTGTTGGGATTGTAAAATGGTACAACCACTAGGGAAAACAGTATGGCGCTTCCTCAAAAAACTAGAAACAGAAATACCATACAATCCACCAATCCCACTCCTAAGTATATATCCCAGAGAAATAAGAGCTGCGACACGAATAGACATATGCACATTCCTGTTCACAGCAGTATTATTCACAATAGCAAAAATAGGGAATCAACCTAAGTATCCATCAATAAATGAATAGATAAACAAATTGTGGTACTGCGGTGGGATTAATTAGTGTGTGGCCTTTCTAGCCATGGTCTTGTAACTCCCATCCAGAGGATTGGGCAGGATTGTGTGATAAGGTAATTGTGGCCCACCAAAGGGATTGGTCATTTTTGCCTTAAAAGAGAGCCAATTCCAGAGGCAGAGAGGAGGAGCTCCCCATCATCAAGGAAGGACAGATCAGCAGGAGAGACCCAGCAGCAGAGTTCTGAGTGCCTTTGGGCAGAGACTGAGGGCCAGGCAGAGGCATGCTGGCAAGTACAGTTGAGAAGAGGCTGTCCTGATGAAAAAGCTGTATCCTGAGTGTTCCTGAGCCTGAATTGTAACTGTTACTTCCCTTATAATAAACCCCATAATCGTGAGTATGGTCTTTGAGTTCTGTGTGGCCACTGTAATGAATTATCGAACCTAGCAGAGAAATAGCGAGTGCTGTGTTAGGGATGGTTGGTGTCAGAACTGGTAAAGACGGTGGAGAGAGAAGACTTGTCTGCCCTCGACCTCATGGGAGTCAGCCTTGTGTTGTTGATCTTGGTTCTACTTGCCCCTTGTGGGTTTGGAGGAGGCCAGACACTGCCCCCACACTGTTTTTACAGGTAAATACACGCACTGGAATAATGAGTAACGATAAAGAACAATGATTAATCTGTGAAACCTCTTACAACATGGATGAATCTGGAGGACATTATGTTGAGTGAAATAAGTCAATCACAAAAGGACAATTACTGCATAATACCACTATGATAAAAGGTCAAAAACAGGTGTACACTCAGAAAGAAACATTCTTTGATGGTTACCAGGGATGAGAGGGGGAGGTAAGGAGAATCACTTACTAGATAGTAAACATGTGTTATTCTGGTGAAAGGAAATGCAATACCAATAGGGGGAAAGTCAGTAACACTGTAACCAAGGCAAAAGATGACAAAGAGAGTGATGAAAGAATAAAGGCCAACTACGGTAAATATTGTAACATATACAATCCTGGAAAAACATTAATAACAACTAATAATTTGTGAGATACATAGGTAGATATGTATGCTGTATAGGTGTGGGAGGGCATACAGAAGTACATCTGTGTGCATATATAGGTGAAAAAAAATCCATTGCTGTCGAGTCAATTCCGATTCTTAGTTGTGGATATTTGTATATACATATTTGTATGTGCTGCATGGATATTCATATATGTATATGTGTATATACATGTAATAGAGCAAATAAGGCCACACTTAGGGAAACTTCTTAGACATATCCAAACACATTGTGGAGCTGAGTTACTAGACCTGAAGGTTAAGGATCATAGTCTCGGGGGACATCTAGGACAACTGGGATAACCTTGCTCGTAAAGATAATGTTCTACATACTACTCTGGTGAGTAGCATCTGGGGTCATAAAAGCTTTCCAGTAGCCATTTAAGATACAACTATTGGTATCATCCTGTCAGGAGCAAAGGAAAATGAAGAAAACCAAAAACTCAAGGAAGCAGTCAGTCCAAAGGACTAATGACCTATCTGAACCACAGGCTCTTCTAGCCTGAGACCAGAAGAACGAGATGGTTCTCAGCTACCACCAGTAACTGCTCTGACCAGGGACACAATAGACGGTCCCAGTTAGAATGAGAGAAAAATGTAGAACAAAATCCAAATTCATAAAAAAAAAAAACAAGTTTCCTGGACTGATAGACTGGAGGAATCCCACAAAATATTGCCCCAAGACACCCTTCTAACCTGGAATTGAAGCCACTCCCAGAGGTCACCTTTCACCCAAATAATAGATTGGCCTATAAAATAAACAACACCCATGAGGAATGTGCTCCTTAGAAAGGTCAACCACGTAAGACCAAAAGGGCAACATTTGTCCAAAAGCAAAGATGAGAAAGCAGGGAGGGGCAGGAAAACTGGACAAATGGAAATGGGGAATCCAGGGTGGAAATGGAGAGAATGCCCACACATTGTAGTGATTGTAACTAATGTCATGGAACAATTTGTGTATAAATTACTGAAAGGTGTGGTGCAATCAATGACTTAATATGGCCCTTCTTGCCATGGTCTTTGTGATTCACACACAACGATTGAGTAGGACGATGCAAATAAAGTACAGGGAGCCTGTGATGGTTGAGCTTATGTATCAACTTGGCTAGACCATGATTCCCAGTAGTGTATGGCTGTCCTCCATTTTGTGATGTGATGTAATTATCCTCATTATTCTCATTTTATGTGTTATAAATCCTAGCCTCTATATGTTAATAAGGCAGGATTAGTGTGGGGTGTATCTGAGTCACAGCCTTGCAGGAGGTTGTGACTCTAGTCCCACCCTTATTCAAGTTATGCCCATCCCTGGGGTGTGGCCTGCATCCAATGTATGTATGTAGGTGATCTGGAGGGGCTCTGTCTCTCTCACTTTGGATCCTGCCACCAGTCGTGATGGTCTGACCTCCTGTTCTTGGAACTTGAGCCAGTGGCCTGCCAGGTGGCCTGACAATTTTTGGATTCACTAGCTTCTACAGCCCCGTGGGCCCACAGTCCATCGTCTGACCTGATTCACCACTTCTGCAGCCTCGTCAGCCAGCAGCCTGTGGTCTGACTTGCTGATTTGGGTTCCTCAGCCTCTGTAGCCATGTGGGTCAAGACAAGCCTACCCTTGATCCATGGATTTGGGACTTGCCAGCATCCACAGCTGCGTGAGCAATTTCCTTGATATGGTTGAGGAGTACTGGGCGATGTTGCAGTGAATTAGAGAATCCAGAGATAGGAGGGAGAGTACTGAGGGGCGGAGGAGTAGTTGATGTTGGAGATGATGGAGTGGGACAGCAACTGGGAAAAGCTGGACATTCGCGACACCTTTAACCTTCACCTCACAGGAACCAGCTTTGTTCTGATCCTTATCAAAGAAATTCTTCCTTTAAACGGGAACCTAATTTGCTGTGTAAACTTTCACCTGGAGCACAATAAAATGTTCAAAAGAATTAGCATGTGTTTGTTTAACTGAATGAAAATACAATCACCACAAATCAAAATGTGTGGGCTACAGCAATAGGAGTGTTTAGATAGAAATTAATAGCATTAAATAGATAATAAAGGATGATTATAAACTACGTCTGCCAATCAATTTGATAACTGAAATGAAATGGACAAATTCCTCTAAAGATATAAATTACCAAAACTGAATCAAGTAGAAATAGGAAATTTGAATAGCCCTGTAGCAATTAAAGAAATTAAGTTAACAGTTACAAAACATCCCACAAAACCAGAACCAAAAAAAAAAAAAAAAAAAGCCTCCAGACTCCAGCGGCTTGACTGATGAATTCTATCAAACATTTAAGCAATAATAAAACCAATCCTACACAAACTGTTGGAGAAAAGAGTGGAGGAGGAAACACTGCCCAAGTCATTTTACACAGCTAGTGTTACCCTGATACCAAAGCCAGATAGAGATATCAAAAGACAACTTTAGACCAATTATCTCTCATGAATCCTTAACAAAATATCAATCAAATCCAACATTATATATAAAGGATAATACACCAAGACTGGAGCCGTGGTGGCACAGTGGTTGAGAGCTTGGCTGCTAACAAGAAGGTCAACAGTTCAAATATACCAGCTGCTCCTTGGAAACCCTATGGGGCAGTTCTATTCTGTCCTGTAGGGTCACTATGAGTCGGAATTGACTTGACAACACCCAGGATGCAAGCTGGGATCAATATACAAAAATCAATCGACTTCACCATATTAATAGAATAAAGAGAATAACAACAGGGCAGAAAAAGCACTTTAAAAATTCAACACCCAGTAATGGAAAAATCTCAGCAAACTAGGAATAGAAGGCCACTTCTTCAACCTGGTAAAGGGTATTTATGAAAAACCTACAGCTAACATCGTACTTTATGATGAAAGAATGAATACTTTCTACCTAAGATCAGGAACAAGGCAAAGATGTTGGCTCTCAATACTTCTGTTACACATTGTACTGGTGGTCCTAGACAGAGCATTAGGCTGGGAAGAGAAACAAAACACATATAGATTATAAAGAAGTAAAAGTGTGTAAATTTTTGGTGGCATGATTGTGTACATAGAAAATCAATCCTAAGGCAAAGAAAGCTTCTAGAACTAATAAGTGATTTAGCAAGATTGCAGGATACAAGGTGAATATAAAAAGTCAATTGTATTTCTATGTTCCAGCAATGTAAGATTCAGAAATTTTAAAATTTTGAAAATTCCACCGACAGTATCAAAATAGCAAAATACTTAGGTGCCAACTTAAAGGAAATGTGTACAATTTGTACATTCAAATCTATAAAGCACCATGGAGAGAAAAGTAAAAAACCAGTAAACTCATGCTGACCACATGTGTGTCAGAATAGAACTAGGCTCCATAGGGTTTTCAATGGCTGTAATCTTTTTGGGGAATCTTGGGTGGCACAAACTGTTAAGTGCTCAACTACTAGCCAAAAAGTTGGTGGGTTGAACTCACCCAGAGACTCCAAGGCGACAGTCCTTGTGATTTGCTTCTGAAAGGTTACAGCCTTGAAAACCTTACAGATCAGTTCTACTCTGCAACACATGAGGTCTCCACGAGTCAGAATTGAATCAACTAGATAGCAACTAACAATACCAACAACAGCTCTTTTTGGAAGTAGATTGCCAGGCCTATCTTCTAAGGCACCTCTGGGTGGGCTGGAACCTCCAACCTTTTGGTGAGCAGCTGAGTACATTAACCATTTCCAAACCTCTGGGTCAGATGGCAAGGCCAGAAATCAGGGTCAGGGTTGTAGGACCTTTACTTTTAGGGATTGTTGGTGACAGGGAGCAAGGTCTGAGACAGCAGGTCCCTGTCTACTCAGGTGCTCCCTGTGCCTCTCACACCTAACACAACTCATCCCTCCCAGCACAGGTGTCCACTAAGGTGACCCCTTCCAGTGCCCCTTTCCTCTCTGGCTCCTTCCCAGATGCAACTTTTTGCCTCCTTCTCCCTAATGTCCCTATTTCCACTCTCTCTTTGCTTCTCCAGGAGCCTCCCCATCTTCCTAGGTCAGTGACCCAGCATGCACCCCCTCCCCAGATCCTAGGGTTGGGGTTGATTCCTGAGATGAGATGCCTTCATCCCTGGAAGTAGCAGCAAAACAAATGACAGGGATCTGGGGGTTCAAGGTCCATCCTGACAGAAGTTACAACGAAGGTATGTGAGAATGAGCCAGGTGAAACTGGATTAGAATTGGAGACATCAGTATGAACTCATGTGTAACTTGCTATAGGTACTGATACATATATATGTATATATATTTATATACTCTCCCAACATACATGTAATTACAGATGTGCATTGTACATGGTGGAGCCCTGGTGGTGCAGTGGTTGAGAGCTCAGGGCTAACCAAAAGGTTGGCAGTTCAAATCCACCAACCACTCCCTGGAAATCTTATGGGGCAGTTCTACTCTGTCCTATAGGGTCGCTGTGAGTCAGAATCCACTCGATGGCAATGGGTTTGGTTTGGGTTTGGTATTGTACGTGGTTAGTATACATACATACGTATCCTTGTTCTGTCTACTGAGATGGCTTAGAAGCAATGACATCTTGATAGCAAAGAACAACCCCAGTGCCCAGACTTTTGTTTCTGAGACCATCTTCTAATAAAAGGACCCAAGGCATCTTGGAAAAATGGCTGACTGTAGTGCTGGGGAAGTAAGTATCCAAGATGAGTCTGGAGCGTCTTCAGGAAGTCAAAAGTGATCAAATAACAAAACTATGGGAATTTGTCAAAGGGACTCAGGAGCCAACTGAAATAACTCTCAATGGCTAAAGCAACAAATAACACGTAATTGGATTATAATCTGAAACATTATAAATATCTACAAATCCATAATGATTATACATAAATGATTTAATACATAAATGAATGGGGAGAATAGACAAATTTTCCGTAGAGAAAATTTCCAAATAATTTATGTAGATATCCTGCCCTCAAGGAGGTGGAGCACAACTTCAAACTCTTAGGTTTGGGCTACGAATAGTGACTTTTTTCCAGATAGTATAGTATGGAAAGGGGGGAAGTAAAAAAAGTAACTTCTCAGTGAAGAAACCTGGGAAACACTACCTTATTCATGTGATCAGAGTTATTAACATCATCATGATAAATCAAGTAGATACTGAATACTCTTGCTATGTGGTTGACATGTGCATATGTATGTGTCTGTGTATATATATGTGTGTGTGTTGTTGTTATGTTGTTGCTAGGTGTCCTCGAGTCAGTTCCAACTCCTACCGACCCTATGCACGGCAGGACGAAACACTGCCTGGTCCTGAGCCATCCTTACAATCGTTGTTATGCTTGAGCTCATTGTTGCAGCCACTGTGTCCATCCACCTCGTTGAGGGTCTTCCTCTTTTCCACTTAACCTGTGCTCTGCTAAGCCTGATGTCTTTCTCCAAGGACTGATCCCTCCTGACAACGTGTCCAAAGTATGTAAGACGCAGTCTCACCATCCTTGCCTCTAAGGAGCATGCTGGCTGTACTTTTTCTAAGACAGATTTGTTCTTTCTTTTGTCAGTCCATGATATATTCAATATTCTTCGCCAACACCACAATTCGAAGGCTTCAGATCTTCTTTGGTCTTCCCTATTCATTGTCCAGCTTTCACATGCATATGATGTGATTGAAAATACCATGGCTTGGGTCAGGCGCACCTTAGTCTTCAAGGTGACATCTTTGCTCTTCAACACTTAAAGAGGTCCTTTGCAGCAGATTTACCCAATGCGATGCGTCTTTTGATTTCTTGCCTGCTGCTTCCATGGCTGTTGATTGTGGATCCAAGTAAAATGAAATCTTTGACAACTTCAATCTTTTCTCCATTTATCATGATGTTGCTCATTGGACCAGTTGTGAGGATTTTTGTTTTCTTTATGTTGAGGTGCAATCCATACTGAAGGCTGTGGTCTTTGATCTTCATTAGTAAGTGCTTCAAGTCCTCTTCACTTTCAGCAAGCAAGGTTGTTTCATCTGCATAATGCAGGTTGTTAATGAGTCTTCCTCGAATCCTGATGCCCTGTTCTTCTTCATATAGTCCAGCTTCTCGGATTATTTGCTCAGCATACAGATTAAATAGGTATGGTGAAAGAATGCAATCTTGATGCACACCTTTCCTGAGTTTCAACCAATCAGTATCCCCTTGTTCTGTCCAAACAACTGCCTCTTGATCTATGTAAAGATTCCTTCCTCATGAGCACAATTAACTGTTCTGGAATTCCCATTCTTCACAACATTACCCATAATTTGTTATGATTCACACAGTCAAATACCTTTGCATAGTCAATCAAACACAGGTAAACATCCTTCTGGTATTCTCTGCTTTCAGCCAGGATCTATCTGACATCAGCAATGATATGCCTGGTTCCACGTCCTCTTCTGAAACCGGCCTGAATTCCTGGTGGTTCCCTATCGATATACTGCTGCAGCCATTTTTGAATGATCTTCAGCAAAATTTTGCTTGCCTGTGATATTAATGATATTGTTCTATAATTTCCACATCGGGTTGGATCACCTTTCTTAGGAATAGGCATAAATATGGATCTTTTCCAGTCAATTGACCAGAAAGCTGTCTTCCACATTTCTGGGCATAGACAAGTGAGCACCTCCAGTGCTGCATCTGTTTGTTGAAACATCTCAGTTGATAATCCATCAATTCCTGGAGCTTTGTTCTTTGCCAATGCCTTCAGAGCAGCTTGGACTTCTTCCTTCAGTACCATCGGTTCCTGATCCTATGCCACCTCTTGAAATGGTTGAATATCGACAAACTCTTTTTGGTATAATGACTCAGTGTATTCCTTCCATCTCCTATTGATGCTTCCTGAGTCATTTAATATTTTCCCCGTAGAATCCTTCAGTATTGCAACTCGAGGCTTGAATTTTGTCTTCAGTTCTTTCAGCTTGAGAAATGCCGAGTGTGTTCTTCCCTTTTGGTTTTCCATCTCCAGCTCTTTGCACGTGTCGTTATAATACTTTACTTTGTCTTCTCGAGAGGCCCTTTGAAATCTTCTGTTCAGTTCTTTTACTTCATCAGTTCTTCCTATTGCTTTAGCTGCTCAACACTCAAGAGCAAGTTTCAGAGTCTCCTCTGACATCCATCTTGGTCTTTTTTTTCTTTCCTGTCTTTGCAATGACCTCTTGCTTTCTTCATGGATGATGTCCTTGATGTCATTGCACAACTCGTTCGGTCTTTGGTCACTAGTGTTCAATGCAGCAAATCTATTCTTGAGATGGTCTCTAAATTCAGGTGGGATATACTCAATGTCATATTTTGGCTCGCGGGGACTTGCTCTGATTTTCTTCAGTTACAGCTCGAACTTGCATATGAGCAATTGATGCTCTTTTCCACGGTCGGCCCCTGGCTTTTGTCTGACTGATGATATCAAGCTTTTCCATCGTCTCTTTCCACAGATGTAGTCAATCTGATTTCTGTGTTTTCCATCTGGTGAGGTCCATGTGTATAGTCGCCATTTATGTTGGTGAAAGAAGGTATTTGCAATGAAGAAGTCATTGGTCTTGCAAAATTCTATCATTCAACCTCCGGCATTGTTCCTATCACCAAGGCCATATTTTGCAACTACTGATCCTTCTTCTTTGCTCCAACTTTTGCATTGCAATCACCAGTAATTATCAATGCATCTTGATTGCATGTTCGATCAATTTCAGACTGCAGCAGCTTATAAAAATCTTCTATTTCTTCATCTTTGGCCCTAGTGGTTGGTGCATAAATTTGAATAATAGTCATATTAACTGGTCTTCCTTGTAGGCGTATGGATATTATCCTATCACTGACAGTGTTGTACTTCAGGACAGATCTTCAAAGGTTCTTTTTGATGATGAGTGCAACACTATTCGTCTTCAAGTTGTGATCCCCAGCATAGTAGACTATATGATTGTCTGATTCAAGAAGGCCAATACCAGTCCATTTCAGCTCACTAATGCCTAGGATATAGATGTTTATGTGTTCCATTTCATTTTTGATTTTGTACATTCCAGGTTCTGATTATTGATGGATGTTTGCAGCTGTTTCTTCTCATTTTGAGTCATGGCACACCAGCAAATGAAGGTCCCAAAAGCTTTACTCCACGGACATCATTAAGGTCAACTCTGTTTGAGCAGGCAGCTCTTCCCCGGTCATCTTTTGGGTGCCTTCCAACCTGGGGGGCTCATCTTCCAGCACTATATCAGACAATGTTCAGCTGCTATTCATAAGGTTTTCACTGGCTAATGCTTTTCAGAAGTAGACTGCCAGGTCCTTCTTCCTAGTCTGCCTTAGTCTGGAAGCTCAGCTGAAACCTGTCCTCCATGGGTGACCCTGCTGGTATCTGAATACTGGTGGCATAGCTTCCAGCATCACAGCAACACACAAGCCCCCACAGTAGGAGAAACTGACAGACACGTGTGTGTGTGTGCGTATATATATATATATATCTGCTGCCTTCTTCGCACAAATCCATAGAACCCATCTAACCAAGAGAAAACCATCAACCAAACTTAGTTAGAGGACCATTTATAATATACTTGACCAATACTCCTCAAAATTATCAAGGTCAACAAAAACAAGGGAAGTCTGAGAAAACTATCACAGCCAAGATGAACCTAAGGAGGGATGACAACTAAATGTAGTGTAGTATCCTGGATGGGCTCCTGGAACACAGAAAGGGCATTCGGGAAAAATTAATAAAATCTGAATAAAGTACAATCTGTCATTAATAATAGTGTATCAATGTTGCTTCATTAGCTGTGACAAAATGTACTATTGTGTTGCAGAGAAAACTTGAATGCTCTTTCAGAGTAAATCAGGTTTATTAAGGTTTTAAAGTGTCAAAGATTAGAGTTTAAACTGGGAACAGCACAGCTCCTTGAGCTGAGACAGTGGCATCTGAAGAGGGGGTCTGAGTCAGGGATCATTGTACTGCTCCAGCAGGCATCAGCCACAGGTTATTCCTAATTGGTGCATCTCTGATTAGGGAAGTGGGAGATGACATTTTGCAAGGTGGGGGAAAGGTATCTTATTGGCTCAGAGGGTAGAGCTGCAAAACACTGATTGGTTACCAATTTGTCACAGCTATTATAGAGATAGTTTCACAGGATGCTTAGATAGTGATCACGAGATATTTCCATGTATTTCCTTTTTCTGTCTTGCAAAAATACTTTGCTGGCCATAGCATGGAGACAACACTCTTCCTGAGTACCTGTACTTTGAGGGGTGTCGATGTTCTCTTGGTCAAGACTTCTCAGGGCATATGGATTTATATCTTGGTTTTGACCACTAAGGAAAGATGTGTTTTTCTCAAAAAATAGCTTAGGCTGAAGTCCAGATTAAAAGGAGATAGCAGGGTCAGCATATTATGCCTCTGTCTCACTGACTGCACAGAAAGGTTTTTTTTTTTTCCTTTTCCCCTGAGACAATAGCAACATAAGATGTTAACAATATATAAATATAAAACTATTCTAAAATTTGTTTTAAAAGATGGTATTCAGAAAAGGAATAGGGAATACAAGGAAAAATTACCTCCTTGTCCAGTTACACCAGATATTGCCATCAAGGTGGTAGAGAGAGCAGTTGCAGAGAGAAGAGACCGAAACCTCAGAGTTAGCACAGGGCTCCTGAGTTGTCCTCTCCTCCAGTCTAGCCTCTACCCCTGCGTCTGACCCTTTTGGATTCCAGGACTGTTCAGAGGAATCTTCAGCTCCACATAGATGCCCAGTCACTGGATCAGTTATTTCTGCCATCCTTAGTGCCAAAACTCCTCCAGAGCTAGTCAGAATTCAAGAGTGTGCAGTGGGGGTGCCCCTATGTGGTCACAGGCTGAGGACACAAGACCAAAGCACCCTTTTCGCTTCCCCAAGTTTCATCTTTCTTACATTATTTTTTAAATTGTGTTTTAGGTGAAAATTTACAGCTCAAATTAGTGTCTCATTAAAAAATTGGTACACAAATTGTTTTTGTGACATTGGTTGCAATCACCACAATATGTCAGCACTCTAACCCTTTCTCTTTACACCCCAGGTTCCACATGTCCCTTCGTCAAGATTTCCTATCCCGTCTGGCTTCTTGTCTTTACTTTTGGGGAGGTGTTGCCCTTTAGGCCTCCTATTCTTGATTGAACTAAGAAGCACGTTTCTCAAGTGTGTTACTGTTTGTTATGTAGGCTTGTCTAATCTTTGACTCAAAAGTGGACTTCGGGAGTGGCTTCAGTTGAGTTAGCAGGGTGTTCAGGGGCCGTTGTTTCAGGGGTCCCTCCAGTCTCTGTTAGACCAGTAAGTCTAATCTTTTTTTGTGAATTTGCATTTTGTTCTGCATTTTTTTCCTGCTCTGTCCAGAACCCTCTGTGGTGATCCCTGTCAGAGCAGTTGGTGGTAGTATCCAGGCACCATGTGTTTCTTCTGGGCTCAGGCTGGTGGAGGCTGTGGTTCATGTGGTCCATTAGTCCTTTGCACTGATATTTTCCTTCCGTCTTTTTGTTTTTTTCATTCCTCTTTGCTCTGGAGAGGATGCGACCAATAGACGTACCTTACATGCAAGCTCAGAAGCGTTTAAGATCCCAGAGGCTACTCACCAAAGTAAGAGGTAGGACATTTTCTTTGTGAACTATGTCATACCAATTGACCTAGATGTCCCCCGAGACCATGGTCCCTCAGGGTGTTTGGATGTGTTTAGGCAGCTTCTGTGGCTTTGCCTTGGTTAAGTTGTGCTGATTTTCCCTATATTGTATGCTGTCTTTCGTTTCACCATAGTTAACACTTGTCTACTATCTAGTTATTGATTTCCCCTCCCCACCCTCCCCTCCGTTTAACCATCAAAGATTGTTTTTCTCTTTGTGTAAATCTTTTCTTGAGTTTTTACAATAGTGGCCTCATGCAATATTTGTCCTTTTGTGACTGACTTATTTCACTCAGTATAATGCCCTCCAGATTCATCCATGTCATGAGATGTTTTGTAGCCTCATCATTGATCTTATCGTTGCTTAGTGTATATATCATATTGAGTGTATGTATCACAATTTATTTATCCATTTATCTGTTCATGAGCACTTAGGTTGTTTCCATCTTTTTGCTATTGTGAATAGTGCTGCAATGAACATGGGTGTGCGTATGTCTATTTGTGTGATGGCTCTTATTTCTCTAGGATATATTCTAGGAGTGGGATTGCTGGATCATATGGTATTTCTATTTCTAGCTTTTTAAGGAGGTGCCATATCATTTTTCCATTGTGGTTGTATCCTTTTACAATCCCATGAACAGTGCATGAGATTTCCAATCCCCCCATAACCTCTCTAACATTTGTTATTTTATTTTATTTTTATTCATGCCAGTAATGTCGTGGTAAGATGGGATCTCATTGTAGTTTTGATTTGCATTTCTCTAATGATCAAGAGCATATCCTCAGGTGTCTGTTAGCTATCTGAATATCTTGTTTGGTGAAGTGTCTCTTCAAACCCTTTGCCCATTTTGTAATTGGATTATTTTTCTTTTTCATATGAATTTGGTGATTAGTTTTTCCATCTCAATAAAGAATGCTGTTGGTATTGAGATTGGGATTGCATTATACCTATAGATCGCCTTGGGTAGGACTGACATTTTCAGAGTGTTGACTCTTCCTATCCATGAGCACGGTATGTTTTTCCATTTATGTAGGTCTCTTGCAATAGCATTTTGTAGCTTTCTTTGAATAAGTCTTTTACATCCCTGGTTACATTTATTTCTAAGTATTGTATCTTCTTAAAAAAACCAAACCAAACCCACTGCCATTGAGTCGATTCCGACTCATAGCGACCCTATAGGACAGAGTAGAACTGCCCCATAGAATTTCCAAGAAGCACCTGATGGATTTGAACTGCCGACCTCTTGGTTAGCAGCCATAGCACTTAACCACTACACCACGAGGGTTTCCTTTTCTTAAAAAAAAAAAAAAAAAAAAAAGGTACTATTAAATGGCATTGTTTTCCTGATTTCCCTTTTGAAGTTCTCTTTGTTGGTGTATAGGAATTCAACCGATTTTTGTATGTTGATCTTATATCCTGCTACTCTGCTGAATCTGTTAGCTCCAGTAGTTTTCTTGTGGAATCTTTGGGGTTCTCTATGTATAGGATCATATTACCTGTGAATAGGGATAATTTTACTTCTTCCTTTCCAATTTGGATGCCCTTTATTTCCTTTTCTTGCCTTATTGCTCTAGCTAGGACTTCTAGCACAATGATAAATAGGAGTGGTGAAAAAGGACATCCTTGTCTTGTTCCTGTTCTCAGAGGGAATGCTTTCAGTCTCTCTCCATTGAGAATGATATTGGCTGTTGGTTTTGTATAGACACCCTTCATTATGTTGAGGAATTTCCCTTCTATTCCTAATTTATTGAGAGTTTTTGTCAGGAGCAGGTGTTGAACTTTATCAAATGCCTTTTCTGTGTTGAGATGATCATGTGATTCTTTTCTTTTGTTCTATTTATGCAGTGGATTTCACTGATTGATTTTCCAGTCTTGAACCATCCTTGCATACTTGGTATGAATCTCATCGGTCATGGTGTATTATGTTTTTGACATGATGCTGAATTCTATTGGCTATAATTCTGTCGAGAATTTCTGTATCTATATTCATGAGAGATATTGGTCTGTAATTTTCTTTTTTTCTGTGGTATCTTTGCCTGGCTTTGGTATCAGGGTTATGCTAGCTTCATAGAATGAATTCAGGAGTATTCCTTCCTTTTCTATTTTCTGAAACAGCTTTAGTAGTACTGGTGTGAGCTCTTCTGTAAATGTTTGGTAGAATTCTCCAGTGAAGCAGTCTGTGCCAGGGCTTTTTTTGTTGGTTTTTTTTTTTTTTTTAATTACCTTTTAAATCTCTTCTCTTGTTATGAGTCTGTTCAGATTTTCTCTCAGTTTGTGTTAATTTAGGTAGGTAGTGTGAGTCTAGAAATTGTCCATTTCCTTTAGGTTTTCAAATTTGTTGGATTATAATTTTTTCATAATATTGTTATGATCCTTTTTATTTCAGTTGCATCTGTTTTAATGACTCCCATTTCATTTCTTATTTGGGGTATTTCCTTACTCTCCTGTTTTTCTTTTGTCAGTTTGGCCAGTGGTTTACTGATTTCATTGATTTTTTTCAAAGAACCAACTTTTAGTCTTTTTGATTCTTTCTAGTGTTTTTCTGTTCTCTTTTTCATTTTTGTCTGCTCTCATCTTTATTCTTTTCTTTCTTCTGGTGGCTGTGGGCTTCTTTTGCTGTTTTCTTTCTGTTCGTTCAAGTTGTAGGGCTAATGTTTTGATTTTGGCCCATTCTTTTTGGATGTGTGTGTTTATTGCTATAAATTGACCTCTGAGCACTGCCTTTGCTGTGTCCTAAAGTTTTTGGTATGATGTGTTTCATTCTCGTTTGATTCTAGGAATTTTTGGATTCCCTATTTGATTTCTTCTATTGCCTAGTTGTTTTTAAGCAAGGCATTGTTTAGTTCCACGTATTTGAACTTTCTTCCTTGCTCTTCACACTATTTTTACTTTATGACCTTGTGGTCAGAGAAGATACTTTGTATTATTTCAATGTTTTAGATTTTATTGAGGGTTTCTTTGTGGTCTAAGATGTGCTGTATTGTGGAGAATGTTCCACGTGCGTTGGAAAAGAATGTGTACTTTGCTGTTGTTGGGTGGAGTGTTGTATATGAGGTCGAATTGATTGATCTTGGCCTTTAGACGTTCTGGATCTTTGCTGAATTTCTTTCTAGATGTTCTGTCCATTACCGAGAGTGGAGTGCTGAAGTCTTCTACCATTACTGTGGAAGTGCCTATTTCTCTCTTCAGTGCTGTTAGTTGTTTTGTTTCGTTTTTTCAAATGCATTTTAGAGCACTGTCATTGGATGTGTGAGATATTTATTAGGATTATATATTTTTGATGGATTGTCTCTTTAATCACTGTACAATGTCCTTCATTGCCTTTTATGGTTCATTTTGGCTTAACATCTATTTTATCTGAGGTTCATGTTGAAATTCCTGCCCTTTCTTGGTTATTGTTTGCTTGATATATTTTTTTACATCCTTTGATTTTTTTAAATATATTTATGTCTTTGTGTCTAAGGTTTGTCTCTTGAATAACATGCTCAGCATTTCTCAGGCTGAAAGAATTGAAGAAAAAATTCAAGGCTTGAGTGGCAATACTGGGGGATTCTGTGGGAATCAAAAGAAAATGGAATGAATACACAGAGTCACTATTTCAAAAAGAATTGGTTGATGTTCAAACATTTCAGGAGGTAGCATATAATCAGGAACTGATGGTACTGAAAGGAGAGGTCCAAGCTGCACTGAAGGCATTGGTGAAAAACAAGGTTCCAGAAATTGATGGAATATCAACTGAGATGTTTCAACAAACCAATTCAGTGATGGAAATGCTTACTTGTCTATGCCAAGAAATTTGAAAGACAGCTACCTGGTCAACTGTCGTGGGTTGGACTGTGTCCCATCAAAATATCTGTCAATGTGACTAGGCCTTGATTCCCTTTATTATCTGACTGTCCACCATTTTTTCATGTGATGTGGTTTTCTTATGTGTTGTAAATCCTCTCTCTCTGATGTTAATGAGATTAGTGGCAGTTAGTTTAGTGAAGCAGGACTCAATCTACAAGATTAAGTAGGGTCTTGAGCCAATCTCTTTTGAGATAGAACAGAAAAGAGCAGAGAGACATGGGGACCTCATATCACCAAGAAAGAAGCATCAGGAGCATAGCAAGTCCTTTGGACTCCAGGTACCTGCACTGAGAGGCTCCTCAACCAGGGGAAGATTGATGACACAGACTTTCTTCCAGAGCTGACACAGAGCGAAAGCGTTCCCCTCGAGCTGGTACCCTGAATTTGAACTTCTAGCCTCCCAGACTGAGAGAATAAACTTCTCTTTGTTAAAGCCATTCACTTGTGGTATTTCTGTTACAGCAGCACTAGATGACTAAGATACCAACCGACTGGAAAAGATCCATATTTATGACTATTCCAAAAAAAGATGATTCCCAAAAGAATGCGGGAATTATCAAACAATATCATTAATATCACATGCAAATAAAATTTTGCTGAAGATCATTCAAAAGGATAGGGAACTGCCAGAAACTCAAGCCAGATTCAGAAAAGGACGTGGAATGAGGGATACCATGGCTGATGTCAGACAGATCCTGGCTGAAAGCAGAGAATACCAGAAAGATGTTTACCTGTGTTTTATCGACTACATAAAGGCATTCAGCTCTATGGATCATAATAAATTATGGATGACATAGTGAAGAATAGAAATCCTAGAACACTTAATTGTGCTCATGCAGACCCTGTACATAGATCAAGAGGCAGCCGTTTGAACAGAACAAGGGGATACTGTGTGGTTTAAAGTTAGGAAAGGTGTGTGTCAGGGTCATATGCTTTTAGCATACTTATTCAATCTGTGGGCTGAGCAAATAATCCAAGAAGGTGGACTACATGAAGAAGAACAGGGTATCAGGATTGGAGGAAGACTCTTTAACAGCCTTCATTATATACATGACACAACCTTGCTGGCTGAAAGTGAAGAGGATTTGAAGCACTTACTGATGAAGATCAAAGACCACAGCCTTCAGTATGGATTACACCTCAACATAAAGAAAAAGAAAATCCTCACAACTGGACCAATAACTAATATCATGATAAAAGGAGAAAAGATTGAAGTTGTAAAGGATTTCATTTTACTTGGATTCACAATCAACACCCATGGAAACAGCAGTCAAGAAATCAAACGACGCGCTACAATGGGCAAATCAGTTGCAAAAGACCTCTTTAAAATGTTAGAAAGCAAAGATGTCACCTTGAAGACTAAGGTGCTCCTGACCTCAAGGCATGGTGTTTTCAACTGCCTCATATGCATGTGAAAGCTGTACAATGAATAAAGAAGATCAAAGAATTGATGCCTTTGAATTATGGTATCAGTGAAGAATGCTGAATATACCACAGACTGCCAAAGCAAGATCAAATCTGCCTTGGAAGAAATACAGCCAGAATGCTTCTTAGAAGAAAGGATAGTAATGGAAATGAAAAAAATGGGCTAAGCACTTGGACTGACATTTCACCAAAGAGGGTATTCAAAAGACCAACAAGCACATGCAAAGATGCTCCATGTCATCAGCCATTAAGGAAGTGTACATCAAAATTATGAGATACCATGTCACCCATTAGAATGGTAATGATAAACACAAAATGAACAAACAAACAAAAACAGAAAACAACAAGTGTTGGTGAGGGTGTGAGAAACTGGAACTTTCATCTCCTGCTGGTGACAATGTCACCACATCACATTCCAAACATACTTTGGACATGTTATCAGGAGGGATCAGTCCCTGGAGGGCATCATGTTTGGTAGAGGGTCAGCGAAAAAGAGGAAGATCCCCGATGAGATGGATTGACACAGTGGCTACAATAATGGGCTCAAGTATAACAATGACTGTGAGGATGTCCCAGGACTGGGCAGTGTTTGGCTCTGTTGTACATAGAGGTTGCTATCAGTCAGAACCAACTGGACAGTACCTAACAACAACAACATACTTAGGATTAGGATTGCTGGGTTATATGGTGATTCTATGTTCAAATTCTTTGAGGAACTGCCAAACTCTTTTCCACAACAGTTCTACCATTTTACATTCTCACCAGCAGGAGATGAGAGTTCCAGTTTCTCACATCCTTACCAACACTTGTTGTTTTCTTGTTTTTGTTTGTTCATTCATTTTGTGTTCATCATTACCATTCTAATGGGTGAGATGGTATCTCATTATGATTTTGATGTACACTTCCTTAATGGCTGGTGACATGGAGCATCTTTCCATGTGCTTGTTGGTCTTTTGAATATCCTCTTTGGTGAAATGTCAGTCCAAGTGCTTAGCCCAATGCTTTCATTAGTTTGTCTTTTGTTAAGCTGTAGAAGATTTTCAAAATATATTTTAGGTATTAAATCCTTATCAGATATATGGTTCTGAAAAAATTTCTATCTTTAGGCTGCCTCTTCACCTTATTAATAAATTCCTCTGATAAAAGTATTTAATTTGCATGAGGTCCCATTTATCTATTTTGTTTTTTCTGGTTATACTTTTGTTGTCATATCTGATAATCCACTGTTAAAAACTAGGCCCCAAAACAACACCCCAGTATTTTCTTCTAAGAATTTTATGGTTTTAGTTTTCACATTTAGATCCTTGATCCATTTTGAATTGGTTTTTATATATGGTATGAGGCACGAATTCTCCATTCTTTTTGAAACTTCTATTATTCCAAAACCAAGAAACCAAACCCACTGCCGTCGAGTCGATGCCGACTCATAGTGACCCTATAGGACAGAGTAGAACTGCCCCATAGAGTTGCCAAGGAGTGCCTGGCAGATTCAAACTGCCGACCTCTTGGTTAGCAGCTATAGCACTTAACCATTACACCACGAGGGTTTCCAAACTCATTGACCCTATGGGACAGAGTAGAACTGCCCCACAGGGTTTCCAAGGAGCAGCTGATGGATTTGAACTGCTGACCTTTTGATTAGCAGCCATAGCTCTTAACCACTGTACCACCAAGGCTCCCCTTCTAATATGAGGTTGTTGTAATTCCTTGACTGATAGTGCATTTCTAAAGCAGTAAGGTGGGTAAATCTCACATTCAGTGCTAACTGCCCAGTAAGGATCAGCATGCATCATATTCCTACATGGAAATGGATCCAGTCTTCGCCTTCCCACTTCCCCATTATTGTTGTTGCCAGTGACCCATGCAGCACTTTCTCTCTCGGACCCCAACCACCCAGTGTTAGGTCAGACCTTGCAGGTTAAAAGGACACCAACCTTCAGATGGACTGTCTGTGCAGCCCTTCTCTGATTTAGTCACCTTGACTTAAGTCATAGTTCACAGGTTAGAAGGACTCAGCTTTTCTGAATGCCAAATAGGCAGATGCTAACCCTTGCTGGCCGTCACTGTTGCTGTAGTTTCCTTAATTCACTGGAACAGCTCTCAGAATTCATGGAGAGCATCTATACTTACAGTTATTCATTTATTATAAACAGAAAGGATACAAATGAAGAGATGCATGATGTGAGATTTAGAAGGGGTCCCAACAATTGGCCTCCATTGTCCCCAGGGATGCACTACTTTCCCAAGAGAGATGTTCTCTCCAATCCAGGAAGTCTCCCGAACTTCCTCGTTCAAACCCTTTTATGGCTTCATTACATAGTCATGATTGTGGTGTCACTGCATAGCCATGACTGACTGAGTCATTGAATGTCCATGATGGATTGCATCATACTCCCTTCCTGAGGTTAGCTAGCCATGTAGGCTGTGTAGGCCTCACTCATTTGTGCACATTCTCAGGTTCTGCCCAGAAATTTTACATAATAAATGCACCTCCATTACCCAGGAAAACCCCCAAGGACTGTCTGCCACAAACCAAGGACAAAAGGCCAACATATTTTGGGTAAGGCAATTCATCACCACACAGATAGTATAATAATCTGGTAGTTTTTCTCACCTGTTTGTCATCACTTTTCATTTGTACCACTTTGTGGGAGTACAGTATTCATCTTCTAATTCATCTACTGAAATATTCATGTCTATAGCCATATTTTTAATTTCCATATGCCACTTTTGGGTCCAATCACTAATATTACAGTCACATTTAAAAGGAAGCCACATCATGGACAGCTAATGTATACCCATACATACATGTATCGTACTATAACTCGCATATTGCGTCTGAACGGTAAGTAGGCAGAGGACAGAGCACCACAGATTATCACTGTTTAGGGCCCTCACATGCCTTAATCCGGCCCTGGGTGTGGGGCAGAGAACAAGGCCTGAGACAGTAAGTTCCTGGTTTCCCAAGGCCACTGCCAGGGCCAAAAGTTAACTGCTGATTGATTATTTCAGGTATCTCCCCTTTCATTCCCAGAAAGACTGGATCCCTTCTTTCTGAGAGGAGAAAATATCTCTGATACAGGATCTGGAGACGTGGGCAACTCCACCCATCCCAACCCAGGGGAAAGAGGTATTCTGACATCCACCTCCTTTTCCTCCCCTCCTTGTGGAATGCCAGCTGGGGAAACTGCCCCAGCCCACAGGGAGGTGGGGTGGCTCCCATATTACCTACCCACTGCAGGGTCTCCTTCCCCCTTTCGAGGTATCTGCTGAGTCACTCCATATACTCCCCCTCCAGGCAGACCCTGTAGAGCTAGACCAGTTCCTCCTTCAGGTTCAGGTTCAGTGCTAGGTAATCAGCGCAGTCATAGAAGTGCTGCTGAGGAGATGCCCTTCCAAGCCATATGGCAACCACACATAATGTGAGTGCCCTGAGATCCTGGCCCCACACCGGCAACCCTGAAGGGCAGTGATTAGTCAGAGCCCTTTTGAGTCTAAACTGAAAAGGAAACGAGTGCGAATCTCAGTGACTCTTATAGGGTCCAGGGGCCAGGCGGGACCTGCTGCTTAGGCATTATGCTTGGCCTGGAGACTTGGGACGTTGGTGGGGGACAAGGGGACTCGTGGCCTGCGACCTGGGCCCGGCGTCACTCACCCGAGTGGCTGGTTGTAGCAGCCACGCAGGATCTGCAGGTTCACTCGGCCCCTCGGTGCGTTGCCCTTGGCTCTCCCTGTCTCCGGGTTCCAACACTCCCACCCCTCCAGCTCCGCCCACGGCGCCCGCAGCTCCATCCTCGGATTCGCGGCATCGCTGTCTAACCGCACCAACTAACTGCGTGTCGCCCACGTAGACGACTTCGATTTAGCGCGGCTCCCCTCAGCCCGGGAGGACACCGCAGTGTTGAAATACCTCAGGGAGTGGGAGCCTGGGGGTGAGTGGGGCTGAGACCGCCGCTCCCCCATCCCCTTGCGGCTCCCGGAGTCCAGGGTCCATGGGGGCAGGGAGGGAAGGAAGGGCAAGAGGCTCGTGGACAGAGAACCGGCGGTGGGAAGGGAGGGGGCGGGAGACGGGAAGGGGGTGTCAGGAAAGATTGGGGGGGACGTGGCTTCCCCGAGGGTCCTGCGTTCCCGCATGACGGTCCGTTCGCTCCTTTCTCTACAGGGGCTGTTACCCTCCCGACCCCGCACTCACCGGCCGGTGGGTAGGTCAGCGCTAGGGTCACCTAGAGCAGCAGGAGGAGAATCTGGTGCGGGAAGACCTTGATCCTCAGGGCCTGGAGAGGATCAGTCCTGGCTGGTCGGCGCTGACTTTAAATCCGGGAATCGCAGTGAAGCTGATGGGCTTCTCTAGAAAAGGAACACGCAGTGGAGGTGAAAAGTGTTTTCGCGCGTCATGAGTGTCCAGGCGGAAGGACCTGACACAGGCGGTGGGAGGGCTAAGTTTAAGTCCCGGGAGATGGGCAATTCTATTCCGTCATTAAAGACTCGCCTGGAGTAAGAAGGAATCCTGGTGGCGCGGTGGTTAACAGCGATGGTTGATGACCAAAACTTCGGTAGTTCAAACCCACCAGCCGCTCCTTGGAAACCCTAGGGGGGCAGTCCTACTCTGTCCTACAGGGTCACTATGAGTCAGTATCTATAGCAGTGGGTATTTTTTCTTTTCTTTTTCTCTGTCTTAGTTAAATTCCTATTATGTGTCCATCTTCTGCTCACCTACCCTCTCTCCCCGCCCTTATCTTTTGAAATCCCAGTTGTGGCTTCAGTGCAAACTCATGGACATATAAAGCAGAGTCTAATTTAGATTAAAAGTTGGTTGGAAAATAGAGCTCGTATCTCTAGAAAAGTTCCTTTCTGAAAAGGTGTGGTGTGGGAGGGAGCACAGAGGAAGATAGGGTAGAGGGCTCTGGTGAGAAAAGTGCATGAAACTGTCATGTCAGTGTGAGCGGACGTTGTACTGTAGCTGCCACAAAACAGCATTTGTTCTGAGGTTACTGGAGAAAGATACTGTCTCTAGAATAGTGAGGTGCTGCTCTACACTACACTGATTATTCACTCAACTAATATTTGTACGGTATAGGCTATATGACACCTTATTTTGCATCTGGGAAACATCAGTGAACTAAAGATGGGCAAAAATTTCCTGCTCTCGGGGGTTTGGGGACCTTGGTTTCAGGGGACATCTATGCCAATTGGCATAATAAAAGCTATTAAGAAAAGATTCTGCAACCCACTTTGGAGAGTGGCATCTGAGGTCTTCAAGGCTAGCAAGCGGCCATCAACTGGTCTCAACCCACCTGGAGCAAAGGAGAATGAAGAACACCAAAGGCACAAGGTAACTCTGAGCCCTAGAGACAGAAAGGGCCACATAAACCAGAGACTACATTAGCCTGAGGCCAGAAGAACTAGATGGTGCCTGGCTACAAGCAGGGACTGCGCTGACAGGGAACACAACAGAGAACCCCTGAGGGAGCAGGAGAGCAGTGGGATGTAAACCCCAAATTCTCTTAAAAAGACCAGACTTAATGGTCTGACTGAGACTGGAAAGACCCCAGAGGTCATGATCCCCAGAGCTTCTGTTACCCAAGACATGAAGCATTCTCAAAGCCAACTCTTCAGACAGGGATTGGACTGGACTATGGGATAGAAAATGATACTGGTGAAGAGTGAGCTTCTTGGATCAAGTAGACATATAAGACTATGTGAGCAGCTCCTGTCTGGAGGGGAGATGAGAGGCCAGAGGGGGTCAAAAGGTGGCCAAATGGACACGAAAAGAGAGAGTGGTTGGAAAGAGTGTGCTGTCTCATAAGGGGGAGAGCAACTAAGAGTATATAGCAAGGCGTATATAAATTTTTGTATGAGAGACTTACTTGATTTGTAAACTTTCACTTAAAGCACAATAAAATTTTTTTAAAAAGCACAAAGGGAAAAAAAAAATCCTGCCTTGTCGATCATGTGTTATGTCAGAAAGAGACAAACTATAAACAATAAACATGGTAAATAAGGAAAGTGTTTACATCAGAAGATGGGAAATGCTATGGAGAAGGGGGTCCAGAGTGTGTGTGTGTGGGGAGAGGGAAGATGGCTGTTTTAACTCAGGTGGTCAATGTGGGCTTCATGGAGAAGGTGACCTTTGGGGAAAGATTTGAAGGACATGAAGGAATTCCTTATGAGGATGTCTGGGGAAGTTGTTCAAGGGGCAACGTCCCTGCAAACACACTGGGGCAAGAGTGTGTCTGTGTTCTAGGAACAGCAAGGAGGCCGGTTGGTGCTGATGCTGCTGGTCTGTAGATCACATTTCAAAGCAAGAATATAGACCAGGGGTTCCCACATGGTCTGCATCATCCTCATGTGTGGTGTTGTTGTTGGGTGCTGCTGTGGCTAGGTGCTGTTAAGTTGGTGTTCATCTCATAGTGACCCCATGAGACAAAGTAGGGTGGCCCCATAGGGTTTCCTGGGCTCTGATCTTTACAGAAGCAGATTGCCAGCTCTTTATCCTGTGGAGGTGCTGGGTGGGTTCAAACTACCAACCCTTCAGTTAGCAGCCGGGTGCTTAACCATGAGCACTTAACCATTTGTGCCACCCAGGAATTCCAAGGTCTTTGAACCACATTAAAAAGTTATTTTTTTCTGGCAAAGAAAAGAAGAGCATATATTGTTAATTATGAAACATAATGTTGGGACATACATGCTGTGGGGTTTACATTAGCTTTACCCAAAGAATTTGGTCTTTTTTCTTGGTTCCTGAGAGATAACTCTAAATTCTGGGGATTTCCAGACTGATTGAGGCACCTTTGTTTTCCATAGGCCTCTAGTCCTGTCTTAGTTACCTAGTGCTGCTATAATAGAAATACCACAAGTGGATGGCTTTAACAAAGAGAAATTATTCTCTTAGAGTCTAGGAGGCTAGAAGTTCAAGTTCAGGGTACCATCTCCAGGGAAAGCCTTTGCTTCTCTGTTTGATCTGTGGAAAGGTCCTTGTCATCAATCTTCCCCAGGTCTAGGGCTTCTCAGCTCAGGGACCCTGGGTCCAAAAGACATGTGTGCTCCTGGATCTTCTTGCTTGGTGATAATGAGGTCCTTCTTTCTCTCTACTCACCTTTCTCTTGTATATCACAAAAGAGGTTGACTCAAGATACAACCCAATCTTGTAGATTGAGTCCTGCCTCATTAACATAACTGCCTCTTATCCTCTCTCATTATCATCAGAGAAGTAGGATTTACAATACATAGGAAAATCCCATCAGATCACAAAATGGTGGACAGTCACACAATACTGGAAAGCATGGTGTCTTAGTCATCTAGTGCTGCTATAACAGAAATACAACAAGTGGTTGATTTCAACAAACACAAGTTTATTCTCTCATAGTCTAGTAGGCTAGAAGTCCAAATTCAGGACGTAAGCTCTAGGGGAAGGCTATTCTTTGTGTAGGCTCTAGAGAATGGTCTTTTTCACCAATCTTCTCTTGGACAAGGAGCTTGTCTGCACAGGAACCTCAGGTCCAAAGGATGCACTCTGTTCCCGGTGCTGCTTTCTTGGTGGAATGAGATCCCCACTCTCTTCTTCCTACACTTTCCTTTTATCTCTTGTGAGATAAATGGTGGTTCAGGCATGGCCCCAGGAAAACTCCCCTTACATTGAATCAGAGATTCCAGCTGAGCTAGGGTGTTACATCCGACCCTAATCCTCTTTAACATAAACTAATCTTGCCTCATTAACCATAGGCAGAGATTAGGATTTACAACACATAGGAAAATTATATCAATCACGAAATGGTGGACAACCACACAATATTGAGAATCATTGCCTAATCAAGTTGAGACATATTTTGGGGGGACATAATTCAATCCATCAGAAGCCCACAGTTAGGTGAGAGAGTTAGGTGACTTAGGTGGGAGCTGACTGGGCCAGAAAGACCACCTCATGATAATCAGCTGACCTCAGGGGAGGTGGGCTGATTCAAACAATCATGAATATGTAATGAGGCCCCAGTGAAAGCTCTGGACACTGAAGCTCCATGGGCTTCCTGGTTTGTGAAAGACATTTATTTATGTGGGAAGGTAGTACATCTCTGTTTGGGACATGGCAGCTTCATATTGGGAAGCCTCCCAGACCTTGTGCTTTGCATCTCTTCATTTGTAACTTTTCTTACAGTAAAACCATATTCATAACATTTTTGTAAGCTCTGGGAATCATTCAAGGATTCCAGGTGGTACAGTGGTTAAAATGCTCACCAGATAACTGAAAGGCCCACGGTTTGAACTTACCAGCTTCTCCATGGGAGAAAGATGGGACAGTTTGCTTCTGTAAAGATTTACAGCCTGGAAAACACTGTTGGGCAGCTGTACTCTGTCTACAGGGTCACTGTGGGTTGGAATCAACTCCATGGCAGTAGGTTTGATTTGGTTTGGTTGAGTGGTTCTAGCAAATTATAAAACCTAAGGCAGTGGTGGGAGTAGCCAGTAGGTCAGGAGTGAGAGAATCCAGGGGCCCCTCAGCTTGATGCTGGCACCCTGTAAGAGTAGTGGGAAAACCCAGAATTTGTAGCCAGCAGGTGAGAAGTGAGGGCGATGTGGGGACTCCCAAGCTTGTGGCTAGCATTTGAGGTCTTTGGCGTCTGGAGGGCTGTGCCCTTTCACTTGTGAGATCCTACCGAGCTACAGGTAGTTAGGGTTAAAGGAAGATGTGCTGCATGTGAAACTGGTGTCAGAACAAAATTGGCAACAGTAAAGTGGGGATTTGACATAACCTTACCTGTGTCATTTTTCTATGCCGAGCAGTATTACCAGGTGGAAGATTTAGGAAGTGGCTCACAGCTCAGCATAAAGAAAATCTCTGAATGCTTGCTCTCTGAAACTATTTCACTGACCATTTTCTAAATAACTTCTTTGTACAAACAATGGAATCAAGATTTTTCTAATTGAAACATAAATAATTTTATATATGTGATATTGGGGCTGAGTTTATTTTGGGGAAATGCATAGAACCAGGCTTGAGGCTACATAAGCAGAAACAGAACCCACAATCCCACCCTTGGTTGGTCCCATATGGAAACCACGGCCGCTGCTGCTGAGTCAGATGCCATTGCCCACACCACTGACAACCCCGATGCTGGACACTGGGCCCTGTGGCCAGGATGCTGTCACTGCTGCTCCTGACAACTGGATGTCAGTATTGCCACTCATGCTTCGCTTGCCAAAGTGCATTCTGCACAGTCCCAGCTTCTCTGTGTCACCATGTCCTGGGTCAGTGTCTGAAATGTGGACATCTGACTTGTAGAGCCTCAGCCTCATGCCCGTGTCCAACTGCATGAATGTGTGGGAAAGTGAGTTTTCCTCTTTTGTGAATGGAGGTGGTCTCTGCTGCCTACCAAGGCTCTTTAAGTGAGGAATTCCCATAAGATAGGAGGAGGGTTCAAGTGGTGGGGTGGGAGTGCAGCTGGGGATAGAAAATAAATGACTAATGTCCATTCCTGGAGCACTGACTTGAGACTAGAACTTTACCTGCTATGTTGAGGGTACTCGAATTTGGTTGGATGAATGAGTGATTAATAAGGGACATCTTTCCACTCATTCCCTTAATGGTCTGTTATGGGGTCCAGCTTTTATCTGTATCAGCTTCTACTCTCAAATAAATACAGTGGCATTGTTGGATGATGGAATGAGAGCTCAAAATGTCTTCTTGTCTTTGGCTCTCACTAGAATTGAAAAATCCACGTCTTTTACATAGGAGGATCCATGTGTGCACTGATATTTTACACTAGTGTTTAAGTTCTAGTACATACATATATTTCTGGGAAGAGGATCCATAACATTTATCAGTTTTTACTCCCTGTCTTAGTTATCATGTGCTGCTCTAACAGAAACACCACAAGTGGGTGGCTTTTACAGCCAGGAATTTATTTTCCTACTTTTAGCAGGCTAGAACTCTGATTTCAGGGGACTGGCTCTAAGTTAAGGCCCTCTCTTTCTCTCCATCTCTTTCTCTCTCTGTGTGTGTGTGAGCTCTGGGGGAAGGTCTTTGTCTCTTTTCAGCTTCTATTCAACAGTTCCTTGGTGTTATTCCTGTGAAGAACTATCTATCTTCCCCCATCTCTCCTTGTGCTTTTTCCTTGATTGCTTAAGCTGCTCTTTTATATCTCAAACGAGATTGACTTAAAACACACACATAGTTGACACCCTTGAATTGTGGTGTTGGTGAAGAATATCAAATATACCATAGACTGCCAAAAGAACAAGCAAATCTTTCTTAGAAGGGGTACAACCAGAATGCTTCTTAGAAGCAAGGATGGTGAGACTGCATCTCGTATACTTTGGACATGGTGTCAGGAAGAATCAGCCCTAGAAGAAGGATATCATGCTTGGTAAAGTAGAGGGTCTGTGAAAAAGAGGAAGACCCTCAATGAGATGGACTGACACAGTGGCTGCAACAATGGGCTCAAGCATAGCAACAGTTGTGAGGATGGTGCAGTACTGTGCAGTGTTTCGTTCTGTTATGCATAAGGTTGCTATGAGTTGGAACCAACTCGAAGACCTAACAAGGACAACCCTAATACTGTCTCATTAACCTGACAAAGAAAACTCATTCCCAAATGGGATTATAACCACAAGTATAAAAAACATTTGGGGGGACACAATTCAATCCATAACACCCATAGAAGTCTAAAAAACAACCTAGTTTAGACACAGTGCTACTGAACATCTTATCCACGAACAACTAGTCACCGAACTCTTTTTAGGAGGCCCAAGTACAAGATATAAATGCTCATCTTTTGCTTGGCTGTTATCAGTCTGTGACGAGATAGAGGTTTACTCGCTTACTCTCACTCTTAATTTCTATATGTATCTCATTGTCGGCTGGTAATAAACAGTTCACCGAGTAGCCCTACTGGACAGGCCACACTTTTTGTAGCATGGGTCTAGATGGGGTTATTTCTAGTACTTGGTGCCAGGTAAGGAACAGGAAATAATCAGTAGTTAATGGGAATTCTTTTCCCAGTAATATGGTAGGCTTTTTATGGTAGGCTGAGTGTTAGGGTCGACTCCTCGAATAAAAACAACTAAAAATAATAGGTAAGATATAAAAAGCATCCAAAAAGCATAGAAGAACAAACGAGAGAATAACCATTTAGACCAAAATATAAATGTGAGTAAGAATTCAGAGAGAAAAGTTGTGCTTACCCTGAAGGCATTTGCCAACTCTGGAATATCATAGCTTTGAATTTCTCGGGCTCACAAGCTGCAGGAGACAGGAGATGATGCCCAGAGCTTTTTCTTGTGGGAGGTGTAACAGGAGACACCCTTACCCCGGGAAATCTGGAAAACCAAAGGTTCGTACCCTCACTGAAGCAAAAGCAAATCTGCTTTAACTCTCAATGCAAGAGTATTCTAAGGAGATGTGCCTTTCAGCCAAGAAAAGAAAAAAGACCAAATAACAGTGTCTGAGAATGTTTAACCACTGGACAGCCTCTCTTGCGTTTGCTGTCCAAATTTGCTTCACCATTGTGGGCCAAAATAATCTCAGTTCATGAATTTAGTATATGATAGGCCTGGATTGGTGGTGACCTAAAGCACAAATCTCTAGAGAAATCCAGCTTTAACCTATGTGTCAAAGAATTTACACAAATAATTTCACAAAGAAAAGTAGCAGCTCATAGCAAGAAATGTGTATGTACAAATGGGAAAAACATGTCATGATTGAGAACCAGATGAAACAATAGAGGGTAAAAAGAGGTTCATAAAATCTCAATTTTAGAATTATGAGAAAGAGGATATAACATAACAAAGGTGATAATGTTAGAAGAAAAAATGACAATCTTGAAAATGCCTGCAAAACAGAGGCAATTAAAGCTTACATAGCCTTTTAAAATAGAAACAAATAGGATTCTAAAAAAGACAACAATGATTTGAATGAAAAAATCCATTTATGTACTTTGCTTTGGGTGGCACAAACAGTTAGCACTTGATTATTAACCTAAAAGCTGAGGCTTCGAATCTGCTCGTCAACATTATAGAAGAATGGCCTGGCAATCTGCTTCCATAAAGTTTACAGCCAAGAAAACCCTATGAATCAGTTCTACCCTACAACTCATGGGGTTGACATGAGCCAGAATTGACTCGAGGGCAATGAGTTTGGTTTTTTTTTGTTGGGCTAAAATGGAGTTTTACTGTCCTTCCATAAACGACAACAAATTCAGACAAAGATATAAAACAGCGTTTTCAGACACTGGGCAACAGGCAGCACGGGATTGTGACCCCTAAAAAGAGAGAAAGAAAAGAGGTCAGATGACACTGGTCCAGCTTCCTTCCTGGGCAGAGTTTCCAGGACACAGTGCAGGGAAGAGAAACCCTAACAGAGCCCAACAGGTTTTGTTTTGATTTTGTTTTGTTTTAGTTAAGGCGACAGAGTTGTGAATTTTGGGAGGCCAGGACAATTCGATTTCAGAAAGCGAGGGCCTATAGAAAAGAAAGCAGAATAAAAAAGTACCAGAAGCCTGCAGAGGGTTTCCTTCAGGTCTTCAGCTGATCAGGGCATCCATGTAAGGAAACTACCCAAGGACAGAAAAAGAACAGTCCAAAAGGACTAGAGGCAACAGTGCCTAGTGTTCCACATGGCTGGGAATAGTGCTCGTTCCCACCAGCCAGACTGGAGGAAGCCCTAATTGTCTGGCAATTGGGTAGAGTGAGTATTCAGAAAGGTCTTGTGTCAGAAGTGGGAATAATTAGCCCTGAACTAAACACTGTTCTGGTTTCACATGACAGGTATTAGAAGCAAGACCCGAAAATCAAACAGCTTCCAAATAATTATGTCTGTGAGCATCAGTACAATCTATTCCATTTCTGAGATAAAATGTGTGGATCGGTCAAATCCCATCTATTAACTATTCCACTTCTTTGATACAACTAAATTGAAGGATTTAAATCCATTAAATTCAGTTCCAATTCAACCACACATGCAGCACTTCTTCCTTTGACCCTAACTAACCACTCGGAGCTAGGTCAGACCTCACAAGTTGTAGGGCACAGTCCTTCCGACTGCCAAGTCTGCCCAAGACTTCAGATGCCAACCACAAGCTTGGGGATACCCACAACACCCTCACATCTGACTTCCTGGCTACACATTGGGACTTCCCACTACTTTCTCAGGACGCCAGCTGTAAGCTCAGAAGTTTCCAGAGCCCCTTCATTTCTGACTTCTGGGGTCTCAATACTCCCTCAGATTTGATAATTCATTAGAATGACTCACAAAACTCCAGGAAAGTGCTATACTTATGATTACTGTTTTATTATGGCAAATAGGATACAAATGAAGATACACATAGGGTGAGGAGCTATTTGCTAACTTGAAGCTTCCATGTCCCATAAAGCAATGTTTTGCTTTCCTATGCACATAAATCCTTTCACCAACCAGAAAGCTCATGGAGTTGTTGTCCAGAGCCTTTATTGGAGCCTCATCAGGTAGGCAAAGGAGCCCTGGTGGCATAGTGGTTAAGTGCCCAGCCGCTAACAGAAAGGTCAATGATTCTTAACCAGCAGCTGCTCTGCAGGGGGAATAAAGATCTGGTGATCTGTTCCCATAAAGATTACAGCCTAGGAAACCCTATAGGGCAGTTTTACTCTCTTCTATAGGGTCGCTATACCTGTGGATACAATTCTGTTTGGAAATAGGGGTTTTTGTGTTATAATTAAGCCATACCCAAGTAGAGTGGGCTCTAAGTCTAACCACTCCTGAGTTATAAAAAGAGTAGATGAGACACAGACAAACACACATGGGGAAGACAGATGCCATTTGAGAATGGCCAAGGATCCAAAGAAACACCCAGGGCTACTGCCAAGGAAGGATTTGACACAGCCAACACTCTGATTTGGACTTTTAACCCACAGAATTGTGAGAAAATTAAAGTTCTGTTCTTTACACCACTCACTTGTGGTATTTGTGTTACAGCAGCAGTAGGTGATTGACACCATGTACCTATTTAACAAAAAGAGCACTGCAGATTCTCTAGTCCATGAGAGAAAATGAGAGGGAGCATTAACAGTTTGAACTACTGGCTTTCTTTACATTTTCTCACCTTTTTGTTTCTACTGAACAGAATAACATCCTTTCAATCCCCAAATCACCTTTTAGACTGGGCCACCATTCTGGTATTATAACTCTGATCTATATTCCTGGTGGGTGAGCACGAAATGCCTCCAACCTGATCTCTACATCTACTTCTAGTTTCTGCATCCCTGGCTACAGCACTGTGAGATACTGTGCATTCACACAGGTCCCAGAGTCACCCTTGTGGTGCACAGGCTTCTGAGATGGCCCCAATGATCCCCGCCTCTTAGGTTCACCCCCTTGTGTAACCCACTCCCTTCGAGCATTGACTGGACCTAGTGATTCTCTTATAACAAATAGAATATGGTGAAAGTGATAGAATATATATTTTGGATATATGGGCTATATGGGAACTGGGTCAACTGTGTCAGGGTAGCCTGCTCAAGACAGAATGGGGAAGCACAGAGTCCCCACAGTACCTGATATCAAATGACTCCTGCATTCCTTTTCTACCTGAGGGGTTGCTCTTCTAAACCTCCATTTCCACAGTCCCTGCCGTCAGACAGGATGATGAGAAGAAGGTCAACAGCAGTGATCCAAATCCTGGCTGAGATGAACAAAATCTATGAAGAGGGCAAGAAGTGAAGAAATCTAAAGACTCCCAAATCTAAGACCTGGTGAGCCCAAACTTGGCCTCAGGGAAGTCCCCATGGCTACAAAAATGAAGAAGGTGACAGTCTCCATTCTCCATGTGCTGCCTGCTGTGTCCCAGCTCTCCCTTCTTCCAGCTAAAATAAATATTCCAGGCAGCACACAATGGTGCACAGTAAATATATCTCTGTTCTTCTCCACAGTCGCCCACTCCTGGGGAATCCTAGTCTGTCTACGTGTATTTGTTAGGGTATTAATTCAGTGTGTACTGCACAAATCCTGGCCTCAACAGGATAGAAGCTTACATGTGTCTCACATGACAGAGCAGCAGGCCATCCAGGGCTGCTAGGATGGCTCTGTACTATGAGGTTTTCTAGGCATCTAGGTTTCTATTGTAAACCCTGGTAGCACAGTGGTTAAGAGCTATAGCTAGCAACCCAAATGTTGGCAGTTTGAATCTACCAGGTGCTCCTTGGAAACTCTATGGGGCAGTTCCACTCTGTCCTATAGGCTCCAAGGGAAAGGGTTTTTTTTTTTTAGGCTCCTTTCTTATCTTCCTTCTCTACTGTCCCTGAGGTGTTGCCCCTATTATCATGACTAAGATAGCTACATCCCATGTCCATGGTCCATGAGCAGAGTAGGGAAAGCAGGGAAGGAGGAAAAGACCTCTTCCTTTAAGGACAAAACCCACAACTTCACATCTGCTTTATTTTATTGGCCAAACTTAATCAGACAGAAAGAGTTAAGCTCAAGGGAGGCTGGAGAATGTGGTCTTTCCCAGATAAAACTCTATTACTATAGATTAAGACTAATTTTTGTTATATTTAGTCAAATTTTAGGGATAAGGAGTGACACAATTGGCATTATCAATGTTTTGAACGGAATCAATGCTCCCTCCCAGAGGAATATCCTTTCTCCTTCCTTCCCTGTGTGCTGGCTGAGCAGTCCTCACTGTGGTCTCACTTTAGAAGGAGAAAATATAACTAATGCTGAACTGACCAAATAGATCCCTAGCATTGGATCTCTGCTCACATTCTTCAAGAAAGTTACTGGAACTTGAGGAACTTTATATTTGAAACCAGGGCAAAGTCTTGAGGACCTGTGGCCCTGGACCTTGCCTCTGTCCTTTGTCACCATGCTCTTGCTTGCTGTGATGGGGCAGAGTCTTTAGATTCCTTGGCAAATTAGCCAGCAAATCCCAATAACCCACCGCCCACTGTTGGGTTTTCGGAGCCCCCTGAGTCCCGCCTTTGCTGTCACAAAGGGCAGATGGTCCTTACACATCTGTCATGGATTGAATTGTGTCCCCCAAAAGTGTGTGTCAACTCAGTTAAGCCATGATTCCCACTATTATGTGGCTGTTCCCCATTTTGTGATTGCAATTTTATGTTAAAGAGGATTAGGGTGGGACTGTAACAACACCCTAACCCAGGTCACATCTCAGATCCAATATAAAGGGAGTTTCTCTGGGGTGTGGCATGCACCACCTTTTATCCCTCAAGAGATAAAAAGGAAAAGGAAGGAAGCAGAGAGGGGGGAACTCAATCCACCAAGAAAGCAGTGCTGGGAGCAGAGGGCATCCTTTGGACCAAATGTCCCTGCGTGGAGAAGCTCCTAGTCTGGGGAGAAAATTGATGAGAAGGCTGACAGAGAGAGAAAGGCTTTCCCTGGAGATGATGCCCTGAATTTGGACCTTTAGCTTACTAACTGTGAAGAAGTAAATTTCTTTTTGTTAAAGCCATGCACTCGTGGTATTTCTGCTACAGCAGCACTAGATGAATAAGACAACATCCCTGGTAAGCACGGGGTCTAGAGATGAGGGTCCAGCTGTGCACTGCCTAGGGTTTCCACTCAACACTGGACACACTCCCACATCCCGGGCCAGGGCTATCTGACTAAGTGTCCTGAACCTGAGCCCAAGGAGGCCCTTCTCTGTGTCCCATTTCTCCCACTGCCTCCTTTTCCTCTGAGACCACCCCCCTCTCCTCCCACCAGTCACCATGGGGTATATTCTGTTCTCCATCCGCTATCTGGGTATTAGTATTCTGTGTCTGCATGCTAGCCTTTGCATCTCCTCTTCTTCTTATTCTTCCTCCTCTTCTCTGCTGATTCCATTCCTGCATACAAACTCCCTAACATTTTTACTGCATCCTCCTTCCGGGAGCCTCAGAAAACTCCTTTCCCTAAGAAATATATGATGGCCCATTATTTCCATCCCCTAGCCTTCAAACTGTCCTCTTGCCTTCTTGCAAATGTGGGAGCATGTCCAGAACCCCAAAAATACTCCTTTGTCAGCCTTTCCGATTCCCTGTTATTTTTTTCCTGCACTTTCTTCAACCTATTCCCTTTCACTTGTTATGGTCTAGGGAAGTGTCAGAGCCCTGAAACAACAGGAAGAGAATCCAGGCTCCCATCCTGAAGGTCTAGAATAATTCTAAAATTCCCAAAAGCCTGAGTATGCTGGTTGATGACACCCTGAATGCTTCCTTGGTGAGTTAAAAACGACTCTGCAACTGATGCCTCAAGGCCTGCATCAATGGGAACAGGATCTGTGTTATCCTTTTCTGTTGCTCTGTAAGACTCACAAAGCAGGTTGGGAAAAGTCAAGAGGAGACTGACTCCTGGTGAACCCATGGAAAAGGGGATCAAACCATTGTGACCCAAAGGATTTTTATTAGCTAATATTCCCTATTTTTTATCTTAGTCTGAAGCTCCACTGAAACCTGTTCGGCATCATAGCAACCCACAAGCCTCCACTGACAGATGAGTGGTGGCTGTGCTTGAGGTGCCTCGACCTGGAATCAAACAGGGTTTCCTGCGCGGAAAGTGGGAATTCTACCACTGAACCACCATTGCCCCCTCTTGATGTATAGTATTCCAACGTGCATCTATCCATCCTGTTGTTGATGGACAATTTGAGTTGTCTCCAAGCAATTTAAACAACACTGCTATAAACATTCTTGTATATGATTCCTAGGGAATGTATACCAGAGTTTCCTGGGAGCCATAGAATATGGACATTCTCGATCTTATTAGGAAATGTCACAATATTACCCAAGGTGACGATACCAATCCACATGCCTCTCCTCACTCCCCGCAGTGAATGAGAGCTCTCATTGCTCCACATTCCTGAGTACCCAAAATAAATAATATTTTTCCCAGCCTCCCTTGCAGCTAGATATAACTTCTGTGACTAAGTTCCGGACAAAAGGATTTTACAGCAAATGGTTTGTGCAATTTCCAATTAGTGTTCTTAAAGTTAAGGGAGTGCAATTCTCCTTAGCTTTTGTCCTTCCTACTTGCTGAAGTGGAGAGGTGATGGGTGTAGTGCTGTCATGAACCATTTCTATGAGGATCATGTCCTAGTGATCAATAATTGGGCAGTGGGAAGATCCTGAGTCATTGGTATCACAGGGCAGATTCTCCCTACCGGCCCCGGGTCACTTACTCAGAAAGTGTTCATGTGAGAGTGAAATAAGCTTATCTCTTATTTGTTCTTGTTGGTTGCAATCAGGTAGATTGTGTGCAGGGTAGAACTGATCCATAAGCATTTTCAAGGTTGTGACCTTTTGGAAGCAAATCACTAGGGCTGTCTTCTGATGTGCCTCTGAATGGGTTCAAACTGCCAACATTTCAGCTGGTGTTCAAGTGCTTAAACATTTGTGCCACCCAGAACTCCATCTTCTATTTAAGTCACTGTTAGTTGTGTTTTTTTTTTGCTAAAATAAAACATAACCCTAAAGAGTACAGTGCCCTATTGAACCAACTGTACTGTAAGTGGGTCTCTCCCTCTCTCATTGATGGCTCTGCCTTTCTTTGTGCAACATCTCAGTTCTTCTCATTCTCTACACTACTTTCTTCTATATTAACTCTGAGTTTCATCTCCCTCATAATTTTGCCTTGTACATATATAGTGAGTTTGACGTAGTTCGGGGATGATCAAGGGAAAAAAGATATGACCATGAAGTAGCAAAGTTGCACAACACACTGTTTATTGGGTCAGATGCATTGGTAGCTACACACAGGGGATGGTGTCCCACAGCATGAGGTCCTCGGAGTCAGTGCCACAGGAAGCCACCAAAAGGAGAAAAGGAAAAAGGAACTCCCAGGGGAGATGAGAGAAAAGGTGGGGAGCTTCCATCTGCCTAGGCCATGTCCCTCTGCAGCAAGGGGGGTGGGGGGAGTCTGTGGGTGAGAGAGTTCTGAAAAGAAGCAGCACCTACAGGCTTTTTTTTTTTTTTTAGGGCTAGAAGATGTGGGGTGCAGTTTCATGGGGTATGCAAAACAGGCAGGAGCCCTGGTGGTGCAGTGGTTAATCATTTGGCTGCTAACCAAACGGACTGCAGTTCAAATCTAACCAGCTGCTCCTTAGAAGCCCTACAGAGCAGTTCTACTCTGTCCTATAGGGTCGCTATGAGTTGGAATTAACCCCACAGCAATGGATTTGTTTTCTCGTTTGGCCAAACAGCCTGGCTCTAAGTGACTAAAAACATCTTCATTCTCCTTGCTGCTTCCAGTAAAACGTGAGAGGAAAGAGATGGACCAAACTCAAAGTTTTACATAATTTTTAAAACAAATAAATATATGAAAATTTGAGTTTGGTACAAGTAAGCTTTTTGGGCTAAGGGTGCCCATCTGTTATGAAGAAATAAACAACCTGAGACTAATACATAGAGGCTGTATTTGGCTCATTTAGATAACAATCCATCCTCTGACCCCATGTTATTTCATAATCTGAATTGTATGTTATTTTGTAATGCCTGAGTTTGGGGACAATGCATCTTCCAGACCCAGAATGCTATAGGTACACAAACTACTATTTCAAAGCTCATTCATAGCCAGTCTGCCGATTTCCTGTAGGAAAACCAGGAGAATAGAAAAGGAGAGAATTTTATTTGCTCAATCTGTTTAGTCAGTAGAATGGCATTACGGCCCCTTTGGTGTATGTCTCTGGCTCTCTATACAACTTGGTGAGTGTTATCTACCCACGTGAAGAAAGATGTACCAATCAATGCTGACGGCAGTAGGACCTTCTCACGGAAAAAAGGGGCACAGCAACACAGCAGGGGCTAGAGTCAGACATCATCTCTCGCCAGGAGTAGAGGATCTGATTGTTCTCAGAGTATGGTCCAAATAATGTTACCTGGTCTGGGGACAATTAGTTCTACCTCCTGGGTATGAGGAGCAGGTCCAGGTTTGGTTGTTACTATAGACTAAAGTATGTCCCCCCAAAATATCCAATAGAGATTAGGATTTACAACACATATTATGCCTGTGGTTATAATTCCATTTCTGAATGGGCTGTCTTTACTATGTTAATGAGACAGGATTGGTTCAGAGTGTGTCTTGAGTCCATCTCTTTTGAGATACAAGAGATTAAACAAGCAAGTCAAGGAGCAGAGATGGGGGAAGAGGGATGTCAAATGTTATAGGCTGGGTTCTCTAGAGAAGGAAAACCAGTAAAGTGTATATATATATATATATGTATATATAGAGAGAGAGTCAGAGAGATTTATATCAAGGAAGCAGCTCACACAATTGTAGAGGCTGAACCGTCCGAAGTCCACGTATCAGGATAGAGGCTTCTCTCAATTCAGGTAGCTGGGGAACCCAGGGGCTGGGGAACCCAAGGCTGGCAGGTTGGAGAGCAGGAGCCCTGCTGTGAAGATCAACGAAGTCCCAGATCTGCAGATAAATTGATAGCTCAAGTCCCAAGAACTGGAAGTCAGACGAACAGGAGGCAGCCAAAGGATCCCAATCCTAAGATCTGCAGATAAGCTGATAGCTCAGGTTCCAAGAGCCAGAGGTCAGACGAACAGGAGACAGGGCAGGATCCAGAATGAGCAAAGAAGCCAGAACATCTGCTTATATTTCGATGAAAGCCATACCCCAAAGAAACTTCCTTTCAACTGATTGGCTATTCACAGCAGATTCAATCATGAGAATGATCACATATAAACACTGAGAATCATGGCCAGTCCAAGCTGAAACACAATCTTAACCATCACACCAAGACGCATGAAGATCGCCCAACAGCAGAAGCTAAAAAACAGAAGGACTTTCCTTCAGAGTTGACAGAGAGGGAAATTCTTCTTCTAGAGCTGGTGCCCTGAATTTGGAGTTCTAGCCTCCTAAAGTGTGAGAGAATATGTTTGTTTGTTAAAGCCATCCATCTGTGGTGTTTCTGCCATAGCAACAGTGGATAACTAGGACAAAATTTGGTACTGGAAGACTGTGCTGCTGCTCTAACAGATACCTAAAATTTTAAGTGGTTTTGGAATTGGGTAATGGATAGAGGCTGGAAGAGTTTTAAGGTGCCTAATAGTAAATGCCTAGATTGTGTTTAAGGGACTGTCAGTAGAATTATGGATGTTAAAGGCAATCTGGTGAGGGCTCAGAAGGACGTGAGGAGAGCCACAGAAAGTCTCTATTGTCTTAAAGGATACATATTGCGCCAGCAACAGAATGTTGCTAGAAATGGTGGATGTTACATGTGCTTCTAGTGAGGCTTTAAAAGAAAATAATCAACATGGGAGTGGACAGTGAAGGAAGGGTAATGCTTTTTACGCAGTGGCAAAGACCTTGTCTGAATTATTTCAAATGTTTGGTGGAAGGTAGAACTTGTAAGTGATGAATTTGAATATCTGACTGATGAGATTTCTAAGCAAGATTTTCAAGGGGCCACATGGCTTCTCTTTGCTTTTACAATAAAATGTAAGAGGAAAGAGATGGACTTAAAACTGAACTGTGAAAAATGAAAACAAAACTTAAAGATTTGGAAAATTCTGTTGTACAAACTGAAGACACATGCTCTAAAATTTTCACCAAGGATGTGGCTACATAATCTTTTGTTAAAGAGATTAAGCCTGGGACTGTTGGGTCTAAAGAACAACCACAGCAGAAAACCCATTAGCTTAGACTGAAGGGGACAGAGGAAGAAAGAAAGAACGCTGTCTGCCTATTGAAATTCTACACACAGGGAACAGGCTAAAGGAGCTACATCTGTTTTCCTCCAAGAAAAGAAAAGGACCATCCCTGGAGCAGTCTGGAGATCAGCAGAACTGTTGGAAGGAGCACAGGAAGCAGGGCTGCAATGGTTTCTGCAAAAAAAGTGTGGTGGGGGTGTGTGAGCTCCTGTAACTTTGCAAGGAGGAGGGAGAATCAAGATCAATAGCTGATTCCTATGAGGCAGAGGTCAGGCATGCCTCCACCCTCCAACATTTATACCAATTCTGATGCCAACTGTATCTTACATGGCACCCTCTGCTTCTCTGCTGAGTTGGATAATTGGCTGCAACGGCCACACAGAACTCATAAACAATACTCCCAGTTTTGGGGTTTATTACTGAAGTAACAGGTTATAATTCAGATTCCGGAATGCTCAGAGTTTCCCGCATCTGCTGCCGTCATTTCTCTGTCACTGCTTCTCGCCATCTTTGATGTTACAGCTCTATCTCTGTCTTCTGGCTCCAGGGACTTCTCAGCGCAGGGATCCTGAATCCAAAGGAGAAGCTCCAGTCCTGGATCTTCCTTCTTGGTGGTGGTGAGATCCTCCCTTCCCTCCTCTGAGATGGCTCTTTTTCAGCCTAGGGGGATGGCAAAAATTGCCAATCTCCTCATGCACCTTATTTGTATGGTCCCAGCCCCACAAGAGTGCCATGCAGCTTGTTTACACTATTACTAAGCTATCTAATCCCCTTGGTGGGCCACAAGCACCTCATTTGCATAGTCCCACCCAGTTATTCAAAGGGCGTTACAAGACTACGGCTAGAAGGGCCATATTAATTTGTTACTACATTTTTTCTCCTTAATTTTTTTTTTTTGATATCGTGTATTCTCCGTATTGGAACGCATGCTTACTAATTGAATGTGTTTAAATTTTTGGTTAGTGATACAGATTTTGAGAAATGTGATCTGGCAATACAATCTGCCAACGAGGCTACTGGCACAGTGGCACCACTGATCTGTGGCATGAAGGTATGCCAATGAGAACTATATAAATAATTCATTGCAGGTGCCTTTCCTTTAAGCTACATGGGGAAACTCTGGTTTTCCAAATATGACACAAAAAACCAAATCAAGCCCATCGGAGCTCCCTATCACACAAGAAAGCCATATTATGCTTGCAAGCCTTATCTTGCAGAAATAAATCTTTCCTAGATTGTTGTTTGTTGCTTTTTATTGTTGCAGAATTGTATATGCTATAGTAGTCACCATGTTGTTGTTGTCGTTAGGTGCCATCGAGTTGGTTCCTACTCATAGCTACCCTATGTACAACACAATGAAACACTGCCCGATCCTTCATCATCTTCACAACCATTGTTTTGCTCGAGCCCATTGTTGCAGCCACTGTGTCAATCCATCTCTATGAGGGTCTTCCTCTTCTTCGCTGCCCTTCCACTTTGCCAAAAATGATGTCCTTCTCCAGGGATTGATCCCTCCTAACAACATGTCCAAAGTATGTGAGACGAAGTCTCATCACCCTCATTTCTAAGGAGGTTTCTGGCTCTACTTCTTCCAAAACAGATTTGTTTGTTCCTTTGGCAGTCCATGGTATACAAAATATTCTTTGCGAACACCACAATTCAAAGTTATCAATTCTTCTTTGGTCTTCCTTATCCATCGTCTAGCTTTTGCATCATATGAGGCAACTGAAAACACCACGGCTTGAGTCAGGCGCACCGTAGTCTTAAAGGTGACATTTTTGTTTTTTAACACTTTTAAAGAGGTCTTTTGCAGCAGATTTATCCAATGCAATGTGTCATTTGATTTCTTGACTGTTGCTTCCATGGGTGTGGATTAGAGATCCAAGTAAAATGAAATCTTTGAAAACTTCAGTCTTTTCTTCATTTATCATGAAGTTGCTTATTGGTCTAGTTGTGAGGATTTTTGTTTTCTTTATATTGGCGCGTAATCCATACTGAAGTCTGTGGTCTATGGTCTTCATCAGTAAGTGGTTCAAGTCCTCTTCACTTTCAGCCAGCAAAGTTGTGTCATCTGCATAATGCAGGTTGTTAATGAATCTTCCTCCAATCCTGATGCCCTGTTCTTCTTTATATAGTCCAGCTTCTTGGATTATTTGCTCGGCAGACAGATTGAATAAGTATGGTGAAAGAATATAACTTGACACACACCTTTCCTGACTTTAAACCACACAGTATCCCCTGTTCTGTTCAAACTAGTGCCCCTTGAATCTATGCCCAGGTTCCTCATGAGGACAATTAGGGGTTCTGGAGTTGCCATTCTTCCTGTTGTTATCCATAATTTGTTTGATCCACAGAGTCGAATGCCATTGCATAGTCAGTAAAACACAGATAAACATCTTTCTGGTATTCTCTGCTTTCTGCCAGAATCCATCTGACATCAGCAATGATATCCTTGGTTCAACGTCCTCTTCTGAATCTGGCTTGAATTTCTGGCAGTTTCCTGTTGATACACTGCTGCAGACACTTTTGAACGATCTTCTTCAAGATTTCATTTGCATGTGATATTAATGAAATTGTGCGATTGTTTTCGCATTTGGTTAGATCTCCTTTCTTGGGAATAGGCAAAAATATGGATCTCGTCCAGTCGGTTGGCCAGGTAGCTGTCTTCCAAATTTCTTGGCATAGATGATTGAGCACTTCCAGCACTGCATCCATTTGTTGAAACAACTCAATTGGTATTCTGTCCATTCCTGGAGCCTTGTTTTTTGCTAATGCCTTCAGTGCAGCTTGGATTTCTTCCTTCAGTACCATCAGTTCCTGATCATATGCTACCTCCTGAAATGGTTGAATGTTGACTAATTCTTTTTGGTACAGTGACTCTATGCATTCCTTCCATCTTCTTTTGATGCTTCTTGCATCATTTAGTATTTTCCCTGTAGATCCTTCGCTATTGCAACTCGGGGCTTGAATTTTTTCTTCAGTTCTTTCAGCTTGAGAAACGCTGAGCATGTTCCTCACTTTTGGTTTTCTATCTCCAGGCCTTTGCACATGTCATCAGAATACTTTACTTTGTCTTCTCCAGGCGCCCTTTGAAGTCTTCTGTTCAGTTGTTGTTTTACTTCATCATTTCTTCCTTTTGCTTTAGCTACCCGACGTTCAAGAGCAAGTTTCAGAGTCTCTTCTGACATCCATTTTGGTCTTTTCTTTCTATGCTGTCTTTTTAATGACCTCTTGCTTTCTTCACATATGATATCCTTGATGTCATTCCACAACTCGTCTGGTCTTTGAGCAATAGTGTTAAATATGTGAAATCTATTCTTGAGATGGTCTCTGAATTCAGATGAGATATGCTCAAGGTCATATTTTGGCTCTCGTGGACTTGCTCTGATTTTCTTCAGTTTCACTGTGAGCTTGCATATGAGCAATTGATGGTCTGTTCCACAACCAGCCCAGGTCTTGCTCTCAGTGATGATACTGAGGTTTTCCATTGTCTCTTTCCACAAATGTAGTCTATTTGATTCCTGTGTATCCATCTGGTGAGGTCCATGTGTATAGTTGCTATTTATGTTGTTGAAAAAATATATTTGCAATGAAGAAATCATTGGTCTTGCCAAATTCTGTCATGCAATCTCCAGCATCATTTCTATCACCAAGTCTATATTTTCCAACTACTGATTCTTCTTTGTTTCCAACTTTCTCATTCCAATTACTGGTAATTACCAGTGCATCCTGATTGCATGTTTGATCAATTTCAGACTGCAGAAATTGGAAAAAAAATTCAATTTCTTCGTCTTTGCCCTTAGTGATTGGTACATAAATTTGAATAATAGTTAACTGATGTTTCTTCTAAGCCTATGAGTATTATCCATAATTGGCAGTGTTGTACTTCAGAATAGATCCTAAAATGTTCTTTTTGACAGTGAATGCCACACCAGTCCTCTTCAAGCTGTCATTCCCGGCCTAGTAGACCACATGATTGTCTGATTCAAAATAGCCACTACCAGTCCGTATCAGCTCACTAATGCCTAGGATATGGATGTTTATGTGTTCCATTTCACTTTCGACTATTTCCAATTTTCCTAGATTCATACTTCCTACATTCCACTTTCCGATTATTAAAGGATGTTTGCAGCTGTTTCTTCTCATTTTGAGTCATGCCACATCAGAAAATGAAGGTCCCAAAAGCTTGACTCCATCCACATTAGTAAGGTGGACTCTGCTTTGAGGAGGCAGCTCTTCCCCAGTCGTCTTTTGAGTGCCTTCCAACCTGAGGGGCTCATCTTCTGGCAGTATATCAGACAATGTTTCCCTGCTACCCATAAGGTTTGCACTGGCTAATTCTTTTCAGAAGTAGACCATTGGGTCCTTCTTCCGAGTCTGTCTTCATCTGGAAGCTCAGCTACAACCTGTCCCCCGTGGGTGACCCTGCTGGTATTGGAATACTGGTGGCATAGCTGTCGGCATCATGGCAATAACGAAGCCCTCACAGTATGACAAACTAACAGACACGTGGGGGTTATTAGTTACATGATTTTCAAATATTTTCTCCCAGTCTGAGAGTTGTATGTTGAATTTTTTGATGGCATAATTTGAAGCATGAAGTTTTTTAGTTTTCAGGAACTCGAATTTATCTATTTTTTCTTTTATTAATAGTGCTTTTGGTATCATATCTAAGAAACCATTGCCTAATCCAAGGTTATGAAGATTTATGCCTATGTTTTCTTCTAAGAGTTTTATAGTTTTAGCTCTTACAATTAGATCTTTTTTCCATTTTGAGATAATTCTGTAAAGGTCCTACTTGATTCTTTTCCATGTGGATATCCAGTTTTCCCATAATCATTTGTTGAAAAGACTATTCTTTCCCCCATTGAATTCTCTTGGCACTGAAATACAAATGATTGTAAACCTGAGGGTTAATTTCTGGACTCTCACTCCTATTTCATTGATGTATATGTTTTCCCTTATGCCCCTATTACACTGTCTTGCTTACTGTAACTTTGTAGTAAGTTTTCTAATCAGAAAGTTTTTTTAGCCATTTTGTGTCCTTTCAATTTCTATGTGATTTTTAAGATCAAAATGTCAATTTCTGCAAATTGACAAATGCATGTCAATGGAGGTTGCATTGAATACATACATCAGTTTGGGGAGTATTGCCATCAGAATAATATTCAGTCTTCTGATCCAAGAGCATTGGATGTCTTATATTTAAGTCTTCCTTAATTTCCAGCTACAGACTTTGTTCTTAAAGTTTTTGTGGTATAGATTTTGCACTTCTTTTGTCAAATTTATTCCTATTTTATTCTTTTGAGATGTTACTGTAAATAGAATTGTTTTCTTAATATCATTTCAAAATTGTTTATTCCAAGTGTATAGAAATACAATACATTTTTAATGTATTGGTATTTTATCCTGCAAAATTGCTGGTCTTGTTTATTTTCTTTTTAGTGGATTCCTTGGGATTTTCTGTATACAAGATCATGTCATCTGCAAATGGAGAAAATATTACTCTTCCTTTCCAATATGAATGCTCTTTATTTCATTGTCTTGCCTAATTGCTTTTGCTAGAACCTCCAGTACAATGTGGAATAGAAATGCTGAGAGCGGACATCGTGTTTGTTCCTGAAGTTAGAAAGAAAGCATTTAATCACTCACCAATGATGAGTATGATGGCATATGGGAGTTTTTTGAAGATGCCCTTTATCGTGGTAAGGGAGTATCCCTCTATTTTTGGTTTGTTGAGTGTTTTAATTATGTTGAGTGTTTTAGTCATGAAAGGGTGCTGGATTGTATCAGATGATTTTCTATGTCTCTTGAGAAGATTATGTGATTTTTGTTTTTTATTCTGTTGATATGATGTATCACATTAATTGGTGTTGGGTGTTAAACTAATCTTACATTCCTGGGATATATCCCAGTTAATAATAGTGTAAAATTATTTTTATATATTGATGAATTTGGTTAGCTAGCATTTTATTGAGGATTTTCTGTTCTTGTGATATCTTTCTCTGGCTTTTATATCAAAATAATACCGGCCTAGTAAAATGAGTTGAGAAGCATTACCTCCTCTTCTATTTTTTGGACTAGTTTGTGAAGAATTGGTATTAATTATTTCAATGTTTGATAGTATTCACTAGTGAAGTCCTTTGAGCCTGGGCTATTACATGGGAAGTTTCTTATTTTTTTAATTGTTAATGCAATTTCTTTACTTGTTGTACTTCTACTTAGACTCTCTATTTACTCAAGTCTGGCTCAGTAGTTTAGGTCTTCATAGGAATTTGTTTATTCTAGGCTATCTAATCTGTTGCCACACAATTGTTCAGAGTGTTGTTGCTCAGTGCTGTCAAGTCAGTTCTGACTCATAGCAACCCTACGTACAACAGAATGAAACAGTGCCTGGTCCTATGCCATCCTCACAATCGTTGCTATGCTTGATCCCATCATTCCACGCACTCACTGTGTCATTCCATCTTGTTGAGGGTCTACCTCTCTTTGGTTGACCCTCTACTTTACCAAGCATGATGTTCTTCTCCAGGGACTGATCCCTCCTGATAACATTTCCAAGTCTAACATCTTCATTTCTGAGGATCATTCTGGCTGTACTTCTTCCAAGGCAGATCTGTGCGGTACTTCTGGCAGTCTATGGTATATTCACTATTCTGTGCCTACACCATAATTAAAACGCATTCTTTTTTGGTCTTCTTCATTCATTGTCCAGCTTTCATATGCATATGAGGTGACTGAAAATACCATGGTGTGGGTCAGGCGCAGCTTTGTCCTCAAAGTGACATCTTTGCTTTCTACCACTTTAAAGACCTCATACAATTCCCTTATAATCATTTTTATTTCTGAGTAAACTTTATAAATCCTTTTTAGTTCTTTCATTCCAGATTTTAGTAATTTCAGTTTTCCTTTTCCCTTGGTAAGTCTTGCTCAAGTTTTGTCAATTTTTTCTTTTTGTTCTTTTCAAAGAACCAAATCATGTTTTTTTTTTCTGTAGTCTTTTTCAATGCTCTATTTCATGAATTTCCACTCTAATTTTTATCATTTCCTTCCTTCTGCTTCCTTTAGGTTTAGTTTGCTCTTTTTTTTTTTCCCCAATGTCTTAAAGGAGTTCAATGGAATCCCATAAGTTTTCGTATGTTGTGTCTTCATTTTCATTCATGTCACAGTATTTTCTAATTTCTGTTTTGATTTCTTCTTTGACCCACTGGTTATTTAAGAGTATGTTGTTTAATTTTCACAGATATGTAAATTTCACAAGCTTCTTTCTGTTAGTTATTTGTAATTACATCACATTGTGGTTGGAGAACATAATTTGTATTATTTCTATTCTTTTCAATTTATTAGGGCATGTTTTATGGCGTAGCATATGTTCTTTTCTGGAGAATGTTTCATGTGCACTTGAGAAGAATTCATAATCTGCTGTTATTGGGTGGGGTGTTCCCTAGATGTGCCTTATGTATAGTTGGTTTATATGGTTGTTCTAGTCTTCTAACCTTGATCAATAAGACTTTGTTGATCTTGTCAGTTGTTCTATCCATTGAAAATGGAGTACTGAAGTCTTCAACTATTATTGTTGTATTGTTCATTTCTTCCTTCATTTTTATGTTTTTACTTTAGTCTATTTTGATGTTGTTATTAGGTGCATATACATTTATAGTTCTTACATCCTTCTCATAAAGTGACTCTTTGAACATTATAAAACCTCCCTCTTTAACTGTAGTAAGATTTTTTATTTTAGAGTCTATTTTGTCTGATATTAGTACAGCCACTAGGACCTTCTTGTGGTTGCTGTTTGCACAATATATTATATTCCATTCTTTTACTTTCAATCTATTTGTACCTTTGAATATAAGGTGTGTCTGCTGTAGACAGCATATAGTTGGAGTTTGTTTTGCGTTTGTGTATAAGTGTCTGCGTGTGGTCAGATTATCTTGCTTTTTGATTACATTGTTTAATGTATATGTAATGGTTGCTATAAGCTGTAATGAAAGCCAGGTTTGTTTTTTCTTTTTTGGTTATTTTTGAGAATTTCACTTGTATGTCTATCTCAGATTTTGAAACTGAGATAGCCTGTGATTCCCACCTCCCCCACCTCAAAAAGTCTCCTTCCAGGGTCTTCCCCATTTTTGTGGACATCAGAACCATCTTTTGATGTCCTCTTTGACTCCTCTCTTTCTCTCATATTCCAAATGCAATCCATTAGGAAGTCCTGAAAGTTCAACGTATATCAAGAATGCCATCATGTTCCACTATTTCCACTGCTCACACCCAGATTTAAGTGACCAATATCTGTAGCTGGAATAGTACCCAAATTTCTCAGTTTTCCGTATTGCCTTGCTTGCCCCTCTCAACTCTATTCTCAGCACAGCAGCCAGAGTGATTCTTTTAGAAGAGAAGTTGTACCATGTCTCTCTTTTGCTCAAAACTGTCTTGTCACTCATCTTACCCAAGGAAAAGCCAAAAATTCTTCCAAATCCTCAAGGCCTACATGGTCTGGTTGTACTTCTGACTTCATCTCAATGACTCTGCTGCAGCCATATTGGCCTTCTTGCTACTCCCAGAACACAGACAGCCTCCTGCCCTAATGTGTCTGCACTGAATATTCCCCCAGCATGGAAAGAACTTCCTCAGACATCCTCATGGCTAATTGTGTTATGTCCTTCAAATTTTCCCTCAAAGGTCACCTTCTCAAGCAGACCCACACTGATTACCCGACTATAGCAGTCGTCTTCTCTCTCCCCATACATGCACACTCTGGGTCCCTTTCCCCACTGCACTTACTGCCTTCTAATGTAAACATTTTCCTTCTTTCTATGCTCATAGTCGATAGCTTGTCTCTCTCCACTAGAACACATGATCCACAAGGCTGACAATTTTTGTGTTTTTAGTTCACTTATGTTTCCCAGATGCAAAAATCATGTGTTATGTAGTCAGCACTCAACAAATATCAGTAGAATAATGATTTTGTAGTGTACAGCACCTCCCTATTCTAAAGACAGTGTCTTTATTAATGTAACCTCAGACCAAATGCTGTTTTGTGGCAGCTACAGCATGACATCCACTCACACTGATGTTAATGCTGCCTGAACTTTTCTCACAAGGGTTGCTCTCCTCCCTCCCTTCCTTGGCCACCCCCCTGCTCACTACAGCACACAAGTTCATTTCCATCTTCAGAAAGGAACAATCCTAGGCTTAAGGGGCCCTCTTTTCCAATCAACTGTTAATGTAAATGAGAGTCTGCTTTAGATAGCCATCGTTTGGAAGGAACCAGCACTAGGATTCTAGAGCTAAGAGCAGGGAGAGAGGGTAGGTGAGCAGAAGATCGAAACACAACAGGAATATCTGAAGATGTAAAACTACCAGATCCCTCCCCTCTGCTAATTCCAGAGATTGGGGGGAAATGCAAAGAATACTCCAGGACAGTCCTAGAAGGAGGCAAAGAGGTGGAGTAGTCTGAAAATTCATTTCTTGATACCACAGAGACTCCTGGGCACAGGGACCACCCTGGGCCTTGTGGGAATAACGACAGGAAAACAACTCCCGGTGCTGTCAGTGATGGGGATACCCAGAGGAGGATGGGACCAAGAACAAGCTCTCATGTACGAGAACAGACATAAACCTCTACAACAAACAAGACACAAAAATAACCACACAATAATAATGGCTGAAGGTTAGGCCAGGACCGAACCCAGGCTGACTAGCCATACAAAGTCCTAGCTCTCCAGCATCCTGGAGACAGGACAAGGCCAGGTGATATCTGAGTCCCTGTGATCACAGGTCCTGGTGGGACAAGGTTCTATTAAGGGGAAGGACAATAGGGCACTGCAGATGACCCAGCTAAGACGTAACCGTGTCAAAGCCCACAAAGTACTGAGCATCAAAGGGGCAAAGGCCTCATCCACGCTGAGCTACTCCATGGACTTCTTTTGTTCTGCCTGCGACAGACTCAACACAGCAAACACAGGATTCTGGAAGGTTATCAAGACTCTTTTTATTGCCTCTTAAATTTTCACAATTTTCCTCTCCTTTAATTAACCCATCAACCACACTTCATTGCAAGATTTTGAAAAAACAAATTAATATCCAGACTCTCATTTTCAAAAGGGAAGTGAGACACTGACTTTCAGAGCAACAGGAAGTTACCACAGGGATGGAGACCTTCCAGCCCTGCTATGCTGGAATAGGAATGTTGCTCAGGGAAGAGACACAGGTTAGTGTAGGGAGGGTGTCCTATTTGGTGGGTGGGGCTAGTCTCCTATGTCCTCATACTATGCTGACAGAAACGCAGACACATTCAGATACCAGCTGCAGAAAGAGAAGTCAGGCATTTTTGAAGTCGCAAAGTGTGTGTGGGGAGGGCGGGAGGTGAACAAGTCTTGTATTACTCAGTCCCACACAAGGCAGCTCTCTCATGCTACAGAAGAAAGAAATCAGAAACAAATTTGGGTCAGTCACTGTTAAGTGTTGATATACTGAATAGCCCACCACATGCTCGAAATGTCCAAATATAAAGAATACCCATAGCCAAGTTTTGTTCCCACTGCTCCAACCCCTTCCCCATGTCAGGCCCCCAGGGTCTCACCTTTACAAGCCATGAGAGACACATCAGAGCCCTGGGCACTGTTGCTGCCTGGAGAAATAAAAAACAGGATCTGCTCAGAGGCCACAGGAGGAGGGGAGGCTAAAGGAAGAATTATGGGGTGGGGCTCCCCATGGGGTCCCATCTACACTATCCCAAGGGTCTCAGGGAATTACATTCCTCCTTATACGTACTTGCAGCCTGAGCATATTTCCCTCCTTTTCCACCTGTGGGAAGAAAACACCCTTTGAGAGATTGAAAGGAGTCAGAACCATAAGGTTCTTGAAGAGTCAACTATTCGTGGACCTCTGAATCGTGACTACAGACCCAGGACAGGATCAGTAAACAAGAATAGAAGAGATGTGCTGGGACTGGACCCATCACCATCCTAGAGCTCTGTCCTCAACAGGGACCTTCCCCTCTGACCTGTGACTGCGGGGATCAGGTACCCGTCACCAGAATCAAGGTGAAAAAATCTGTCTTCGTGTTCACGTGTGCTTTACAAAAGAATAAGCGTTAGCACAAAAGGCCCCAGGGTGGGTATACGCAGTGTGTGGATGGTGCTTCACATTAGGGGCAGAAGGCAAGCAAATTCCTATCAGGGGTTTGAAACTTGCAGTGGTACAAGAAAATTCAGGCCCCACCCTTATCTCTACCTGAGCTATTATTCCTCCAGATCACAGCTCCAGCCACCACAGCTACAGCAGCCACAAGGAATACCAGGCCAGCAATGATTCCCATGATGATGGCGGGGGACTGAGAATGGGACTCTGGAAAGGGAGGGGAAAGTGAGAGGCCGTGATCCTGCTGCTGTGCCCACAAGGACCCCTGCTTCGCCGAGAAGGGGCTACATCTTTGCCTCCCCCACTTACCCCATCTCAGGGTGAGAGGCTTGGGCAGCCCCTCATGCTGCACATGGCACGTGTATCTCTGCTCCTCTCCAGAGGGCACAACCATGGCTGCCCATTTCTGGAAGGTTCCGTCCCCTGCAGGCCTGGTCTCCACAAGCTCCATGTCCTGGGTCTGGTCCTCTCCGTCCCGCTGCCAGGTCAGGGTGATCTCCGCAGGATAGAAGCTCAGGGCCCAGCACCTCAGCGTGGCCTCACGGTCAGAGATGGGGTGGTGGGTTATGTGTGCTTTGGGGGCGTCTGAGGGAATGAGTGAGAAAATTCAGGAACTTCCCATCACCTCCCATGGGTTACCTGAGCAGTGCTCATGTGACCATCCTGAGAATGGACAGGACAGTTGACATAGGGGAGGGAGTGAGAAACCAGCCTGGAGCAGGAATCTGGGATAATCTTATTCCTCAGAAGGTTCTAGAATCAGGGTGAGGCAGCCCAGAGTAGGAGGATCCAGGTGTCTGAGAACAGGGATTTCTAGTTCTGACTTGAGTGGAGGCTGAGCAACTCAGAAAAGCTGGAATCAGACCTCCAAACTGATCGGGTATGTGGCAGAGAACAAGATTTGAGAGGAAAAGTTCCTGGTGGTTCTCAAGGTCAATTTCAGGATCAAAGGGAGCTTCTGATCAGTCAGGAATTATCTCCCCTACTATCCTATCCCCAGAGAGAGTGGGTCCCTTAACCGCCTCTGAAAGGAGGGCTCCTCTGGCCAAGTCTCTCTCTGGTACTACCAAACAAAAAAACGCACTGCTGTCCAGTCGATTCTGACTCAGAGCGACCCTATAGGATTGCTCTGTGGTACAGGATCTGGAACTCTGGGCTAACTCCTCACTCTCCACACCCAGAGAAAGGGGTGGTATTTTGGCGTCTATTCCATTTTCCTTTTGAAAGTCCACAAGCGCTGACAGAATCCCAACTCAAAGCGAGTTCGGGGAGGCGCCACAGCCTCTCGTACCTGCGCGCTGCAGAGATTCCTTCCCGTTCTCCAGGTATCTGCGGAGGTACTCCTGGCACCTGCCCTCCACGTAGGCCCTGAACTGATCTGCAACCTTCTCAGCCTCCCACTTGTGCCGGGTGATCTGTGCGGCCGTATCCGCCGCGGTCCAGGAGCTCAGGTCCTCGTTCAGGGCGATGTAGTCGGCGCCGTCGTAGGCGTGCTGCCCATAGCCACGGAGGAGGCGTCCGTCGGGCCCCACTTCACAGCCCGACATCACCTGGAAGGTGTGAGACCCTGACCCCGCCCCGCCGTCAGCCCCGCCCCCCACCCCACACTGGCCGCCATTGGTCAGAGCCCAAACGGTTCTAAACTGAAAACGAAACCGGGTCGAATCCCCGCGGCTCTTCCCGGGCGGGTCCCGCGGCCTCGGGGTGAGGTTCGGACCCAGGGACTCGGGGCGACGCGGCCGTGGGGACGAGGGGACCCGTGACCTGCGACCCGGGCCCGGCGTCACTCACTCACCGGCGTCGCTCTGGTTGTAGTAGCGGAGCGCGGTCTGCAGGTTCACTCGGGAAGTCACTGCGGCTCCCTTCGCCCTCCGTGTCTCCTGGTCCCAATACTCCGGCCCCTCCTGCTCCATCCACGTTGCCCGCGGCTCCATCCTCGGGTTGGCGGCGTCGCTATCGAACCGCACGAACTGCGTGTCGTCCACGTAGCCGACGGCGATGTACCGGGGCTCCCCGCGGCCGGGCCGGGACACGGCGGTGTGAAAATACCTCAGGGAGTGGGAGCCTGGGGGCGGGGAGCGGCTGAGACCACCGACCCCTCCCTCCCCGCGCGGGCCCGGGTCCGGGGTCAATGGGGGCGGGGAGGGGAGAAGGGGTGAGGGGTGAGGGGCTCCTGGACGGAGAAGGGGCGGCGGGAGGAGCAGGGCCGGGGTGTAGGGGCGGGTGGGGGCTCTGGGCGGTGGCGGCTTCCCCGAGGGCCCTGCGTCCCCGCCGAGCGGTCCCCTCGCTCCTCCCTCCGCAGAGGCCGTTTCCCCCCCGACCCCGCACTCACCCGCCCGGGTCTGGGTCAGGGCCAGGGCCCCCGAGAGCAGCAGGAGGAGGGTCCGGGGCGCCATGACCCGGGTGCTGGGGTTCTAGGGAGAACTGCGTCCGGGCAGCTCCGAACCGACCTTACAACCCGGAACCGCGGTGACGGTGATTGGCTGCTCCAGAAATCGGAGACCCAACTGTAGTGACAACTGGGGTGACGTCATGTGTGTCCAGGCAGAAGGAGCTGACACAGGTTGTGAGAAGAAGTGAAACTCCAGGGAGACGGGGAATCCCCAACACTAGGCCACCCCACCCGTGACACCGCCATCGGACCTGAGTGCCTGCCGAGGGACTTGGGACTTTGCCCTGACCCCTCTCTCTCCTTCTGCACCGATCCTTCTTTACTACACTGTCTCGTAAATCCTGGGCCAGGACCTGCTTAAGTCAGAGGTTTTTGTTAATTTCAGAATCTCTACGTTGTTGATGTTGTGTGCCCTGGAGTGGATTCATAGCGGCCCTATATGACACAGTAGAACTGCCCCATAGGGTTTTCTAGGCTTAAAAAAAAAAAAATTATTTTTTTAATCTCTAAAGGAGCAAATCAGCAGGTCTTTTCTTCTGCGGAGCGCCTGGTGTGTTCAACCAGAAACCTTTGGCAGCAGCCAAAAGCTTAACTCTTGAGCCACCAGGGTTCCTTAGAATTTCTATTACTCTTACAAATTAATGAGGCACTCAAAGAGATTTTGTTTGTGGATTACATCTACCGATATTAACCATACGAGCAATTGAAGCAGAATCAAATTTTTTTTTGTATGTGTGCATTTATCGGTATAAATTGGTCTCTGAGCACTGCTTTTGCTGTGTCCCAGAGGTTTTGACAGGAAGTATTTTCATTCTCGTTGCTTTCTAAGAATTTCCTTATTCCCTCCTTGATGTCTTCTATAACCCAGTCTTTTTTCAGGAGGGTATTGTTCAGTTTCCAAGTATTTGATTTCTTTTCCCTAGTTTTTCTGTTATTGATTTCTAGCTTCATTGCCTTGTGGTCTGAGAAGATGCTTTGTAATATTTCGATGTTTTGGATTCTGCAAAGATTTGCTTTATGACCTAATATGTGGTCTATTCTAGAGAATGTTCCATGTGCACTAGAAAAAAAAGTATATTTTGCAGCAGTTGGTTGGAGAGTTCTGTATAAGTCAATGAGGTCAAGTTGGTTGATTGTTGTAAGTAGGTCTTCTGTGTCTCTGTTGAGCTTCTTACTGGATGTCCTGTCCTTCTCCGAAAGTGGTGTGTTGAAGTCTCCTACTATAAATGTGAAGGTGTCTATCTCACTTTTCAATTCTGTTACAATTTGATTTATGTATCTTGCAGCCCTGTCATTGGGTGCGTAAATATTTAATATGGTTATGTCTTCCTGATCAATTGTCCCTTTTATCATTATATAGTGTCCTTCTTTGTCCTTTGTGGCGGATTTAAGTCTAAAGTCTATTTTGTCAGAAATTAATATTGCTACTCCTCTTCTTTTTTGCTTATTGTTTGCTTGATATATTTTTTTCCATCCTTTGAGTTTTAGTTTGTTTGTGTCTCTAAGTCTAAGGTGTGTCTCTTGTAGGCAGAATATAGATGGATCGTGTTTCTTTATCCAGTCCATGACTCTCTGTCTCTTTATTGGTGCATCTAGTCCATTTACATTCAGCGTAATTATAGATAAATATGTTTTTAGTGCTGTCATTTTGATGCCTTTTCATGTGTGTTGTTGGCCGTTTCATTTTTCCACATGCTTTTTTGTGCTGAGACTTTTTTCTTAGTAGATTGTGAGATCCTCATTTTCATAATGTTTAACTTTGTGTTTGTTGAGTCGTTACGTTTTTCTTGAGTTATGGAATTGATATTCCTTTTTGTGGTTACCTTATTATTTACCCCTATTTTTCTAAGTAAAAACCTAACTTATATCCTTCTATATCGCCTTGTATCACTCTCCATCTGGCAGTTCAATGCCTCCTATATTTAGTCCCTCTTTTTGATTATTGTGATCGTTTATCTATTGATTTCCATGATTTCCTGTTATGTGTATTATTTTGTTTATTTATTTTTTAGAATTAGTCTTAATTTGTTTGTTTTTGTGCTTTCCCTATTTGAGTTGCGTTGATATCAGGGCGTTCTGTTTTGTGACCTTGTATTGTGCTGGTATCTGATACTATTGGTCATCAGGCCAAACAATCTCCTTTAGCATTTCTTGCAGTCTTGGTTTAATTTTTGCAAATTCTCTAAACTTGTGTTTATCTGTAAATATCTTAATTTCTCCTTCATATTTCAGAGAGAGTTTTGCTGGATATATGATCTTTGGTTGGCAGTTTTTCTCGTTCAGTGCTCTGTATACGTCGTTCCATTCCCTTCTTGCCTGCACGGTTTCTGCTGAGTAGTCTGAACTTATTCTTATTGATTCTCCCTTGAAGGAAACCTTTCTTTTCTCCCTGGCTGCTTTTAAAATTTTCTGTTTGTCTTTGGTTTTGGCAAGTTTGATGATAATATGTCTTGGTGTTTTTCTTTTTGGATCAATCTTAAATGGGGTTTGATGAGCATCTTGGATAGATATCCTTTCGTCTTTCATGATGTCAGGGAAGTTTTGTGTCAGGAGTTCTTCAACTATTTTCTCTGTGTTTTCTGTCCCCCCTCCCTGTCCTGGGACTCCAACCACTCTCAAGTTATCCTTCTTGGTAGAGTCCCACATGATTCTTAGGGTTTCTTCATTTTTTTTAATTCTTTTATCTGTTTTTTTTTTAGCTATGTTGGTGTTGATTCCCTGGTCCTCCAGATGTCCCAGTCTACATTCTAATTGGTCGAGTCTGCTCCTCTGACTTTCTATTGCATTGTCAAATTCTGTAAATTTATTGTTAATCTTTTGGATTTCTACATGCTGTCTCTCTATGGATTCTTGCAACTTATTAATTTTTCCACTATGTTCTTGAATAATCTTTTTGAGTTCTTCAACAGTTTTATCAGTGTGTTCCTTGGCTTTTTCTGCATTTATCCTAATTTCATTTGTGATATCTTTAAGCATTCTGTAAATTAGTTTTTTATATTCTGTATCTGATAATTCCAGGATTGTATCTTCATTTGGGAAAGATTTTGATTCTTTTGTTTGGGGGGTTGTAGAAGCAGTCATGGTCTGTTTCTTTATGTGGTTTGATATGGACTGCTGTCTCCGAGCCATCACTGGGAAACTAGATTTTCCAGGTAATCAGCTAAAAAAAATGCAGTCAAATCCCTATCTGAATTCTCCCTCTGGCTCCAGGTATTCGGATGTTAATGGAGCTGCCTGGGGAGGGTGGGGGAGGGACCAGAGAGCTAGGAGTGTAGCACCACAGAATATAGAGCTGATCACTGCGTTCACGCTCCGCCCCCGTCTGCCAAAATCCGGGTAGGACGGCTCCCCGGTTGGGACGCTACTCTCCCCACTCTGAGACCAGTCACTTCCTCCCGGGGACTTCTCCCTCCGGTGGGCGGCACCGCTTGCGCGAACTGGGTGGGCGTCTCCCGCATGAACGGGTGGGCCCGCCCCCAGGGTCTATTCAGGAGAATATAATTGGACCCCGCGCTCACGCCCCGCCCACTTTCGCCAAGATCCCAGTGGGACGGCTCCCAGCTTGGACGCTGCTTTCCCTGCTCCGAGACCAGTCACTTCCTCCCAGGGACTCCTCCCTCTGGTGCGCCGCATCGCTCGCGGGAACTGGGTGGGCGTCACCCGCACGACCAGGTGGGCCAGCCCCCTGGGTCAATTCAGGGGAATACAATTGGACCCCGCGCTCATGCCCCGCCCACTTTCGCCAAAATCCCAGCGGGATGGCTCCCCGGCTGGGACGCTGCTCTCCCCGCTCCAAGATCAGTCACTGCCTCCCGGGTGCTTCTCCCTCCGGCTGCGCCGCTACGCCGCCCACGCCAACCACCTAGACTCTCTCCCGGGATGGGTTTGGGGGGGTAGGGCTGGGCCCCTTGTCTGTGCCGTCTGCCCCCCTGGGCTCTGCCCCAGATCGGGCTCCGAAGGTCACCTGCGTGGTACACTGGCTCCCAGTTCTGAAAACGGTTGCTGTCTGCCGTATTTGTTCGTTTTCCGTCTCTAAGTCTGTGCTTGTTGTTCAGAGTTCGTAGATTGTTATGTATGTGATCGATTCACTTGTTTTTCCGAGTCTTTGTTGCAAGAGGGATCCGCGGTAGCATCCACCTAGTCTGCCATTTTGGCTCCGCCTCCCAGAATCAAAATTTTAAATTAAAATAATAACCCGTTAAAATTTAACATAGTATGTTTTCATGAAAAATAATTTTTTTCCAAAATAATGTAGTGAGAAGAGTGGATCCTTTTACATCTTTACATGTCTCCTATCTGTGTCAATAAAAGGCTTCTGGATTTTAGTATCTGTTTCTGCATTCAGTCCATTATTTTGGTTGAGGTGGATACAAAAAAATCCAGTGTCACACAAATATGAGTTTGGCAAAGGGAGGAGCACTTTTCATACCGTTTCCAAGTAATTGTGAGTGTTCACCTCTGATAATTCACTAAAGCTACAGAAGCAGTAGTTTCTTAAAGGTTAGTTGCCATCGGAAACCCTATTATTGAATATTTTGTATTCTGTTCATTAAAACCCATAGGTCCATTTTGCACATTGAATGAACCTTGTCCTAAGGCATGAATTTGTTAACTGATGCATTAGGTCACTGAGTGTGCAGATCTTCCAGGGTTGACACATTTCATTACAAAATATCAGCAAGTCGCATTTGTTAGTATTACCACTGATTCCAGCAGAAAAGTTTGTAAAGTTTAGAAAGCTGTCAACTTGTGGTGGATACAAGTTTTCCAATATTCTCATCTCTTCAGAGGCTACGTTTTATCCTTGACCACAATACTATCAGTTGGTTCGCTTAAAGTGACAGGCTAGCTAATTATTGATTTTGAATAAAGTATCCAATAGCCAAGATAATTTCTCCATCATTCCTTCTTTCAAGTGAAAATGATATTCCATTAAAAAAAAAAAAGAGAGAAGAAGCTAGTTCAGATCACAAATTATTTTCCTTAAGACAAACATCATATTTAGGAATGTAGAAGCGCCTTATATATACTTCCCACTTCGTCACCTAGGATACGAAAAGACATGGACTGGAGGATTTAACTAAGGTTAATAACTTTTAATGCTTCAATTAGTACACCTATAAATGAAACTGCTTCGGTTTTTGTTTTCTTCCTGCGGGTAGGTGAAGGTGAAGAATACAATTACTACTGAAGTTTCATGACACAGCCTTGATTTTTGCTACGTTCACAGCTGATTTACCTCAGTCCAAGTATCAACACAGTGAGAAAGACGAAATATTTCTTAGCACAATAAGTTCCCAGGTTAAGAACATCAGGTTTATGGACAGCTGGTGCTTAAGAGGAAACCCTAGTGGCATAGTGGTTAAGTGCTATGGCTGCTAACCAAAAGGTCAGCAGTTCAAATCCACCAGGTGCTCCTTGGAAATTCTATGGGGCAATTCTACTGTTCTATAGGGTTGCTATGAGTCAGAATCAACCGGACAGCAACGGGTTTGTTTGTTTTTGTTTTTCCCCCCTTTGGTACTTAAGAGGAAACCCTGGTGGTGTAGTGGTTAACTGCTAATCAAAAGGTCAGCAGTTCGAATCCGCCAGGAGCTGCTCAGAAACCCTATGGGGCAGTTCTACTCTGTCCTATAGGGTCATTATGAGCCGGAATGGACTCCACGGTAAGGGTTTGGGTTTGGTTTTTGGTTGTTACTTAAGAATGGACTGCCCTAAAACCTATTTGAGTTAAATACAATGGTTCACAATAGGGAATGCCTGCACTACTTTGTGAAGTTCCTTCGTGTTTAAGATGTTTTGGTGTATTTAGGAGTGTTTAAGTGTTTTATATGCATAGAAAGGTAAAATGTATACTGTATACTAAGACAAACATTTGACTAACTGACTCTCAAAAGGAACCGTATGTACCTGTTCTGAATACCTACAAATTAGACTTAAAGACAGATTTAGGAATGGATCTCCTTTGTAACCTGGGGATTGCCTGTAATGTTATAATAACAGTTGTGGCTTCATGGATCTTGTGAAAGGATCTCAGTGATTCCAAGAGTCCCACAGATCACACTTTGAAAACTGCTGTTCTGAGTAAACAAGGGAGTCCCCTAAATGGCCACAGCCTCTTTGCCTCTTCTTGACCTCCCAGAATCCCTCTCCCTGAGCTAAACTCTCTGCCTCCCAAAGCTTAGCTTAGGACTCTTCTCATGGGCTGTTCTAGAAGAGAACTTAGCACCAGAAATTTAATGGCACAGAGTGTTCTCAGTCAGAAAACTGAGGTGGAGGGAACGATGTTCCCTCTTTGTAACTGGGAACATTTGTGCCTGAAGGCACCAGATAGAGATTCACTCATGATGTGTTTTAGTTTTGTCACACACCAGCTTAATGTAGATCCATATCCCAGACAGCTGGAAATCTGATGCAGTCTGTGGGAGAAATGATAAGGGCCCCTTAATAGAAATGAATCTAAGGCACCTGACTCGAGGTCCATAAACCATCAAGAGCATCGCTGTCAAGAACTTTCTGCAATGAAGGTATTGTATATCCGTGTTGTCCGCTGTAGTAGCCACTAGCCACGTGTGGCTATTGAGCACTTGAAATGTGGCTAGTGCAACTAAGCAGTTGACCTTTTAATTTAATTTTATTTTATTAAGTAGCCACAACTGGACAGTACTGCCATATTTGACAGTATGTATCTAGGGTGTGGGTTTTTTTTTTTTTTTTTTTTTTTGTATCTAGGGTGTGCTGAATTTTCAATCTCTTTCCCAAAACAATACTTGTGATTTATGGATTGAAGTATATTAAAATTATCTTTATTTAAAAACCATGGATTTTTCACGTGGGTCTCAGGCATATCCTTGAAACACAGAGTGACCATAAAAATTTAATTACTAGGTATTTAACAACTAGAGCGTATAGACATTAGCCCAAACAAGACTTCTCACCTTAAGGTCACAAGTGTTCACAAATGTCCATTCTTGGTGTCAGTCCTTGTCTAAATATTGGGATTCATGGTGTGATTGTTTTCTTTACCCGGATGAACATAAGGAGGCAAACAAGTGTTCACTTGGCCCAAGAGAATGTATTTATTGAATATCACATATATCAAATACCGTCGGCCCTGTACACATATTTGGTAAATTATGAAACATGAAATTTAAACCTTAGAACTCTACAAACTACCACTTTATAATTCTTTAACTATTACCCTCTCCACTTCTCCCAAATTCAAGTATTTTCTGTTTCCCTTCACCCTCAGACCCCTTTTCCTCATTGTTTCTACCTAGATGAAAATATACATGAAGTGTTGACAGTTGTGGAGTGAAAAGGATTCTCTAAGCGTGAAACAAAGTTGAAAAACTATAAAGAAAAATGAAAAGTTCTCTATGGCAAACACAAACTCACAAATACAAGCTCATAATCAAACTCAAAGACACACAGAACAACGTGACAGACAAAAGGGTAACGTGACAATGCCCTTCAGCCAAAGACCACCGGGACCATACCTGTAGTTGAACAAGTTGTGTTTATTACATGTTTCGGCAAGAGAGAATACACTCTATAGGGAACCATGGGACATCTTTATATGGGAGAGAGAAAGAACCTATTACAGGATTTGGCTTTATTTGGGTGATTTTACCCATTGCCATCAAGTCAGTTGGGGAGGGTAGAAGGAATCAGGGTCTCCGCTAGATTGAATGCAGTCAGGAAGTCGGGGCATTCCCATGACTGGATATCTCAATAAATCTTATTTCTAAGGAGGGCAGACTAGAGTGAGGATGAAGCTATACTTGGTAACAATATTGAAAATTATGAAGCAGTCTGGTTTTGTCTCAATTCAGTATGGTCTCATAGTGACCTTGTCTGATATTGGAGTCTTATGAGATGATTTATGTCCAACAGAATAATAACATGGCCCAGCTATCAGCGCCAGGCCAGCTTCCAACAACCTGAAGTGTAGGTGGGGGTGCCAGATCACTTCGTGGATGTCAGTGCTGGTTTTTTTTCCTCCCCTCCTCCATTCTTCAGTTCAGTATTTTAACACTTAACAGTCCCAATTAGAAAATGATCAAAGATTACTAGAAAGTAGTTTGGAAAAGGAGAAATACAAATGTGAAACAAATATATCAGTAATAAACCAATGTGAGCAAAAATACAAATGTGGAATAAGAAATGGGAATAAAAATTTAGCTTCGCAAAGATAAAAATAAAGTGTTGGCTAGAGTACAGGTCATAGAGGTTGATGGGATGAAAAACTGGTACAAAATTTCTAAAGGACATTTTTGCTAAATAACAATTTAAACATGTTTACATGTTGACACAAAAATTTTTCTTTTAGGGGTTTGTCCTAAGATAACCAGACATTGTTATGGATTGAAATGTTCCCCCCAAAATGTGTGTAAATGCTGATGCTGACCCCTGTATCTGTGGTTATAATCCCATTTGGGAAAGGGTTTTCTTTGACATGTTCATAAGACAGGACTAGAGTAGGGTGTGTCTTAAATTAATTTCTTTTGAGATATGAGAGAGATTTAAAAAGCAAGCAACAGATGCAGAAGTGGGAGAAGAGAGATGCCAAGCGACATGAAGACTGCCCAGGAGCAGAAGCTCAGAGACAAAGATCTTCTCCCAGAGCCGACAGAGAGAGGAAGCATCCCCCTAGGAATCTGGTACCGAGAAGTGGGTGCTGCACTACAGATACCTGAAGTGTGAAGCAGTTTTTGAATTGGGTAATGGGTACAGGTGGAAGAGTTTTAAGGTGCCGAATAGAAAATGCCTAGATTGCCTTGAAGAGACCGTTGGTAGAATTGTGGACGCCAAAGGCAACCTGGTTAGGGCTCCGAAGGAAGTGCGGAGAGCTACAGAGAAGGCTCAGAGAACACAGCTGGTGCCACAACGGAATGTTGCTAGAAACGTGGACGTTAGATGTGCGTTTGGTGAGACTTGGAAAGAAGATGATGAGCATGTGAGTAGACAATGGAGGGAGGGTGATGCTTTTTATGTAGCAGGAAAGAACTTGCCTGGATTATGTCCAAATGCTTGGTGGAAGTTAGAACTTGTAGGTGCTGAACATGGATATTTAGCTGAGGAGATATCTAAGCAAGACCTTAAAGGAGCCATGTGGTTTCTCCTTGCTGCTTACACTAAAATGCAAAAGGAAAGAGATGGACTTAAAAATGAACTGTGCAGAATGAACAAAGCTTAAAGATTTGGAAAATTCTGCCGTAGAAACTAAGGACATTTGTCTAGAATTTTCATCAAGGATTTAGCTACACAACATTTTGTTAAAGAGATTAGGCCTGTGACTAGCAGAGCTAACAAATTACCAGAGCAGAAAACCCATAAGTTTAGACTACAGGAGACAGAGAATGAACAAAAGTAAAGACAGTGTCTGCCCACTGGAATTCTACAGGCAGGAAAGAGGCCAAAGGATCTACATCTGTTGTCCTCTAAGAAAAGAAAAGGACAATCTGTGGAGCAGCTTGGAGATGACCAGTACTGTTGGAAGGAACATGGAAAGCAGGGTTGCATCGTTTTCAAAGGGTGGAGCCATGCGCTCCTAGTTTTAGAAGAGATCTTCATCAAATAGGTTCCAGAGTATGGGGCTGCTGTTCACAAGTGCCATGGGGATGGGGCCACTGCCCAAAGCTGAGGGAGCAGGACTGCCCAGCCGAAGGGAAAGAAGAATGGAGACTGCTGGGGCCCAGGATATAGAGTTGACACTCAGATGGACTAGGAGAATAGGGCCACCCAAAGCCAAGAGAGTAGAGTTGCCATCTCAGTTTGTCTAGAAGGGGGACCTTAAGCGCAGGGCCAAAAGGCCTCCACTCAGAATCCAGAGGGCAGGTCCCAAAGAAGGTAGAATTGTTTTCAAGTCTCGAGAGCTAACGTAAATTCTTCTGCTGAGTTTTGGACTTGCTTGGTGCCTTTTATCCCTTTTTTTTTTTTTTCTCTCCAGTTTCTCCCATTTGTAATGGGAATGTCTACCTTGTGCCTGTTCCACCATTATACCTTGGAAACAGATAACTCGTATTCTAGATTTCAGAGGTTCCCACATGAAGAGGAATTTTGCCCCAGGATGCAATATGCCTGAAGTCTCACCCATATTTGATTTAGATGATTCAGAGGTGAGATTTGGAGTTGATTTAAGACTTTGGGGATCACGTGATGGGGTTAATGTATTTTTCATGTGGGAAGGACATGAATTTGGGGGGCCAGTGGGTGGAATGTTATGGATTGAATCGTGTCCCCCCAAAATAAGCGTTATAAATCCTAACCCCTATATCTGTGGTCATAATCCCATTTGGGAATGGAGTTTCTTTGTTGTGTTAATAAGGCAGGACTAGTGTGGAGTAGGGTGTGTTTTAAATCAGTCTTTCCTGAGATATAAAAGAGATTAAAAAAGCAAGTGAGAGAAGCAGAGATGGGGGAAGAGAGATGCCAAGCCACATGAAGATTGCCCAAGAGCAGAAGCTCAGAAGAGACAAGGACTTTTCTCCAGAGCCCACAGAGGGAGAAAGCATTCCTCTAGAGCTGACACCCTGATTTCGGACTTCTAGCCTCTTGAACTGTGAGAAAAGAAATTCCTGTTTGTTAAAGCCACACATTTGTTTTATTTCTGTCATAGCAGCGCTAGATAACTAAGAGAGACATGTTTTCAAAATTATATATCTATAAGGATGGCCCTTGAATTGTAGTTCATAAAAGCAAAAGAATAAAAACAACCTAAATGTTGTAAACAATATAGTGATGACAGCTATGAACAGAGGAGCACTTAATATGTGTCAGGCAATAATACCATGTATTTTACAAAGATCATCAAATTAACCCTCTATGTAAAGTCATAAGGTAGCCTATGTGTCATTCCTTTTTATTAATAGGTAGAGGGAGACACAGGGTTCTTAAGGAGGTGGTGGAGCTGAGGTTGAACCCAGGGCATTATCTCTCAGAGGCCTTGTTGATTCATCTTCCATCGATTCCCTGTACCCCAGATAGGCATGAAGACTCTGCATCCCATGCAAGTGGACTGTCTCAAGGTCTCAGAATATTCCATGACCGAGGACTCCGAGGCTCAGAGCTCAGGGCATCAAGGGGCAGTCTGACTAGCTCCCCAAATCACACTAAAGTCATCCAGCATATATTTTGAGGCTTTTGGTGAGTTAGGAACTCTGATACATACCGGAGATACAGTGAAAACTAAAAGGGGGACCCTCAAACCATGAAACTGGCATGTATGAAGAAGATGGGCATTTACTGTAAAAAGTTACAAAGATAAATGTAAAACCATCACCGAAATAAGTGCTGAGAGGGAAAACATCATGATATCATGACAGCAGATTACCAGGAAACCTAATTGGTCCCCTACTGCTATTATCTGTAATATCTAAATGATGCAAGAAAAGATATGACCTTTATGAAATAGTAATGCGTTATATACAATCAGAAAACAAGAAAGAGCTCTTGGAAATTAAAAATAGGATCATAGAAATGAAAAAATCAATAGATGATTTAGAAGATAAAAGTTATACTTCCCACAAAGTAGTACGAGATGGAAAATTGATGGCAAAGAAGAGAGAAAACCTGCAAAAATTTTATACCATAAATCAAGGCATTCCAACAACCTGATAATATAAGTTTCAAAAAGAATTGAGAGCAGGAAATGATGGAAAATAATTCATGTAAGTGTCTTAGAGTTTACAGACAAAAATTTACACTGTAAATGGCCCCAACTAAGTTCTTACTATACTAAATGAAAAAAGATCCACACCAAGACACATCACTATGAAATTTCAGGAAGAGGATGGAAAAGAAGAGATGCTGAAAACTTCAGCAAGGAGCAAAAAGCAGCATCTCTGGAAGCTGGAAGACATTGAAACAATGCCTTCCAAATTGCAAGGAGAAGTATTTCCAGTACAGAATTCTATAGGAAGCCAATTGTAAGTGGTAGAATAGCCTAAAGACGTTTTCAGACATGTAGGGTTTCACTATTTTACTTGCCATGTTCGCTTCCTTGAGATACTAATAGATGAAATGGGAAACAAAAATGATGGAGAAAACCAAAAAGGGTAAGCACTTGGGGAGGCAAAGGGGGTGCTCTGATCTTGCGCTACCAGCCCTGTGGCCACACGGGGGCGCCCCCGCTCTACCGTCGAATTCTGAGGGAGCTGCTAGGAGGGGTTTGCACGGTAAGGCTGGCCTAGATAGCTGACCCAGAGTCTGGGCTTCATTGTGGGGATGAAGATTCCTCTGAACAACTCTGGGCTCCACAGGGGTCAGGCTCCCGGGTGGAGGAGGCACTGGAGGAGAGGAGAGCTCAGAAGCCTTGTGCCCTCTCTGAGATTTCCATCTCTTCTTACTGTTACGGCTCTGTCCAACCCCTTGATGACAACACCTGGGAAAAATGAAGGGTAGGTCACTTTTTCTTCTACTACCTATTCCTTTTATGGCAGTATCTTTTGTGTCTGCCAATTTGTCTTACTGTGGGGGCTTGTGTGTTGCTGTGATCCTGGAAACTATGGCACCGGTATTGAAATTACCAGCAGGGTCCCCCGTGGTGGACAGGTTTCAGCTGAGCTTCCAGGCTAAGACAGACTAGGAAGAAGGACCTGGCAGCCTACCTTTGAAAGGAATTCACAAATGAAAACCTTATGAATAGCAGTGAAACGTCTGATACAGTGCTGGAAAATGAGCCCCTCGGGTTGGAAGGCACTGAAAATACACTGTGGCTGCAACAAGGGGCTCAAGCATAACAACGATCATGAGGATGGCAGAGGACTGGGCAGGGTTTGTTCTGTTGTACAGACGGTGGCTAAGAGTTAAAATCGACTCTACGGCACCTAACAACAACAACATCTTTTAAAATAAATTTTAAAATAGTTTTAGATTGCTGTATTGTTAACATCTTACATTATTGCTATAGTACATTTGTCACAGCGAATGAAGCAATGTTGATACATCATAATTAACTAATCTACATACTTTATTCGGAGCCCTGGTGGCATAGCAGTTGAAGTGCTTGGTTGCTAACCACAAACTGCAACCAAAAAGGCCGCAGTTCCAACCCACCAGCCGGTCTGTGGGAGAAAGATGTGGCAGTCTGCTTCCGTAAAGATTTACAGTCTTGGCAACATACGGGGCAGTTCCACTCTGTCCTATAGAGTCGTTCTTTGTTGGACTCGACTCCACAGCAATGGGCTTGGCTTTCTGGTACTTTATTCAGATTTTATTAGTTTTCCCTATGGCTTCTCTTTATTCCAGGATTCCAAATTACGTTTAGTTGTCATGTCTCATAGGCTCATGTTGGCTCTTACCGTTTCTTAGACTTTCCTTGTTTCCATGACCTTTAATAATTTCAGGGAGTACTGGTCAGGTATATTGTAGACTGGTTCGCAATTTCAGTTCTGCTGATGTTTTTCTCAGTTTAGATGGGGGCTAGGAGTTTTTGGGAAGAAGATCACAGACATATCTCAACAACTTACCAATTGTATGTAATATCACCTTATGCGTGATGAGCTTAAGCTTGATCAACTGAGTAAAATAGTGTTGCCCTGGCTAAGACAGTATCTCCCAGGTGCCTTCACTGTGACTTTACTTTTTTTACTTCCACTTTCTGTACTGTACTCTTTGGAAGTAAATCACTTTGTGAAACCCACACCTAAGGGGTAGGGAGTTATGCTTTACTTCCTTGAAGGCATAATAGATACAGAAATTATTTGGAATTTTTCTGTTTAGGCTTGTCTATTCTCCCCCCACTCCCATTTGTTTTTTTATTCATTTATGCATATGAATATGGATTCATGGATATTCTAGCCTCCAGGTTCCAGTGTGTCAAAGCTCCTGGTGTGTATTTATTTGAGTACAGTGCTTCAAGTACAGTTCCCCATGATCTGAAGACCTGTGAACTAAAGAGAAAGTTATCTGCTCCCACAACACGCAACACGCAACATGCAACAGGGGAACAGACATAGGATAACCACTGTGGACATTTAAAAAGGAAAATGGGAAGCACAAAGGAGCCATATAAGAATGCTAAAATCCATCCAGGCAAATGTAGGAAGTTCTGTGGTTATGACTCAGTCATACTCCTGCATGGGAATAATTCTCCATGACTCCTGACTCTATACTCTGGAATATTAGCTCCACATCCTGAGTCCTCTATCATTTTACATATGTTTGTAGTTGCATACTTTTTTCATTCTGCTTCTTGCCAGTAGAATTTAGGGCTCCACAGGCTGGTTTTCATTTAGTACTGTCTTTGCTCCTTTCATTCAAAACTCGTGCTGTTTTCGCTGTTCTAATTTTATGAAAAATTTTGTTGAGTTCATTCCATGAGACAAAACCCACAGCCACAAATCTCTTGGAGATAAGCCCTTCTCTACCTCAGGCTTCAGCTGAGACTGCTGAGAATGAACATCCTTATATGTCTTAGAAGCCTTACTGTTTGGGAGGATCTGTGAGACATACCCATAGCTCTTTTGAAGTCCTTTTGTCTGACTAAACTGTACTCTGAGACACCAACTTGAGCTTTTTGAGATTTTGGCAAAGGATCATAAAGTATTATCCTCAGCTTCACCTTTAAACTATGCTTGCCTGAGAGTGACTTAGATTTGATCTTTCTATGGAGTCATTTCTGAATTTTAACATTATTTGCCATTGGGAGAGACTGGGAATCTTCAAAACCAGAAAATCCTGGATCCTTTTAGTTTAACAGCTTTTCCTTCAGCACTTCTCTGGAAATCTATTTCAAACAGCAAGAACACATGGCTCCTCTAATAGTTGGCTTAAACATCTCCTTAGTTAGGTCACCCAGTTTATTAGGCATGTTTTTTACTTCCCACATTACTGCAGGCAATAGTGTTGCTAAACTTTCTGTCACAACATTACGAAAACCCTCTTTCGTTTAGTTTCCAATAAGGTTTCCCTCACTTTCTTTTAAGCCCTACCCATAGCCTCCTCAAAAGTCATCTGGCTTTTCCAAATAATTTCTTCAAGACTTCAAATGTCAACTAACATTTTTATCCAAGTCCTCCTAGCTCCTGTCCACTGCCCAGTTCCAAAGCTATTCTCACACTTTTAAGTTTGTGTTTTGGCAGCATCACATTTTCAGGTACAACGTGTGTAGTAGTCATCTATTGCTGTAGAACAAATTATACCAAAATTGAGCAGTTTGAGACTATGAACATATTATTCCCAACAGTTTCTGAGGATCAGAACTCCAGGGCAGGCTAGCTGGGTAGTTCTCACTAAAGGTTTCTCATTAGCTTGTAATCAAGATGTCAGATGGCTCTGAAATAACCTGAATATTTGACTAGTGCTGGAGGAGCTGGGTTCAAGCTCACTGATGTGGCTGTTCTCAGAAAGCTTCATTTCCTTGCTAGATGGTTGCCAGAAGCATCAATTCCTCACATCATGGGCCTTTCCATAGGTGGATGTATCTAGGACAGGACAGCCGGCTTCTCTGGAAACAAATGATTCAAGAGGGAGAGAAATACAGAATAGAAAGACACAGTGACTTTTATGACCTAGTCTCTGGAGTCTCACACCATTAATTCCACTTTATTTTATTCATTAGAAGTAAGCCACAAGTCCACACTTAAGAGGAAGTAAGAAGGCCACAAACTTGCAGTTCTTACCCAATGTAGTAATAGTTGTCATGGATTGAACTGTATATCCCTAACTATGTGTCAACTTGGCTGGGTCCTGACTCCTAGAATTGTGTGGTTGTCCTCCATTTTGTGATCTGAGGTAATTGTCCTATGTGTTGTAAATCCTAATCTCTGCCTGTGGTTAATGCGGCAGGATTAGGTTATGTTAAAGAGGATTAGGTTATGTTTGTTATGTTATTGAGGCAGGATTAGTGTAGGATGCAACACCCTTACACAGGTCATAGCCCTGAGCTGATGTAACAGGAATTTCCCTGGAATGTGGCCTGCATCACCATTTATGGTACAAGAAATAAAATGAGAGAAGTGAGCAGAGAGAGAGGGACCTGACTACCACTAAGAAAGAAAAGCCAGGAGTGGAGCACGTCCTTTGGACATGGGGTCCCTACACTGGGAACCTCATCAACTCGGGGGAAAATTGATGCCAAGACACATGTAGACCTCCAAGGAATGCCAGGCCCATAGATGCTGAAAAGAGACAGGGACTTTCCCCTAGAAGCAACAGAGAGAGAAAGCCTTCCCCTGGACCTGGTGCCCTGACTTCAGACTTCCAGCCTCCTAAACCAGGAGAGAATAAATTTCTGGTTGCTAAAGCCATCCACTTGTGGCATTTCTGTTATAGCAGCACTAGATAACTAAGATTTTAATCTTTTAAGATTCAAACTCTTCTCAAATTTCTGTTTGTGTTTGTTTATTTCCTGGAAATATTTGCTTTTAATATCTTTGTCATTTTCATAATTGTTTTCTACAGGAAGACTTTCCCACCCTCCTCATACTGACACTACCAGAAGTCCTGCCCCGGAAGAGACTTTTTGGAGAAAAGATCACACAGCCCGCAATTATATCCTGTGAAGGCAGTATGGACCTAGGCACCAGAGATTCCATACTTATATTTCTCAAACTGAAATAAAATTAGGCCTGGTAAGGCCCAGAAATCAAGGGATATTCTAACCAAGAAAATGGACATTATTCTTGCCTTAAGCAAGTCTAACCTGATATTACTTGACTTAATAGAATTTTATATGTCCTTCTTTCTTCTTGCCTGCATTTCTTATTAAAACCCAGTTGTCACTGAATGGACTCTGACTCATGGCGACCTCATGTGTGTCAGACTAGAACTGTGCACCAAAGCGTTTTCAATGGCTGGCTTTTCAGAAGTAGATCACCAGGCCTTTCTTCCAAGGGCGTCTGGGTGGACTCAAATCTCCAAACTTTTGGTTAGCTGCTAAACACGTTAACCATTTACCCCACCCAGGGATGCCACCTTTCTCATTAGTGATAATTTTAGTCATTAATTGGGACTTAAGGAATTTTGAAACTTTTCACTACACAAAGTAATAAAGTATACATTGACAGATTAAAAAAAAAAAATCAGGCTTCGGATCTGTACCCACAAATAACTCAGGAGAATCGCTGACTTCATGTGACACACAATGACAAAGAAGGGCACCCCACATCTCATTGGCATCTTTAGTACTGTAGACAGCACATTTGTAACCAGAGAATTTTCTTATAGTTTCTGAAACAAGCCACCAATAACACAGCTACATTTGAATGGAGGCCCTGGAAGCAGTTCATTTAAGTGTGCGATAAGCACTGCCTTTGTCCTCTATCAAAAACATGAAATTGCAAGTGTTTTTAATCAATCTTGCAGGTGGTTGTAACCTTTGGCAGTGAAATCCCCTCTTTATTCAGTGGGCCCTGGGCTTTTCTACTTAAGAATTTCCTCCAGCTCTCGAGAGTACAGCCCTTTGAGATGTAACTGCATTAGTGTTATTGAACCCTAAAAAATAGACATCATCAAACACAAGAAAAAGTGATGACTTCTCATCCTGTAAACTGTCTTTTCTGAACCAAAATTCCATAAAATAGGCAAGTGCAAAAAGGTTCCCATATGAAAGAGAAATGGCACATTTATTTGAGGACAAAGTCTGGATGCTGAGGCCTTAACAAACAGCACAAAGAGATAGTAGGCACAGAGGTGTAATCATCTCCTGGTTTACCCAAACTACTGGCCCATAAAACGCCTTGACAAAAGACATAGCCCTGAATTGTTCACTGATGGAACAGTCCATCTCTAATGTGGCAAATCCAAAGGAGTACTATAGCCATCCACTGTTACGTTAGTAAACAACTTACAGCATTGGAGAGTGTGAACGTAAGATGAACATCACTTTGCCACAGAGTCTGACATTGACTGAAGCACATAGACTCATGGGCCCTCATTAATAAGCCTGCTGAATAGTCAGACCATTGGGCTTCTGAATACTGGATATTGAAGGGCACATCATATGATGAAGCCTTTAGAAAAGCAGATTAAACAAGTTAGGCACAAATTGAATAATTATGTTGCACATTTCATGCCCATTAGAATGAATTAAATACACAAGAGAACACCTGGAATAAAAAGTATAAAGTAGGGGATGCCATCTGTGGTGCAGTGAATTGATTTTATATAGCCTTTCTAGCCATCATCTCTTAACTCCCACAGAATGATTGGCTGGAACTATGCAAATAAAGTGTGTAAAACTCTTGAAGACACTGGACAGTGATTATGCAGATAAAGTGCCTATGACCTACCAAGGTGATTGGTCAGCTTTGCCATTCCACTAAGCTTAAAAGAACCAATCCCACAGAGATTGAGGGGGATGTCACTACCATCAAGAAGAAGAGCCAGAAGCAACACACAGCATTTTGACCTGGGGTCCCTGCGCTGAGAACCTCCTGGACTCAAAAGACAGAGAGACCCATAACATTGGAGATGGCAGGAGATGGCACAGCAACACTAGGGGCAGTAGAGTGAGAAGGCTTCAGCGAGCTTCCCAACCCTTGGAGTGAGAGAGCTGAGTGCCTTCGGGCGCAGGCTTGTTAGCAAAGTGGAGTGCCTTTGGGCAGTTCTCAGATCCAAACTTGCCTAAGTGAGAACCTGCAGCAGAGCCCAGGCCCAACAGGGTCGGCGGTGAGGCCAAGAGCAAGGTCTCCCTACAAGCACAGCCAAGAAGAAGCTGAGAGTTGTTCTGAATTGATGCTGTTCTGATTGACAAATTGTACCCTGTATCCTGTTATTTCCAAGTTGGTCCTGATTCTGAATTGTGGCCTGTTATTTCCCTAATCCACCACTCGTCTGTCAGTTTGACATACTGTGGTGGCTTTTGTGTTGCTGTAATGCTGGAAGCTATACCACTGGAATTTCAAATACCAGCAGGTTTTAGTGGAGCTTCCAGACTAAGGCAGACTAGGAAGAAGGGCCTGGCAGTCTACTTCTGAAAAATTGGTCAGTGAAAACCTTAAGAATAGCATCAGACCATTGTCTTATATACCACCAAAAGGCAAGCCCCTCAGGTTAGAAAGCACTAAAAATATAACTGGGTAAGAGCTGCCTCCTCCAAGTAGAGTTGTCATAAATGACATGGATGGAGTAGACCTTCATTTGCTCTGGTGGCAAGACTCAAAATGAGAAGAAACAAATGCAAACATCCATTAATAATTGGAATGTGGGATGTACTAAGTAGGAATCTAGGAAAATTGGAAGTTGTCAAAAATGAAATGGAATGCATAAAGATTGATATCCTAGGCATTAGTGAACTGAAATGAGTTGGCATTGGCCATTTGGACCCAGACAATCATATGGTCTACTATGCTGGGAATGACACATTGAAGAGTAATGGCATCACATTCCTTGTCAAGAAGAACATTTCAAGATCTATCCTGAAGTAAAATGTGTCAGTGATAGGATACTATTCATACACATACAAAGAACACCAGTAAACACGACTATTATTCAAATTTACCCACCAGCTACTAATGCCAAAGATGGGGTAATTGAAGATTTTTACCAATTTCTGCAGTCTGAAAGTGAACAAACTTGCAATCAAAATGCATTGATAATTATTGGCAATTGGACTGTGAAAGTGGAAAACAAAGAAGGATTGGTAGTTGGAAAATATGGCCTTGGTGATAGAAATGATGCCAGACATCTCATGACAGAATTTTGAAAAACCAACTACTTCTTCATTGCAAATATCTTTTTTCAACAACATAAATGGTGACTATGTATGTGGATATCACCAGATGGAATACATAGCAATCAAATTAACTACATCTGTGGAAAGAGGCAATGGAAAAGCTCAATATCATCAGTCAGAATAAGGCCAGGGACCAACTGCAGAACAGATCATCAATTGCTCATATGCAAGTTCAAGATGAAGCTGAATTAAAACAAGACCACGAGAGCCAAAATATGACCTTATTAGAAGTTAGATTTGATGCATTGAACACTAATGACCAAAGACCAGACAAGTTGTGGGATAATATCAAGAACATCATACATGAAGAAAGCAAAAGGCCATTAAAAAGACAGGAAAGAAAGAAAAGGCCAAAATGGATGTCAGAAGAGACTCTGAAAATTGCTCTTGAACATAAAGTAGCTAAAGCAAACTTAAGAAATAAATGAAGTAAAATAACTGAACAGAAGATTTCAAAGGGCATCTTGAGAAGACAAAGTATTTTAATAAAATGTGAAAGACCCGGAGTTAGAAAACCAAAAGGGAAAAACATGCTTGGCCTTTCCTAAGCTGAAAGAACTAAAGAAAAAATTCAAGCCTCGAGTTGCAATATTCAAGGATTCTCTGGGCAAAATGTTGAATGGTGCAGGAAGCATCAGAAGAAGATGGAGGGAATAAACAGAGTCAGTGTACCAAAAAGAACTGGTCAATGATCAACCATTTCAGGAGGTAGCATGTAGTCAACAATCAATGATATTTATTAAAGGAAGAATTCTGAGCTGCACCAAACACACTGGCAAAAAACAAGGTTCCAGGAATTGACACAATACTAGCTGAAATGTTTCAACAAGCGGAGACAGCCCTGGAGGTGCTCACTTACCTACGTCAAGAAACTTGGAAGACAGCTTCCCGGTCTGGAAGAGATCCATGTTTGTGCCTATTCCAAAGAAAGACGTTCCAACAGAATGAGGAAATTATCAAACAAAATCATTAATATCACACACAAGTCAAATTTTGCTGAGGATTATTTAAAAGCGATTGCAGCAGTACGTTGACAGAGAACTGCCAGAAATTCAAGCCTGATTAACAAGAGGGTATGGAATGCGGGATACCATTGCTGATGTCAGATGGACCTTGGCTAAAAGCAGAGAATACCAGAAAGATATTTCCCTGTGTTGTATTGACCATGCAAAGGAATTCGACCATGTGGATCATAACAAATCATGGGTAACGTTGTGAATAATGGGAATTCCAGAACACTTAATTGTCCTCATAAAGAACCTAGGCATAAACCAAGAGGCAGCTGTTCAAACAGAGCGAGGGTTTACTGCATGGTTTAAAATCAGCAAAGGTGTGTGTCAGGGGTGTATCTTTAGCCATACTTATTCAACCTGTATACTCAGCAAATAGTCTGAGAAACTGGACTGTATGAAGAAGGATGCTGCAACAGGATTAGCGGAAGACTCATTAACAACCTTCCATGTGCAGATGATACAACCTTGCTTGCAGAAAGTGAAGAGAACTTGAAGCACTTACTGATGAAGATTCAAGACTACACCCTTCAGTATGGATCACACCTCAACACAGAGAAAAGAGAAATCCTCACAACAGAACCAATAAGCAATATCAGGATAAATGGAGAAAAAACTGAAGTTCTCAAGTATTTCATTTTCCTTGGATCCACTATCAACGGCCATGGAAGCTGCAGTCAAGATATCAAACAATGTATTACATTGGGTAATCTGCTGCAAAAGCCTCTTTAAAGTGCTGCAAAGCAAAGATATCTCTTTGAGGACTAAACTACACCTGACACGAACATGGTATTTTCAATCACCTCATATGCATGCGAAAGCTGGACAATGAAAAAGAAGATCAAACGCATAGGGCCCAGAAAGAGGGCCTTTCTTGCTAGGGTCTGAATTTTAGGTCTAAAGGCAGTACCAACAAGTTGTAAATAAGTTCCTCCTTCCACATTGCATGTAAAGACAGATAAACTTGAACATCTTCTATTATACAGACACATGCATTGTCTGAGTAAATTCATATAAAAATTTTTATTGTGCAGTAGGTGAAAGTTTACAGAGCAAAATTAGTTTCCCATTCGATAGTTTGTACATAAAGCTTTCCATGACTTTGGTTTCATTCCCCATAATATGTCAGCACTTTCCCCATTTCCATCCTAGTTTCCCCGTTCCATTTTGTACTGTTTTTCTAACTATTCCTGCCTTCTCATCTTTGCTTTTGGGGAAATGTGGCCCTTTGATCTTGTATGATTGACTGTTCTAAGGAGCACGTCCCTCTCGGGTGTTATTGTTTATTTTACAGGCCTGTGTATGGATTGGCTGAAAGGCGGGGTCCTGGAATGGCTTCAGTTCCAGTTCAGAAAGGTGTCTTAGGGCCATAGTCTCAGGTGTTCCCCCAGTCTCTGTCAGACCAGTAAGTCTGGTTTTTTTGTGAATTTGATTTTTTGTTCTTCAATTTTTCTCCTGCTCTGTCTGGGACACTCTGCCGTTATCCCTGTCAGAGTGGTCAGTACTGGTAGCTGGGCATCCTTTAGACTAATTGCTCCCTTGAGTCTTTGGTTTTCTTCACTGTCCTTTGCTCTGGACAGTAGTAAGAGACCTCAGATACTTACTGCTCACCAAAGTAGAATGCAAAACTTTGTCTTTATGAGCTATGTTTTGCCAATTGATACACACATCCCCCGAGCCTATGGTCCTTTGCCTTTGAGCCTAGGAACTTCGTCCTGTGAGGTGTATGGTTATGTCTAAGGACTTGCCCTGACTGTGGCCCTTATGTGTTCTATTGTCTACATTAATATATAAGAATTCCCTACAGTTATGTATGTAGAAATATCCACTTCCAAACCTATGTCTGCAGGTGGGTATGTTCCTTTACACCCTCCCACATCTCTTGGGATACCTATCTACCTACGTATCTACTCGTAAATTAGTGTTTGTTAACACTATTGTTGCAGGATTGTCTATGCTATAGTAATTATCGTTGTTACCCTTTGTTCTTGCCTTCCTCTCAGTGTCCTCTCATGCCTTGGTCATATTTTGCTGACTTCCCCTGTATTATGTATTGCCTTACTCCTCACCACTATTAACATGAGGCTTCTATTCAGTAGTTTTCCTTCCTTCCCTTCCCATCTCTGGTAACCATAAAAAAAAAATTTTTTTCTATGTGTAAACCTTTTCTTCTTTCTTTATAATAGTGGTCTCATACATACTTGTCCTTTTGTGATTGGCTTATTTCACTCAGCATAATGTCCTCCAAATACATCCATGTTGTGAGATGTTTTGTAGATCTGTCATTATCCTTTCTCATTATCACTTACAAATTGACATCGCTGGTTCCCTGTTTTCAGTCTTTTACCTTTGTTTTATTTATTTATTAGTAACTTTTATTGAGCTTCAAGTGAATGTTTACAAATCAAGTTAGACTGTCACATATAAGTTTATATACACCTTATTCCGTACTCCCACTTGCTCTCCCCCTAATGAGTCAGCCCTTCCAGTCTCTCCTTTCCTGACAATTTTGCCAGCTTCCAACTCTCTCTATCCTCCCATCCCCCCTCTAGACAGGAGATGCTAACACAGTCTCAAGTGTCCACCTGATATAATTAGCTCACTCTTCATCAGCATCTCTCGCCTACCCACTGTCCAGTCCCTTCCATGGCTGATGAGTTGTCTTCGGGAATGGTTCCTGTCCTGTGCCAACAGAAGGTTTGGGGACCATGACCACCGGGATTCCTCTAGTCTCAGTCAGACCATTAAGTCTGGTCTTTTTGTGAGAATTTGGGGTCTGCATCCCACCGATCTCCTGCTCCCTCAGGGGTTCTCTGCTTTGTTTTATTTTTGAGAATCCTTTATTTGGGTTGGTATCTAGCTGATGCTCTCCTGTCTCCTAATCTCAGGTTGTTGTCTGATGTTGTTGGTTCTCTACCTGAAAGTCTCCCTTTAATATTTCTTGTGACTTTTGTCTGGTTTTACCAATTCCCTTAATTTCTGTTTATCTGGAAATGTTCTAATTTCACCATCATATTTGAGAGACAATTTTGCTGGATATATATTTCTTGGTTGGCAATTTTTTTCTTTCAAGGTTTTATATATGTGATCCCATTGCCTTCTCGCCTGCATGGTTTCTACTGAGTAATCAAAGGTTTGTCTTATTGGCTCCCCTTTGTATGTGACTTCTTATTTCCTGAGTTGCTCTCAGGATTCTTTCTCTGGCTTTGGTTTTGGAAAGCTTGATATGATATGTCTTAGTGACTTTCTTTTTAGGTTTATTCCATATTCTCCTGGGATGGATATATCCCTGTCTTTTATATTTCTGCCAGAAAATCTTTGACAATTCTCTGTTTTCCATTGCTTTCCTCTGTTCTGGAAATGCCATCATGCACATGTTTTTTCTCTTGATAGTGTCACTCATAATTCTTAGGCTTTCTTCATTCTTTTTTCTGGTTTTTCCTCAATTTAGTGTCAAGGGATTTGTCTTCAAATTCAATAATTCTGTCTTCCATTGTTTCAATTCTGAACCTGTATCCTTCTATTGAGTTGTCTAATTCTGAAATTTTGTTGTTCATCTTTTGGATTTCAGGTTGCTGCTTTTGTACAACTTGTAATTTCCTATTTATTTTGTCATTTTTTTCTCTTACAGTTTTCCTGAATTCCTCTATTGCTTTTTTTTTTTTTTTTTTTTTTTGCTGTATTTTCCTTGATTTTGTCTATATTTTCCTTGGTTTTGTCTGTGTTTTTCTTAACCTCCTGAAAAGCCTTGTATATTAGGCTTTCGATTTCCTTATCAGGTAGTTCCATTGCCCTTTCTTTCTCCAGAAAGTTTTCTTATTCTTTATTTTGGTCACTTTCTGGAGCCACCTTGTTCTGCTTCTTTATGTGATTTGAAATCGTTTGTTGCCTCCAAAGCATCAAGAAGTTATATATACTTATATATGTTTTTTATTTTTTACTGTATGTTTGTTTGCTACCTACTGCATTTTGGGGAGAGGGGATTTCTTTTGATATATCTGAGAAGGCTGGGCATATGTGCTACTCTGGTCACTAATTTGGTCACATTGGAGCTCTTACCTTGTGTCTCAGGGTGGATAGGTCAGTGACTGAGTGTGTGAGTGTAGATCTCTGTTCACTAGTCTTCTGGTTCTACTGAGGTTGTAGCTGGTGTTTCTGGTGAGGTGATGTATCAGTCCAACTGGTCACCTTACTGCGAGTGCAATGGGCATTCTCACTGTTCACTGGGTCGGGTGTTATGTGTGTGCTCTGCCGAATGCTGGGTGGTTGGTCCAAGAGTGCCTGGGTTGTCGGTCACCAGCTGGGTGGAGTGGAAATTCTCACCAACAGCCCTGGGTGGGCAGGTCTGTGTGTGGGGGGGGGGTATTCTAAGTAGGCACAAGCCTCCAGTTGTAGTGGGGGGCAAGGTGGGGAGCAAAGGAGGGGGATGTCACCTCTCCATAAGTGCCTGCTTGCAGTAGAGCACATTGTAGGGGAAGTTGTGCCACCGGTTCAGGTGGCTATAAGGTATAGGAGGCATTGTCGGTCCTTGGGTACCTGGTGCAGGTAGCTGGAGGGACTAGGAGCCACCGCTGGTCTTCAGGCCCCCAGCACAGAAGGCAGGAGGGAGTGGAGGCACCAACACCCTGAGACCCATGGTATGGAGAGAGTAGGAGACACTGCCAGTATTTAGGTCCCTGGCACAGGTGGCTGTAAGGAGTGGAAGGCACTACAGGGCCCAAGCGGTAGAGGCTGGAGGGAATGGAAGGCAGTGCTAGCCCTTGAGCCCTTGGGACCCCAGCATAGGTGGCTGGAGGGAATAGAAGTGCGACAGGTCTGTGAGACCCCTGAGCAAGTGGTTGAGTGAAGGGGCAGGCAACTGCAGACTGGGCAGGACAGTGATGGGTGCCATAGACTGTAATCACATGCAGGGAGAGGGGATAGGTGAGGAGGGAATGAGGGCCCCACAGGTGGCTGTGGGCTTCTGGCATGGGAGGCTGGTGTGGGAGCAGTGGGTGCGGTGTGTGCACTTAACTTTTGCAGGGCAGGAAGCACTGCTGCCTGGCTCTGGATGGGAATGCAGAGTCACTCCTGCTTGGCTGCATCAGATGATGGGGCTTTCAGTTGGGAATGCTGCTTGCTTTGTCTCAATATGGCTGTGCTGTGCAGGTTCATCTGGCAGGACGCTGACTATCTGTGATTCTCCATGTCCCCTGTTTTTGTGCTGTCTCTCCTTCTACATGGTGCTCAGTCTGATGATTCAGCATTGTCTTTGGTGCTCAGGGTTCCAAAGTTGTCATCTATATCCAATTCACTTGTTTTCTCGGGTCTTTGTTGTAAGAGGGAATTTATGAAGTATCTGACTACTTCACCATCTTGGACTGCCTCCCTAAATTCATTCTGATGTTAAATATTTTGCACCTTACCTGGCCCATCTGTAGGCAGCCTTATTGACATAATACTTCCAGACAATGCTGCAAGAATCACTTCTACCTACTGTCAGCTGGAACCTCTGTGTACTCTGACTCTCCATAAAGATGTTCCCATTTAGCTATGTGTGATGGGTTGAATTGTGTCCCCTAAAAATACGTCTGGTGACTAACCCCTATACCCATGGATGTAATCCCATTTGGAAATAGGATTATCTTTGTTACATTGATGATGCCATGTCAGTGTAGTGTTTGTTTTAAGCCAATCACTTTTGGTATATATAAGAGCAGATTAGGCACAGAGAAGCAAGGACAAACGAGGGGAAGATAGATGACACAAGAAGACTGCCAAGGAACTGAGGAACAGAAACTGATACAAGGATTTTCCCCAGAGCAGACAGAAAATTTTTCCTTAAGATCAGTGTCCTGACTTCAGACTTTTAGCCTCTGAGACTGTAAGAAAATAAAATTCTGTTTGTTAAAGTCACCAAGTTGTGGTATTTCTCTTATAGCAGTACTAAGAATCAAAGATACCAGACAACTTAGTTCTGTAGTGCTGCTATAACAGAAATATGACAAGTGGATGGCTTTAACAAACAGAAATTTATCTTCTCACAGTGCTAGAAGCCTGAATTCAGCGTACCAGCTCCAGGGGAAAGCTTTCTTTCTCTGTCGGCCCTGGACGAAGGTCCTTGTCATAATCTTTCCCTGGTCTAGGAGATTCTTGGTGCAGGAACCCTGGGTCCAAAGGATGCACTCTGTTCTTGGCACTGCTTTCATGGTGGAATGAGGTCCTCATCCTCTATACTCAATTCTCTTGTATCTCAAAAGACATTGACTCAGGATACAAAGTAATCCTGTAATTTGAGTCCTGCCTCATTAACATAACTGCCTCTAATCCTTTCTCACAGAGTTTAGGATTTACAGCATACAGGAAACATCATAGAGGTGAGGATTTACTACACACAGGATACATCATAGAGGTAAGGATTTACTACACACAAGATACATCATAGAGGTAAGGATTTACTACACACAGGATGCACCACATCAGATTACAAAATGGTGAAGAAACACACAATACTGGAATTCATGGCCTAGCCAAGTTACCACACATTGTTGGGGGATACAATTCAACATATAACACCAGGCTAATCATATTAAGCTCTCTTTATATCCTCAGACATAGATTTACTTTTATTCTAATGACTTGGAGCATTGGCAGACTAATGTCTTCGCCTAGGTGACATGGGAGCAATACAGGGTTCATGCTAAATGTCCTAGTGGAGCTCTTCTCCACTTCATCACTACAACCAAGCTTGCCCACACTCTCTAACAAAACACAAGATATTTGCCCATCATGAGGGGTGTCAGTGCCATTTGGATACAGAATGTGACTTTGAATCAAGACTCAATGAACCCCTTGGTGCCTCCCTGGGATATTTTTTCTCTGTGGAAATCAGGTGAAATAAATATGCATTCTGCTGCTGTGAATGTAATGTTCCATGTACATCAATTAGGTCAAGTTGCTTCATAGACTCTATATCTTCTACGTGCTTACTGAACTTTAGTCTGCTCGTTGTAAGGGTTACTGAATGAAGTTTGTCAAAATCTCCAACTATGATTGTGGATTTGCCTATTTGTTTATACATTTTAAGGCTGCATTATCAGGGCGTACAAATTTGAAATAGTCAAATCCTCCTGCTGAGTTGACAGATGTTCTCATTATGAAATGCCATAGTGCTTCTTGCCTTCAGTCTACTTTTTCAGACGCTACTATAGCCACTCCGACTTTCTTTTTGTTAGCTTTTCATGTCATTTTTTTAAATTCTTTTCCTTTCAACCTATTGTGTCTCAGTATTTAAAGTGCATCTCTTTGAAACTAATGTCACAAAACAATGTGTATAAATTTTTGAATGAGAAATTGCCTTGAGCTGTAACTTTCTCCTAAAGCACAATAAAAAAAGAAAAAGAAATTTGTAAAAAAAAAAGTGCAATACCTGTGAAGCACAACAGAAAAAAAAAATGCATCTCTTTTAAACAGCTTGGACTTGAGTCTTTTGTTTATCTAATCAAACAATCCATTGTTAAAGTGGCATATTTAGTCTATTTATTTTTTTAACTTACATAGAGTAAAAATCACTCTTCGTGATGTTCAATTCTACAGGTTTTCACAAAAACCTGGAGTTGCATGCCTAACGCTACAGTCATGATGTAGAACAGTTTCATCTCCCCTAAAATTCCATCATGCTGTACCTTGGCAACTACTGATCTGTTCTCCATCCCCACTGCTATGCCTTTTCTAGACTGTCACGGAAATAGAATCATACAATGTGTAGCCTTCTGGTTTTGCCTTTTTTATTTAGCAAAATGCATTTGAGATTCATGCATGTTGTGTGACAATCAATAATTCATTCCTTTGTATTGCAGCACAGTATTGGAGGAGCCCTGGTAGCAAAGTGGTTAAGTGCTCAGCTGCTAACTAAAAAGTTAGCGGTTCAAACCCACCAGCCACTCCGCTGGAGAAAGATGTGCCAATCTACTTCTGTAAAGATTACAGCCTTGGAAACCCTATGGGGTAGCTTCACTCTGTCCTATAGGGTCACTATGAGTCGGAATTGACTTGATGGCATATGACAACAACTAATTCAATTGTATGGATGTGCCACAGTTTGTTTATCCATTCACTGGTTGAAGAACTTCTGGGTTATTTTTATTTTTTTTTAAAAACAATTCCTTATCTCTCATAATTTCTGTGGGTCAGGAATTTGGGAGGAAAGTTCTGGTTCAAATGTCTCCTGAGGTTGTGAGCAAACGTCAGCCTGGGCTGTGGTCATCTGAAGGCTTGACTGGAGCTGGAGGATGTGTTTCCCAGGTGGTTCACTTACATGGCTGGCAAGGTGGTGCTGGCTTTTGGCAGGAGCCCTCAGTTCCTGTCTTAGTGGGTCTCTCCACAGAGCTATTTTAGTGTCCCCACCGCATCGTGGTGGGCTTCCACAAGGGCAAAACATCCAAGACACCAAGTTGGAAGCTGTAATACCTTTTATTTATTTATTTTTGAATATTTATTGCATTTTAGGTGAAAGTTTACACAGCAAATTAGTTTCCCATTCAATAATTCGTACACAAATTGTTCCATGACATTTGCTGCAATCCCCACAGTGTGTCAGCACTCTCGTTGAAACAGGCAGGCTAGAACAAGCAACCCTGCAGCATCTATGTCCAAACCGTTTCCTGGAACTAAGGGGAAAAACAGCTCCATAAAAGGCTGTTAGATTTTCAGATTACCTAAGACACACTTCCCTAGAGCTGTTTTTCAGAAGCAGCCGGATGGAACCAGTCCTAGGGACATGCGCAGAACATCCACCTGCGACCACTATATGACATTCCTCGAGAGACGGTGAGGAGCTGCAGCAGCAGTTGGGAATTGAACTTGGGGAGCAAGAGACTGTGCAGGTGCAACACCCCATAATAATTGCTGCCAGCCTTGCCAGAAGCATTTGTCACAGACTCCATCTTACTGGCAGAGTGCATTCGCAGAAAAGGACCTAAAGAGCCAAGTCGGACTGCTTATACCAAAAAAGGAATTATCTGAAATCCTAGATGCTGATTCGGTATTACCCCAGTTCCTTTTCTTAGGGAACAATAAAAACTCCAGACAAAGACTTGTGTGCCGGAGCAGTCTGCAGGAGTGCTATACACTCTGCTGCTGTCCCACTTAGAAGTGCTTTCACTTTGAACTAAAGATTTTTCTCGCGGGCCAGTCGAATCTCCGGAGTAATTCTTTCTTGCGGGTCAGGCAAGAGCCCTTGAGGGTACCTAAAGACCCCATACGATAAATCCCCCTTTCTACCTTGGGCTCCCTGTTCCCATTTCTCCTGTTTCCCTGCCCTCCCTGCCTTCTTATCTTTGTTTTTGGGCAAATGTTGTATTTTTGGTCTTGTATAGTTGATTGGGGAACACCGGTGGCTTAGTGGTTAAGTGCTATGGCTGCTAACCAAGAGGTTGGCAGTTCGAATCCGCCAGGCGCTCCTTGAAAACTCTATCCGGCCGTTCTACTTTGTCCTTACAGGGTCGCTGTGAGTAGGAATCTACTCCATGGCAGTGGGTTTGGTTTTTCTTTTTTCTTTTTTTGTATAGTTGATTGTTCTAAGGAGCACTTCTTCACAGGCGTTATTTTATAGGCCAATCTATTATTTGGCTGAAAGGTGGCCTCCAGGAGTGGCTTCAGTTTCAAGTTAGAAGGTTGCGTTAGGGCAATATTCTTGGGGGTTCCTGCAGTCTCTATCGATGAGTAAGTTTGGTCTTTTTTATGTATTTGATTGTTGTTCTACATTTCCCCCCTGCTGTAGCCTATTGTGATCCTGATCAGAGCAGTCAGTAGTGGTAGCAGGGCACCATCTAGTTCTTCTGGTCTCAGGTTAGAGGAGGCTGTGGTTCATATGGGCTATTAGTCCTTTGGACTAATTGCTTCCTTGAATGTTCGGTTTTCTTCAGTCGCCTTTGCTCCAAGCAGGGAGAGACCAATAGTTGTATGTTAAATGGCTGCCAGTAAGCTTTCAAGACCCCAGACACTACTCACTAGACTAGTATGTAGAACATTATCTTTATGAACTGTTATCCCAATTGACCTAGATGTGCCCCAAGACTCTGCTCCTCAGTCTTCAAGCCCAGTAGCTCAGTCCTGTGAGGTGTTTGGTTATGTCCAAGACTTTTCCATAACTGTGCCCACCTGTGCTCTATTATACATATAAATATACATGCAGCATTCACCAATGTGTTATGTAGAAATATCCACAACCGTACCCATATATGCACATGGGTATACTCTCATACGACCTCTCACACCTATTTAGCACACCTAACTATGTATCCACTCACAAATTATTGTTTGCTATTGCTGTTGTTGCAGGATTCTGTATGTTACAGAATTTACTGCAACTGGTCTTTGTTCTCGCGTACCTGTCAGTGTCCTTTGCCGTGGTCACGTTGTGCTGACTTCCCCATATTGTGTATTGCCTTTCCCTTCACCAGAATTAACAAGTGTCTGCTATCTAGCTTGTGATTTTCCTTCCCTTCCCTTCTTATCCCTGGTAACCATCAAAGAATGTTTCTTTCTGTGCATAAACCTATTCTTGACTTTTTATAAGAGTGGCCTCATGCAATATTTGTCCCTTCGTGACTGACTTACTTTGCTCAGCATAATGGCCTCCAGATTCATACATTATTCTTTATTTTAATACATAGCATTCTTTATTTAATGCATGGTATTCCAATGTATGTATGTACCACAATTTGTGTGTCCATTCATCCATTAATGGACACTTAGGTAGTTTTCATCTTTTTGCCATTGCGAATAATGCTGCAGTGGAAATGAGTGTGCATATGTCTATTTCTGTCACAGCATTTATTTCTCTAGGATATAATCTGGGAGTGGTATTGCTGGATCCTATGGTATTTCTATTTCTAGCTATATAAGACCAAAACCAAACCCAGTGCCACTGAGTCAATTCCAGCTCATAGCAACCCTATAGGACAGGGTAGAACTGCCCCACAGAGTTTCCAAGGAGAGTCTGGTGGATTCAAACTGCCGACCCTTTGGTTAGCAGCCGTAGCACTTCACCGCTACCATGCCAGGGTTTCCTCTAGCTATATAAGGAAACATTATCCTGTTTTCCACAGAGGTGGTACCAGTTTACAGTCCCAGCAACAGTGTATAAGAGTTCCAATCTCCCCACATCCTTGCCAGCATTTGTTGTTTTCTCTTTTACTGAACAGTGCCATTATTGCAAGGGAGAAATAGTATCTCATTGTAGTTTTGATCTGCATGGCTAATGACAGAGAGTATTTTTCATGTGTTTGTTAACTGCCAGAATGTCTTCTTTGGTGAAGTGTCTGTTCATGTCTTTTGCCCATTTTTTAATTGGTTTGCTTGCTTTTTTGTTGCTGAGGTGTTAAAGTTTTCTGTAAATTTTAGAGATTAGAGCCTCGTCAGATATGTTGTTGCCAAAAGATTTTTCCCAGTCTGTAGGTTCTGTTTTTACTCTTCTGCTGAAATCTTTTGAAGAACATAAATATTTAATTTTTAGGAGGTCCCAGTTATCTAGTTTTTCTCCTGTTTTTTTGTGCATCTTTAGTTGTGTTTGATAGTCTTTTTTCCATAAATTAGGGCCCCTAGCTTTGTCCCTGTGTTTTCTACCATGAACTTTTTAGTATTAGCTTTAACATTTAGGTCTTTAATCCATTTTGAGTTAGTTTTGTGTATGTTGTGAAGTATGTATCCTGTTTCATTTTTCCAGTGATGAATATCCAGTTTTGCCAGCACCACTTGTTAAAGAGACTATCGCTTCCCCATGTAATGGACTATGACTCTTTGTTGAAGACCAGCTGTCCATACCAAAACAAACAAAAAACCGAACCCGTTGCTGTCAAATCGATTCAACTTATAGCAACCCTAAAGGACAGAGTAGAACTGCCCCATAGGGTTTCCAAGGAGCACTTGGTGTATTCGAACTGTCAACCTCCTGGTTAGCAGCCGTAGCTCTTAACTACTATGCCACCAGGGTTTCCGACTGTCCATATATGAATGGATTTATTTCTGGATTCTCAGTTCTGTTCCATTAGTCCATATGTCTGTCACTGTACCAGTACCAGCCTGTTTTGACTACTGTGGCTGTATATTAGATTCTGAGATGGGGAAGTGAGAGGCCTCCTCCTTTTTTCTGCTTCTTCGATGGTGCTTTAGCTATCTGAGGCATCTTTCCTTTCCATGTAAAGTTGGAGATTAGTTTTTCCATTTTGTTAAAGAATGTTGTTGGAATTTGGATTGATATTGCATTATATCTATAGACCACTTTAAGAAGTCATCTTAGTTATCTAGTGCTTCTGTAACAGAAATATCACAAGTGGATGGCTTTAACAAAGAGAAATTTATTCTCCCACAGTCTAGAATGCTGAAACTCAGGATGCTAGCTTTAGGGTAAGGCTTTTTTTTCTGTTGGCTCTGGGGGAAGTCCCTTGTCATCAGTCTTCCCCAGTCAAGGAGCTTCTCAGCACAGGGACCCTAGGTCCAAAGGACATGCTTTACTCCTGGCTCTTGTTTCTTGGTGGTCTGAGGTCTCCCATGTCTCTCTGCTTACTTCTCTTTTTATATCTCAGAAGAGGTTGACTGAAGACACAACCTAAACTTGTAGACTGAGTCCTGCCTTATTAACATAACTGCCACTAATCCTGCCTCATTAACATCATAGAGGTAGGATTTACAACACATAGGAAAATCACATCAGATGACAAAATGGTGGACAATCACACAATTCTGGGAACCATGGCCTAGCCAATTTGACAGATATTTTGGGGGCATACAATTCAATCCATGATAGTACTATTGACATTTTCACAGTGTTAAGTCTTCCTATACATGAGCGTGGTATGTTTTTCCATTTGTGTAAGTCTTTTTTGGTATTTTGAAGTACTGTTTTGTAGTTTTCTTTGCTTAAGTCTTTCATGTTTCTAGTTAGATTTTTTGCTAAGTATTTGATCCTTTGAGGAGTGTCATAGACTGATTGTGTTTCCAAAAAATATCTGTCAACTTGGCTAGGTCATGATTCCCAGTATTATATGAATTGTCCACCATTTTGACATCTGATGTGATTTGAGACACTCCAATATTTTAGGACTCTTGAGGGTAAATAATCTCCATGATTCCTGAAGACTCTCAACACTTATATGACTTGCTATTGAGTAGATTCTGACTCAGGGCAACCCTATGTGTGACCCAATATGTGCCAAGTAGAACTCTATTCTGTAGGGTTTTCTTTCTTTATGCAATATTTTATTGTGTTTTCATTGAAGGTTTACAAGGCACTTTAGGATGCCACTCAACAATTTCTACATGATTGTTGAATAACATTGTTTACATTAATCACAAAGTGTGAATATTCTCAGTATTTCCATTTTGGTCATACTGTTTCCATTAATCTGGTTTCCCTACCCCTTAAACACTTATTTTTGTTTTAAAGTAATTGTTGACCATTCTGTCTCATATAGATAATTTTTTAAAGGAGCACAGTCCTCATGGGTGAAAATGCTTTATTTTGAGCCAATCCATTATTTGGCTAAAAGGTGAACTCAGGGGCTAGTTTCGCTTCAAGATTTAAAGAAGTATCTCAAGACAATAATCTTGGAGAGTTCTCTAGTCGTAACTGGTCTAGCAAGTCTTTTTTGTTGTTGTTGTTTAGGAATTTGAGGTCCTGTTCCACATTTTTCTCCCATTTTGTCAAGGTCCGTCTACTGTAGCCCTGATCAGAAAGGTCGGTAGTGGTAGGGGCACCATCTAGTTCTGGCCTCAGGGCAGACAAGGCTGTGTTTCATGTAGACTATAACGCAGTATACAGGGCAGGTGGGTAAAAAAAAAAAAAAAAAAATGGTACGGGGTGGGAAAAAAGTGTATCCCTGGTTACTGGGTGCTCTGTATCCTGTTGGGAGCTATGGGAAGCTGCCTTCCCATACTTCTTGTCTGGGGCCCTTGATGGCTGTGGTTCAAGACGCTGAATCCATGCACGTTAGCTGGCAGGGAACCTCCACTCTGTAGCTCTCCTAGTTCTTTGTTCTCTGTCAGTTTCTTCTTCCATTTGATGTTTGATTGAGTTCTTTATCCCTTAATTTGATGCTTAGAGTTACAGGATTGATGTTTGTATCTGTTTTACTTTGATTTTCTGGTCTTTGCTTCAGAGGGACAGCATGGAGCTTCTGTCTTCAGCACTATGTTGGCTCTGCCATGTCCAGATTGAACCATCTGTTTTTTGCTCAGGCCAAATAGGCGAGTTGAATGGGAATGTGCTGGGAATCACTGCCCCTTCATCCTTCAAGTCCTAGAAGGTGGCAGTAATTTCTGCAATCCCCTCAGGAACATGGTATTGCTTTTGGTTTACAATTTTCCTAAATTGGGGGAGTTCTATTGGCTTCCATATGAATTTTCCTACCATAATCGTCCTTACTCTACTTCTCAGTGATCCACTGTGAGGGTTCTGCCAGTTGCTGAGTATATCTATTCCAATTATGCATTCTGGAAGTGGGGAAATCACTACAGGATGGGTTTGGTGACCCACTGAACCTACTGTGAGAATGACATGAGCCAAGACTCCATTCATAATCTAACCTTCATATGCTCCCACTCTGACTGGTGGGCCACAGAGCTCTTTTGGGTCTCCTGGAATTAGTGTCAGTTCAGAGCCAGTATCCAGTAATCCCCCAAAATATTTGATTATTTAATTTTCCTGAGGGAACAATCACTCTAGTAAAAGGCCATAGATTCTTTTGGAGAAGCCTGGGAGAAAGATTAACAATGTAAATTTTTGGCAGTGTAGTGAGGTCCTTCCTTAAGGGGACATGGGCTTCCCTTCATTCAAAGGGTTGTGGGTCTTTAAACTCACTCAAGTCTGGGAATTGTTTCAGGGGCCATGACTGTCTATTCTGGAGATTCGAGTTAGACTGCTGTTTACTTGATCTAGAATTCTTTCACTCATACAGATCAAGTAAATTGTTAGTAGATTTCCTATCTATTTCAGTCCTAGAACACCATGACTAAGCAGTCAGTGCCACAAGTCCATAGGAGTCAGTTTATCCTGGTTACTGCTTTAACTCTGCTGTCCATTACAGTAACCATGTCCACCTTGTCTTTGTCCATTGAGTACCGCCACTTGGCTCCTACCACCATGGGGCCCAATCAGCCCCATTGTAATTAAGTGTCTCAATTCAGTTAGGGCAGGTCCCACTGTCACATCTGATTTACATAAAATAGCAATCAGAGCAGTCTTCAAGGATGTGGCAGCTCCCTTCACAAATTTGTTCCTCACTGTTGTGGTAAAAGATGAGTCCTCTGGGTACCCCATGTGTGAGTCTGTGAGGCTAACCTGATAAATCCACTCTGACATGCCAATTTACCTAAGCTTTTGGATACCTTCTTCCACAGTATACCAAGGTAGGTCTGGTACTTCAACTTGATTTAGTGTAGGCCACTATGTAATCCATGCTTCAGCAACCCAACCAAATAAACTATTAGATCTTTTCCTAACTTCTCGAGCTGAAATACTGAATGAAGAATCTGTGCTTAGTGGGCTCATATCAATAAACAGAGACTAATCCATCTTTATGTTCTTTGTACCATTATCCCACACTGTCAATAGCCATTCCCACACATATTCCCCAGTTTTCTGTTTATGTATATTTAAAAAGTCAAGCAGATCTTTTTGAGTGTAGTGTACCTCCTCCCGGGTCACACTTTGTACTTTACCTTTTGGGGCTCACTGGGATTTAAGTCTAGTTTTACTGGGTGGGTTTTTGATAGGTCTAGAAGCCAAAATGGATTGTGGGAATATGTTTTTAGGACATTCAGCATTGTCTTTTAAGGCATCTGTCTCAGGTGATGCCCCAGGCAATAACTCAGACAAAGGTTCTTCAGACCCTGCAGCTTTAATCTTATCAGGCAGTGGTGGAGTGGCTAATACCTTTACTGGGGAGTGAGCTTAGCTGACAAAAATGGAGTAATCTCTTCAGACTGGAGTAAGAGGGCTGGCCATGTTTGCAGGAATGATTCAACAGAATTTAGGAGCTCAGTGTTTCCAGCTTCCTGATTATCTGCCCATATGCCACAATCCCAAGTTTCCGGATTTGATTTCTTCCCAATCAGTGCCCTCACTTTAACTTCACACACCATTTGAGGTTGAGAATTCAGTTGGCATTGTCATTCAGCCACTCTTACAATAAGACTCTGGGTTTTGTTATTGGCAATAGGAGCTCTGTTACTACAAGAAATAAAGCTTTCTTTCAAGGCACAAGTGGAAAACTTGAGGTCATTTATGAAGCACTTAAGCTTTGACTCTGAAGCCCTGAGCTCATCTCTTTCTTCCATCACTTCATCTAGTGAAAGTAAGGCCAACCAACCAGCTTCCTTATATTTCTCATTAAGACAAAATTGTAGAAAGGTATCTAATATGTGATCTCTCAGAGCCTTGTCTCTCCTGATACCTGATCTATTGGTGCTGATATTTTGTGTGTTTCTATTACACCTCATGCCATGGATTAGCAATGCCCTCCTTACTACTGCAAGCAGAGTCATCAACATCTTTAAGACTAACCACACTTGAGAACTATCCTTACAATTTTGTTTCTGTAGAACCATTCTGGGTGTGGAAATGTCTTAGGCTGAGTTCTCTAGAGTAGCAAAGCCAGTGAAGAAAAACCTATCTCTCTCTCTCTATATATACATAGAGAGAGAGATTTATATCAAGGAAATGGCTCATGTGGTTGTAGAGGCTGAAAGTTCTAAGTCTGTGGGACAAGCTGGATGTTTTTCCTGACTCACATAGCATGCAAGGGCTGGTGAGCCCAAGATCGGCATGTCAGACAAGAGACCTCTGGTTCGCAGGCTGCAAAGGCTGACAAATCCCAAGAAAGGGAGGTAAGTTGGCAGGCTACTGGCTCACAGACAGCAGAGTCTGACAAATCTTAAGACTGGCAGGTCAGCTGCTATCTCAGCACCCAAGAACTGGAGGTCAGATGAACAGGAGCCAGCTGCAGGGTCCAGAGCAAGCAAAAGGCCACAAACCTTCCCAGAAAGTCCACCTACATTGGATGCAGGTCACGCCCCTGTGGAAACTCCCTTTTAACTCCTTGGCTACTCATAATAGATCCCATCAATGGAGGTGATCACATTATATCAGATTTCATCATGGAGGTGATTACATCATTATGTAACTGCCATACTACTTCATAACTGCCAAACCACTGAGAACCATGGCCCAGCCAAGTTGACGTGCAACCTTAATGATGACATGGTCCTTTCCAAAAAAGTTTGCTGACCCCTGTGCTAAAGTATGTATGTCCCAAGTACACAAGTTAAATTCATAAGCAAATGGGTCAGATCCCCATGTCCCACCATTTTCATACATTTTCTTTTCCCTTAGCTCTTCACTTTGAATTATAGGGAGTTTCTATGGCACAAAAGAAGAAAACTTGGGCTCAATTCACAAATGTGTCATCTCAGTATGTTGCTGTGATCCAAAAACTGGCTGCTGCTGCAGTATAGAGTCACTCAGGCATGATTAAAGACAGTGTTGAATGGTCATCTTTCCAATGAGAAGAAGTTCATGCGGCCTCAGATAAGAATATGTGTAAACTCATGGGCAGTGGCAAATGGCATTGCTAACTGGCCAGGAGCCTGGAAGGAGCAAGATTGAAACACTAGAAACAGGAATATCTGGAGAAGATATATATTGTAGACCCTAAGCTTTAGGATCTTTTGTACTTTATGTTAATGCCCAACAGGAATTACCCACTTTAGAAGAGGTACTAAACAACTGTCTTAGTTATCTAGTGCTACTATAGCAGAAATACCACAAACAGATAAGCTCAACAAATAGAAGTTTATTCTCTCACAGTCTAGCAGGCTAGAAGTCCAAATTCAGAACACCAGCTCCAGGCAAAGGCTTTCTCCTGTCTGCTCTTGAGGAAGGTCCTTGTCATCAATCTTCTCCTGATCAAGGAGCCTCTCAGGACACGCCCTGCTCCTGGTGCGGCTTTATTGGTGGTATGGGGTCCCCCAGTCTCTCTGCTCCCATCTTTCTTTTATATCTCAAAAGTGATTGGTTTAAAACACCACCTAATCTTGTAGATTGAATGTTACCTCGTTAACATAACTGCTGCTAATCTTATCTCATCAACAGCATAAAGACAGAATTTACAATACATAGGAAAATCACATCAGATGACAAAATGGTAGACAATCACACTATACTGGGAATCGTAGCCTAGCCAAATCGATACACGTATTTTGGGGGGACACAATTCAATCCATGACAACAACCAAATGTACAGGATGACCCAGCCAGTAGACATTAGTCGGCTCTCTCCTTGGACAGCCCAGCACTTAAACAACAGACTCATGAAAGGATTACCCAAGGTAACAAACAGAGTTACTATGCATGGTCTTATCAGCATGGGCTCCCTTTCACCAAGAACGATGTAGCAACTGCCATGACTGAATATCTGACGTATCCACAACAAATAAACTCCAACAGAGTACTGCCCCTTGTGGAGGCTAATCATCATTTGGCAGCAAGTTGGGTATATTGTTACTCTCCCACTTCAGAAAAATCTGGAATTCATTCTAATTTGGATTGACATGTATTCCGTATATGCACCTGTGTTTCTTTCCCACATTGCCTCAGTGAGAACCACTATCCATGGACCCTCATAGATGTGCTCTTGTTATATGGAACCCTACATAACATTGCCTCAGACTAAGGGGTTTACTTCACAGTAAAGGCAGTGTGGCAGTGGGTACATGACCATGAGATCCACTGGTCCTACCCTATACCACATCATACAGAAACTACCAGCTGATAGAGCAGTGGGATAGCCTCTTGAAGGTGCAGCTGTGGTACCATACTGACTGCAAGCATGGGTACTATCCTTCAGGATAAAGTATACACCAAGATTTAAATCAACAGCCATTATATGGTACCGTGTCCCCGTCAGTGAATGGAAGAAGGAGTAACCCTGCTCATCACCATAGCCCACTTAGCATGTTTGTATGTCCCACCCCTTGAACAGGTTCTGTTGGTCTAGAAGTCCTGGTTCCCAGAAGTGGATGCTTCAAGCAGGGTACACAGTAAGAGTCTCATTCAACTTAGGGCTATGGCTGCCACCTGTCCACTTTGGGCTCCTCAGTCAAAGGAAAAGGAGAAGTTACTGTAAGGTCAAGGGTAACTGATCCAGATCATCATAAGGACCATGGTAAGAGCAGGGAGAAATACATTTGGCACTCAGGTGATCTACAGGGGCGTCTCTCAGTACTGCCATGTCCATTTTAATTGGAAATAGACAGGGATAGCAAACACAGGAGATAGAAGACTAGAAACCAGGGACTCCGACTTTTCCACTCTTTTCCAGACTAATTACTGATAAGTTGGCAGCATCCTACCATTTCTCATTTGTGAGTAGGAGTGCAATTACAAGATAGTGGGTATCCAGCTGCCAGCACTAAATATGGGAAGTGACCAGACTCAGGGGATTATAAAAATCCAGGAATAGTTATAGCCACAGGAAGCCACCTCATGGGAGTCAGGAAGGCATCAATAATAGAGTATCCAGTTTTTCCTCCTCTCCCTCTCTCATACTTTCAGCATTTCTGTCTCCAGCAGTGATTGCAACAGTGTGGAGTTCACAGTCTCAGGGGAGCTCTTCTAGATTCACTGTCCAAAGCAGGGCAGAAACTTGAGATAGAATATCTTGAATGATCGTATCTATGAACCTCCTCCAGTAGTCTCAGAATGTCCAGTGACTGGGTGCTCAGAGGGACTTGAATGTAAACTTGGCAAAATGAAAGGTTGGAGGCACTTGCATAATAAAATTATGAATGTATGTCATTGCTGTTGTTAGGTGCTGTTGAGTCGGCCACGTCTCATAGCAAACCTATGCACAACAGAACAAAACACTGCCCAGTCCTGAGCCGTCCTCACAATTGCTGTTATGCTTGAGCTCATTGCCGCATCCACTGTGTCAATCCACCTCGTCGAGGGTCTTCCTCTTTTGCGCTAACCCTGTACTCTGCCAAGCATGATGTCCTTCTCCAGGGACCGATCTCTCCTGACAACACGTCCAAAGTATGTAAGGCGCAGTCTCGCCATCCTTGCTTCTAAGGAGCATTCTGGCCATACTTCTAAGACAAATTTGTTCATTGTTTTGGCAGTCCATGTTATATTCCATATTCTTTGGCAACACCACAATTCAAAGGTGTCAATTCTTCTTCAGTCTTCCTTATTAATTGTCCCGCTTTCACGTGCATATGATGCGATTGAAAATACCATGATTGGGTCAGGCGCACCTTAGTCTTCAAGGTGACGTCTTTGCTCTCCAGCACTTGAAAGAGGTCCTTTGCAGCAGATTTACCCAATGCAACGCGTCTTTTGATTTCTTGCCTGCTGCTTCCATGGCTGTTGATTGTGGATCCAAGTAAAATGAAATCCTGGACAACGTCAATCTTTTCTCCATTTATCATGATGTTGCTCATTGGTCCAGTTGTGAAGATTTTTGTTTTCTTTATGTTGATGTGCAATCCATACTGAAGACTGTGGTCTTTGATCTTCATTAGTAAGTGCTTCAAGTCCTCTTCACTTTCAGCGAGCAAGGTGGTGTCATCTGAATGTATATAGGTAGAAAATATCTTTTTTTGGAAGTTACAAGATATACACAAGATTAAGAAACAAGTTAACAACACCAGGAGACAGTTATTAACCAAAATCAGAATGTGGAACATTTTACAGGACAAGTGACCTGGTTTCTCCAACAAATCGATGGCTTTAAAAAAAAATGGGGAGAGATGGTATGTCATAGAAGAGACAAAAGGCCTATTACAACCAATGGCAATGTGTTGAATTATCTGGATCCTTCTTCAAACATACCAACTAAAGACAACAGGGAAGAATTAAAAATACACTGGAAAATTTCTCTCAAAATTTGTTAATAAATTAATAATGCAACTTACAAACAATGCTAAGAGCAGACATTTTCTGAAAACTTTCCAGGTGCCAGCCACTGACCTGTTACATTTATTATATCTTCTAAACATTTCGATAGCCCTAAATTCATGTTAGAGATGAAGATACTGGAAATTAGAAAGGTTAATATAAGTAACTTGTCCAAAGTCACACTTTCTTACAATCATTGTAGTTAAGTGGTGGAGAAAACATTAAATTCTGTGGGCTCTCCTTAAAAAAAAAAAAAAAATTGTGTTATGGTCACATTATTCTTTCAGTTGCAAACTACCAACAGTTAACCATCTGGCTTTACTCTGGAAAGGTACAGGATTGGGTCCAGGGACTCAAATTTGTCATCACATCTCTTTCTGCCTGTCTCCTCCCCCTCTCTATTACTGAGGAAGATACCCAGTAAAGTCTCCAGCTCCCATCACATCATCTCACCTTAGCAGCTTCAGCAGACAGATAGACATCTGTCTCACAGCAGGCATAAATGAAGTACCAAACAAGATTACCCTTGGGTCAATCCCTGTTGCTGGGGGATGTGGTATAATGTGGTAGACCATCATTAGTCAGGTCTGGGTCATGTGTTTGCCTCATTCCATGGCCCAGTATTAGATTCTGTATGTTATTTAGTCATGAGTTGAAATCAATTCAACGGCAACTAACAACAGCACACTATTTATGGTCACGGTGATAATTCAGCCATTTAACTATTAAACAAAATAAGGATTGCGAATTCACTGGTCCATGGGAGAAAACAGTAATGGTTAAAACTGCTGGCTTTCTTTTCATTTCCTAGCCTCTATATTTCTACCTCAGAACACTGCCTCCTTTTAATTCTGAAATTACCAGGAATAGTGGGCTACCTTGCAGGGATCAAAACTTCGATCTGTATTCCTGATGGGTGAGCATCAAATCCCTTTGACCTGAGCTCTGTATCTAGTTCCGGTGTCTGAAACCCTGACTACAGCACAGTGAGATACTGTGCATTCACATGGTTCCCAGAGTCACCCTTGTGGGCGATAGACTTCTGAGATGGTTCCAAGGAACCCCGCCTCCTAGTATTAACTCCCTTGTACAATCCCCTACCTTTGAGATTTGCCGGACCTAGTGACTCTCTTGTAACAAAAAGAATATGGCAACAGTGATGGAATACATTTTTGGGAGTCACCATGGGACAAGATATAAAGGAACTGGGTAAATTGTTTCAACATAGGCTGGCCAAGACAAGCTGGGGAAGAACATATTGCCAATAGTTCCTAAGGCCAAATGACCCTGCGTTTCTTTTCTACCGGAAACCCTGGTGGCATAGCGGCTGCTAACCAAAATGTCGGCAGTTTGAATCCACCAGGCGCTACTTGGGAACCCTATGGGGCAGTTCTATTCTGTCCTAGAGGATCGCTATGAGTCATAATCGACTCGATGGCAATGAGATTGGGTTTTTTTTTTTTTTTTTTTTTTTTTGGTTTTTCTTTTCTACCCAAGAGGTCACTTCTCCAGACCTCAACCTCCATAGACCCTGATATTAGACAGAATGATAATGAAGAGGTGGTCGCAGCAGTGATCCTAATCCTGGTTGTGATGAACAAGGGATCTGGTCTATTAACAGGATAGGAATTGAACAAACCTAAAGATCCCAAATCTAAGACCTGGTAAGCCACCATGACTACAAACATGAGGAAAATAACAGTCTCCATTCTCCCTGTGCTGCCCCTGTGTCCCATCTCTGCCTAACCCCTGAGTTCTACAGAGAAGTCCACCCTTGTCTATTTCAGCTTTGAGTAGTTGCCACCAATACTTGGAATTCCTTGGCTCATAGATGCATCTGCCTCCGTCAGCTGACTTCCCCTTCTCCCCTTTGTGTGCACTTGTCTCTGTGTCTATGCTGCTCTTTATATAACTCAGAAGTGATTAGGTTTAGGATCTACCCTCAACTGACTGGTTAAATTTTATTATATTGCATTATAGACTGTGATTAAAAAAAAAATCCACTGCCATCCATTCAATTCCAACTCATAGCAACCCTATAGGACAGAGTACAACGGCCCCATAGAGTTTTCAAGTCTGTAAATCTTTACCTAAGCAGACTACCACATCTTTCTCCCATAGAGCAGCTAGTGGGTTCAAACTGCTGACCTTTCAGTTAGCAGTCAAGTGCTTTAACTGCTGCACCACCGGGCTCCTGAACACTGAGTATATTATATTAAATTTGATTATTTCCATACAGATAAGGGTAGAATTCCAATGCACATTTTAGGGGAACACAATTCAATACAAAACACTGACCCAAGAAGGAATAGAATATGTGATCAGCACTATATCAATTAATTATATTTGGATATTAATACTCTTTTTTCAGAAACTGATAGAACAAATAAATAGAAAGTCAGTAAGGATATAAAAGACTTAAACTATACTGGGAAACTAATTGCATTTACAGAATACCCCACACATATAAACTAGACACGTTTTTCTCAAGTGCACGTGGAATGTTCATCAAGATTGACCATATTCTGGATCGAAAAATAATACTCAAACAAATTTAAAGGGACTGACATCAAAGAGTTAATTCTCCTGACCACAATGGCATTAAATCAGAAATCTATAATATTATAATATCTGGAAAATCCCCAAACACTTGGAAGTTAGTCAACACACTTCTAAATAACCCATGGGTTAAAGGAAAATTAGAATGTGATCAGCTATGCACAGCTGATCCTCGACAAAGGAACAAAGTCCATTAAACAGGGAAGAGACAGCCTATGTACTAAATGGTGCTGGCAGAACTGGGTATCCATTTGCAGAAAAATGAAACAAGATCCATACCTCACACCATGCACAGAAACTAGCTCAAAATGGATCAAAGATCTAAATGTTGAACATAAAAACTACAAAGTACAGGGAAGAAAATATAGGGACAGAGCTAGAAGTCCTAATTTATGGCACAAATAGACTATCAAGCATAACTAAAAATGTACAAACAGCAGAAGATAAACTAGGTAATGGGAACCTCCTAAAAATTAAATACTTATGGTCCTCACAAGACTTGACCAAAAGAGTAAAAAGAGAACCTATAGGCTGGGAAAAAACTTTGGCAACAGCATATCTGACAAGGGTCTAATCTCTTAAATATATAGAAAACTTCAATACATCAACAACAAAAAGACAAACAATCCAATCAAAATATGGGCAAAGGACATGAACAGACACTTCACCAAAGAAGACATTCAGGTAGCTAACATATGAAGAGATTCTCGTAATCATTAGCCATCAGAGAGATGGAAATCAAAACTACAAGATACCATCTCACCCCACAAAAATGGCATTGATGGAAAAAAAAAACAAAAAACAACAAATGCTGGAGGGCTTAGTTATATGCTGCTGGTGGGATTGTAAAATTGTAAACAGTATGGCACTTCCTAAAAAACTAGAAACAGAAATACCATACAACCCACCAATCCCACTCCTAAGTATATATTCCAGAGAAATAAGAGCTGTGACACTAATAGACATATGCACATTCATGTTCACAGCAGTGTTATTCACAATAGCAAAAATAGGGAAACAACCTCAGTGTCCCTCAACAAATGAATGGATAAACAAATTGTGGTACTGTGATGCGATTAATTACATTAGTGTGTGGCCTTTCTAGCCATGGTTTTGTAACTCCTATCCAGTGGATTGGGCAGGATTGTGTGACAGGGTAGTTGTGGCCCACCAAAGGGATTGGTCAGTTTTGCCTTAAAAAAGAGCCAATTCCAGAGGCAGAGAGGAGGAGCCCCCCATCACCAAGGAAGGAGAGACCCAGCAGCAGAGTTCTGGCAGCAGGAGACCAAGCAGTGTTTTAGCCCACGGAGAGAGAAAGCTGAGTGCCTTTGGGCAGAGACTGAGGGCCAGGGTGAGGCATGCCAGCAAGTATGGTTGAGAAGAGGCTGTCCTGATGAAAGAACCGTATCCTGAGTGTTCCTGAGCCCGAATTGTAACTGTTACTTCCCGTATAATAAACCCCATAATCGTGAGCATGGTGTTTGAGTTCTGTGTGGCCACTGCAATGAATTATCGAACCCGGAGGAGAAATAGTGAGTGCTGTGTTAGGTATGTTTGGTGGAGAGGGGAGACTTGTCTGCCCTCCACCTCTTGGGAGTCAGCCTTGTCCTGTTGATCTTGGTTCTCCTTGCACCTTGTGGGGTTGGAGGAGGCCAGACACTGCCCCCAAACTGTTTTTACAGGTGCATACATACACTGGAATAAAGTGTAATGATAAAGAACAATGATTAATCTGTGAAACATCTTACAACATGGATGAATCTGGAGGACATTATGTTGAGTGAAATAAGTCAATCACGAAAGGACAAATATTGCATAATAACACTATTATAAAAGGTCAAGAACAGGTTTACACCCAGGAAGAAACATTCTTTGATGGTTTACAAGGATGAGAGGGAGGTAGGGAGAATCACTTACTACGTACTAAAACCCATTAACCCATTGCCGTCGAGTCAATTCCGACTCATAGTGACCCTATGGGACAGAGTAGAACTGCCCCGTAGAGTTTCCAAGGAGTGCCTGGTGGAATTGAACTGCCAACCCTTAGGTTAGCAGCCATAGCACTTAACCACTATGCCACCAGGACTACGCATGTGTTATTCTGGTGAAAGGAAATGCAATACACAATAGGGGGAAAGTCAGTAACACTGTAACCAAGGTAAAGGATGACACGGAGAGTGACGAAAAGAATAAAGGCCAACTATGGTAAATACTGTAACATATACATCCTGGAAAAACATTAATAATAACCAATAATTTGTGAGATACATAGGTAGATATGTATGCTGTATAGGTGTGGGAGGGCATACAGAAGTACATCTGTGTGCATATACAGGTGAAAAAAAAATCCGTTGCTGTCGAATCAATTCCGATTCATAGTTGGATATTTATACATACATATTTGTATGTGCTGCGTGGATATTCACATATATATATAAATATAGCAAATAAGGGCACAGTTATAGAAACTTCTTAGAGATATCCAAACACCTTGTGGAACTGAGTTCCTAGACTTGAAGGCTAAGGATCATAGTCTCAGGGGACATCCAGGTCAACTGGGATAACATAGTTCATAAAGACAATGTTCTACATACTAGTCTGTTAAGTAGCATCTGGAATCTTAAAAGCTTTCAAGCAACCATATAAGATACTACTATTTGTATCCTCCCATCAGGCGCAAAGGAAAGTGAGGAAAACCAAAAAATCAAGGAAGCAATCAGTCCAAAGGACTAATGACCTACAGGAACCACAGCCTCCTCTAGCCTGAGACCAGAAGAATGAGATGGTGCTTGGCTACCACCAGTGACTGCTCTGACCAGGGGCACAATAGAGGGTCCCACTTAGAATGAAAGAAAAATGTAGGACAAAATTCAAATTCATAAAAAGGCCAAGTTTCCTGGACTGATAGACTGAAGGAATCCCCAAAAATATTACTCCAAGACACCCTTCTAACCAGGAATTGAAGCCACTCCCAGAGGCCACCTTTCACCCAAATAATAGATGGGCCTATAAAATAAACAATAACAACCATGAGGAATGTGCTCCTTAGAATGATCAACTATATGAGACCAAAAGGGCAACATTTGTCCAAATGCAAAGATGAGAAAGTAGGGAGGGGCAGGGAAACTGGACAAATGGAAATGGGGAATCCAGAGTGGATATAGAATGCGGACACACTGTAGGGATTGTAACTAATGTCATGGAACCATTTGTGTATAAATTACTGAAAGGTGTGGTGCAATGAATGACTTAATATGGCCCTTCTAGCCATGGTCCTTGTGATTCGCACACAACGATTGAGTGGGACGATGCAAATAAAGTACAGGGAACCTGTGATGGTTGAGGTTATGTATCAACTTGGCTAGACCATGATTCCCAGTAGTGTATGGTTGTCCTCCATTTTGTGATGTGATGTAATTATCCTAATTATTCTCATTTTATGTGTTAGAAATCCTAACTTCTATATATTAATGAGGTAGGATTAGTGTGGGGTGTATCTGAGTCAAAGCCTTGCAGGGGGTTGTGACACTAGTCCCACTGTCACTCAAGATATGACCTTCCCTGGGGTGTGGCCTGCATCCAATGTATATATGTAGGAGGTCTGGAGGGGCTCTCTTGCTCTCACTTGGGATCCTGCCTCTGATTCACAATGGTCTGACCCGCGGTTCTTGGGACCTGAGCCGGCCTGCTGGCTGACCTGCTAATTCTGGGATTCACTGGCTTCTGCAACCCCGTGGGCCCACAGTCTATCGTCTGACCTGATTCACCACTTCTGCAGGCTCGTGAGCCAGCAGCCTGTAGTCTGACTTGCTGGTTTGGGTTCCTCAGCCTCTGTAGCCATGTGGGTCAAGACAAGCCTACCCTTGATCCATGGATTTGGGACTTGCCAGCATCCACAGCTGCGTGAGCAATTTCCTTGATATGGTTGAGGAGTTCTGTGCGATGTTGCAGTGAATTAGAGAATCCAGAGGCAGGAGGGAGAGTACTGAGGGGCAGACGAGTAGTTGATGTTAGAGATGATGGAGTGGGACAGCAACTGGAAAAGTTGGACATTTAGGGCATCTTTAACCTTCACCTCATAGGAACTAGCTTTGTGCTGATCCTTATTAAAGAAATTCTTCCTTTAAATGGGAACCTAATTTGCTGTGTAAACTTTCACCTGAAGCACAATAAAATGTTCAAAAAAAATAGAATGTGTCTAACCGAATGAAAATATAATCACCACAAATCAAAATGTGTGGGCTAGAGCAATGGGAGTGTTTACGTAGAAATTTATGGCATTAAATAGATAATAAAGGATGATTATAAACTACGTCTGCCAATAAATTTGATAACTGACACGAAATGGACCAATTCCTCTAAAGCTACAAATTACCAAAACTGAATCAAGTAGAAATAGGAAATTTGAATAACCCTATTTCAATTAAAGAAATTAAGTTAAGAGTTAGAAAACATCCCACAAAAACAAAACCAAAAAAAAAAAAAAAAAACCATCCAGACTCAAGTGGCTTCACTGATGAATTTCTCAAACATTTAAGCAAGAATTAATACCAATCCTACACAAACTTTTGCAGAAAATAGCGGAGGAAACACTGCTCAAGTCATTTTACGTGGCTGGTATTACCCTGATACCAAAGCCAGACACAGATATCAAAAGAAAACTTTAGACCAGTTATCTCTCGTGAATCCTTAATAAAATGTCAGTCAAATCCAACACTATATATAAAGGATAATACACCACGACAGGAGCCCTGTTGGCACAGTGGTTGAGAGCTCGGTTGTTAACGAGAAGGTCAGCAGTTCAAATCCACCAGCTGCTCCTTGGAAACCCTATGAGGCAGTTCTGCTCTGTCCTGTAAGGTCGCTCTGAGTCGGAATTGACTTGACAACACCATCGCTAAGTAAGTTTTATCCCAGGATGCAAATTTGGATCAATATACAGAAATCAATCTACCATATTAATAGAATAAACAGAATAACAATAGGGTCATTTCCATGCAGAAAAAGCATTTAAAAAATTCAAGAGCCAGTAATGGAAAAATCTCAGCAAACTAGGAATAGAAGGCAACTTCTTCAACCTGATAAAGGGTATTTATGAAAAACCTATAGCTAACATTGTACTTTATGATGAAAGAATGAATACTTTCTACCTAAGATCAGGAACAAGGCAAAGATGCTGGCTCTCAATACTTCTGTTACACATTGTACTGTGGTCCTAGACAGAGCATTAGGCTGGAAAGAGAAAAAAAAGGCATATAGATTATAAAGAAGTAAAAGTGTGTAAATTTGCGGTGACATGATTGTGTACACAGAAAATCAATCCGAAGGGAAAGAAAGCTTCTAGAACTAATAAGTGAATTTAGGGTAGTATCAAAATAACAAAATACTTAGGTGTCAATTCAAAGAAAATGTGTAAGATTTGTACATTCAAAGCTACAAAGCCCCACTAAGAGAAAGTAAAAAACCAGTAAACTCATGGTGACCACATGTGTGTCTGAATAGTACTGTACTCCATGGGCTTTTCAATGACTGTAATCTTTTGGGGGAATCTCGTGTGGCACAAACTGTTAAGCACTCAACTACTAGCCAAAAAGTTGGTGGTTTGAACTCACCCAGAGGCTCCAAGAAGACAGGCCTTGTGATCTGCTTCTCAAAGGTCACAGCCTTGAAGACCCTACAGATCAGTTCTACTGTGCAACACATGAGGTCTCCACGAGTCAGACCTGAATCACCTAGACAGCAACTAACACCACCAACAACAGATCTTTTTGGAAGCAGATTACCAGGCCTTTCTTCTGAGGCACCTCTGGGTGGACTGGAACCTCCAAGCTTTTGGATAGCAGCTGACTACATTAACCATTCCCAACCCCCAGGTCAGATGGCAGGGCCAGAACTCAGGGTCAGGGTTGCAGGACCCTTACTTTCAGGACTTGGTGGTGGCAGGGAGCAAGGTCTGAGAAAGTCCTTGTCTGCTCAGGTCCACAACGAAGAATTAAAGAAGCAGGAAGACAGGGTCCTGGGCTCTCAGGGCTAGAAGGGCAAGGGGCTACCCTCTGGGCTCCAAGAGGGTGAGTGATCTGATGCCTGCACAAGAGGGTTCACCCTTGATATTGATATTCAAGGGAATGGTGGTCAGATGCCTGGGTACTGGATGTTTGAGGAGGTGCAGAAGAACAGCTCTCAGGTTCCTGGGAGATGTTGGGCAGACACCTGGACATGGTCTTATTGCTGATCTCATTGTAGCCCACTATAGTCTCTAGCCACCATGCCACATCCTGCCCTCAGACCTCCGGGAAGGCCGTTTCTTGGTCACTAGCAGGAGCTGGGGAGTGGGCAGCTCCCTGCGCATGAAGGGCCACCTTCCAGGAAGCCAGGGCTGTGGCTCTAGGGAGGGTCTGGCTCTAGAAGAGGGTGAATCCCCTTAACCATCTCCCCTCCCCTCATCTTCTCTTTCCCTTTCTTCCTGTGTGTGTGTGAAAATTATACCACAACTTAAGCACACACACACAAAAAAACGCGTATGTATCACCTGGGGTCTTAAAAGCCTGTGAGCAGTCATCTAAGACACTCCACTGGTCTCACCCCTTCGGAAGCAAGGGAGAATGAAGAAAACTAAAGATACAAGGGAAAGATTAGTCCAAAAGACTAATGGACCTCATTTACCACGGCCTCCACCAGACTGAGTCCAGTACAACTAGATGGTGCCCAGCTACCACCACCACTGACTGTTCTGACAGGGATCACAATAGAGGGTTCAGGACAGAGCTGGAAAAAAATGTACAACAAAATTCTAACTCACCAAAAAAGACCAAACTTACTGCCCTGACAGAGACTGGAGAAACCCCAAGACTGTGGCCCTCATACACCCTTTTAGCTCAGTATTGAAGTCACTCCCAAGGTTGAACCTTCAGCCAAAGATTAGACAGGCCCATAAAGCAAAATGAGACTAAATGGGCACAACAGCCCAGAGGCAAGGACTAGAAGGCAGGAGGGGACAGGAAAGCTGGTAATAGGGAACCCAAGGTCAAGAAAGAAGAATGTGGACATGTCGTGGGGTTGTTAATCCATGGCATAAAACAGTATGTGTAATAACTGTTTAATGAGAAACCGTTTTGTAAATCTTCATCTAAAATACAGAAAAAAAATGCATAAATCTTAAGAGCAGTTTACTGATCAATTATAGAACTAACACCTCTGAAGTAACTACTCGTATAAAAGAGACCTCTACGAGCACTCCAGCCAGAAGCTCCTTGTGCCTCTCACCTAACAGAACTCATCCCACCTGGCACAGGTGTTCACTAAGCTGACCCCTTCCAGTGCCCCTTTCCTCTCTGGCTCCTTCCCAACCACAGCTTTTTTTGCCTCCATCTCCCTAAGTCCCTATTTCCTCCCTCTCTTTGCTTCTCCAGGAGCATCCCCATCTTCCTAGGTCAGTGACCCAGCATGTACTCCCTCCCCCAGATCCCAGGATTAGGGTTGATTCCTGAGATGAGATGCCTTTCTCCCTGAAAGTAGCAGCAGAACAAGTGACAGGGACTCGGGGATCCAAGGTCCATCCTGACAGGGGAAGTTACATGGAAGGTATGTGAGACTGAGCCATGTAGTACTGGATTAGAGCTGGATACATCAGTATGAACTCATGTTCAACTTCCTATAGATACTGATGAATATATATATATATATATATATCCTGACATACATGTAATTATAGATACACATTAGATGTGGTAGAGCCTTGGTGGCACGGTGGTTGAGAGCTTGGCTGCTAACCAAAAGGCTGGCAGTTCGAATCCACCAATCGCTCCTTGGAAACCCTATGGGTCACTATGAGTCAGAATCAACTCGATGATAACAATTTTGGTTCGAGTTTGGTATTGCATGCATCTAGTATACATACATAAATACATATATATCTTTGTTCCATCTGCTCAGATGGCCTAGAAACAATGACATCCCAATAGCAACAACAACAACAAAAAAAACCCCAGTGCCCAGACCTTTGTTTCTGAGACCATCTTCCAATAAAAGGGCCCAAGACACCCTGGAGAAATGGCTGACTCTAGGGCTGGGGAAGGAAATATACAAGATAAGTCTGGAGCATCTTCAGGAGGTAATAAAGTGCTCAAATAACAAAACTGTGGGAATTTGTCAAAGGGACTCAGGAGCCAACTGAAATAACTCTCAATGGCCAAAGCAACCAATGACATGTAATTGGATTATAATGGGAAACATAACATAAATGTCCACAAATCCATACTGATATACATACATGATTTAATAAATAAATGAATGGGGAGAACAGACAAATTTTCCATGGAGAAAATTTCAAAATATTTTCTGTAGATACTCTGCCTTCCAGGTGGTAGCGCGTAACTTCCACCCTTTAAGTGTGGACTTTGAATAGTGACTTCCTTCTAAATAGTACAACATGGAAAGAGGGGAAGTAAAAAAGTAACTTCTCAGTGGAGAAACTTGGGAAACACTAACTTATTCAGGTGATCAGGGTTATTAACGTCATCAGTGATAAATCAAGTAGAAATTGAATACTCTTGCTAAGTGGTTGACATATATATATCTGTGGTCTTCTTCCCACAAACCCATAGAACCCATCTAACCAGGAGAAAACCATTAACCAAACTCAATTAGAAGGCCATTTATAATACACTTGACCAATACTCCTCAAAATTATCAAGGTCATCAAAACTAAGGAAAGTCTGGGAAACTATCACAGCCAAGATGAGCCTAAAGAGAAGTGACAATTAAATGTAGTGCAGTGCCCCGGATGGGATCCTGGAACAGAGGAAAGACATTAGGGAAAAACTGATAAAATCTGAATAAAGTCCAAACTGCAGTTAATAATAATGTATCAATATTGCTTCATCAAAAAAACCATTACCATCAAGTCAATTGCAACTCACAGTGAACCTACAGCGCACAGAGTAGGATCTCCGCATAGAGCTTCCAGGGAGTGCCTGGTAGATTCCAACTGCTGACCTTTTGGTTAGCAGACGTAGCTCTTAATCGCTACGGCACCAGGGTTTCCAGCACTGCTTCATTAGCTGTGACGGTGTCGTAGAGAAAACTTGAATGCTGTTGCCGAGTAAAACAGGTTTATTAAGGGTTTAAAGTGTCAAAAATTAGAGTTCGAACTGGGAACAGCACAGCTTGCTGAGATGAGACAGTGGTGTCGGAAGAGGGGTCTGAATCAGGGGTGATTATACTGCTCCAGCAGGCATCAGCCACAGGTTATTCCTAACTGGGGCATCTCTGATCAGGGAAGTGGGAGATGACATTTTGCAACGTGGGGGAGAGGCATCTTATTGGTTCAGAGGGTGGAGCTGCAAAACCCTGATTGGTTACCAGTTAGTAACAGCTGTAACTAGAGATGACAGTTTCACAGGATGCTTAGAGAATGATCACAAGATACTTGCACATATTTCCTTTTCCTACCTGGCACAAAATACTTCGCTGGCAATGGCACCCAGACAACACTCTTTCTAAGTACCCGTATTTTCAGGTGCACAGATGTTCACTTGGTGAAAACTCCTCAGGGCATACGGATTCACATCTTGGTTTTGACCAGTGAGGAAAGACGCATTTTTCTCAAAAAATAGCTGTTAGACTGAAGTCCAGATTAAAAGCAGATAGCAGGGTCAGCAGCATATTATACCTCTGTCTCACTGACAGCACAGAAAGGTTTTTCTTTTTCCCTGAGTCAATAGGAACGTAAGATGTTAACAATATCTAAATATAATACTGTTTTAAAAGATGGTATTCAGAAAAGGAATAGAGAATACAAGGAAAAATTACCTACTGTCCAGTTACACCAGATACTGCCATCAAGGTTTCAGAGAGAACAGCTACGGAGAGGAGATCGAAACCTCAGAGATGGCACAAGGCTCCTGAGCTCTCCTCTCCTCCAATCTCTCCCCCACCCTGAACCTGATCCTTGCAGAGTCCAGGGCTGTTAAGAGGAATCTTCAGCTGCACAGAGATGCCCAGTCACTGGTTGAGTTATTTCTGTCACCTTCTACCGCCCAAACCCCTCCAGGGCTCTCAGTCAGAATTCAAGAAAGCGGAGCGGCGGCGCCCCCATGTGGTCACAGGGCTGAGGACACAAGACCAGAGCACCCTTTTTCCTTTCCCGTTTCATCTTTTTTATTTGCTCTCTCTCTTTTTTTTTTAAATTGTATTTTAGGTGAAAATTTACAGCCAAATTAGTTTCTCATTCAAAACTTTGTGCACAAATTATTTTGTGACATTGGTTACAATCCCCACAATGTGTCAGCGCTCTCTCCCTTTCCCCTTACACCCCAGGTTCCGCATGTCCATTCCCTCAGGTTTGCTATCTCTTCCTGCCAGTTGTCTTTGCTTTTGGGGAGGTGTTCCCTTCAGGCCTCCTATACTTGATTGAACTAAGAAGCAGATTTCTCACATGTGTTATTCTTTGTTATATAGTCTTGACTAATCTTTGACAGAAAAGTGGACTTCAGGAGCAGCTTCAGTTCTGAGTTACGGGGGTTTGCATGGGCTATAGTTTCAGGGGTTCCTCCAGTCTCTGTTAAACCAGTAAGTCTAGTCTTTTTTTTTTTTTTTTTTTAAATTTTGTTCTCTTTCTATTTGTTCAAGTTGTAGGGCTAACATTTTGATTTTGGCCCATGCTCTTTTGATGTGTGAGTTTATTGCTATAAACGGACCTCTGATCACGGCCTTTACTGTGTCCTAAAGGTTTTGGTATGATGTGTTTTCATTCTCATTTGATTCTAGGAATTTTTGGATTCCCTCTTTGATTTCTTCTATTACCTGGTTGTTATTAAGCAAGGTGTTATTTAGTTTCCACGTATTTGAATTTTCTTCCTTGCTCTTGGCATTATTGATTTCTACTTTTTTGGTGTTGCATTCAGAGAAGATACTTTGTGTTATTTCGATGTTTTGGATTTTATTGAAGGTTGCTTTGTGGTCTAAGATGTGCTCTATTCTGGAGAATGTTCCATGTGTGTTGGCAAAGAATGTGAACTTTGCTGCTGTTGGGTAGAGTGTTCTCTATATATCTATGAGGTCAGATTGACTGATTTTAGCCTTTAGACGTTCTGGATCTTTGCTGAGTTACTTTCTAGATGTTCCATTACCAAGAGTGGTGTGCTGAAGTCACCTACTATTATTGTGGAAATGCCTATTTCTCTTTTCAGTACTGTTGGAAGTTGTTTTTTTTCTTTTTTTTGATGTATTTTAGAGCTCTGTCATTGGGTGCGTAGATATTTATTAAGTTATGTCTTTTTGGTGGATTGTCTCTTTAATCACTGTACAATGTCCTCATTGCCTTTTATGGTTGATTTTGGCTTAAAGTCTGTTTTATCTGAGGTTCATGCTGAAACTCCCACCTTTTTTTGGTCACTGTTTGCTTCATATATTTTTTTCCATCCTTTGATTTTTAATATATTTATGTCTTTGTGCCTAAGGTGAGGCTCTTGAAGAACATGCTAGGCATTTCTCAAGCTGAAAGAACTGAAGAAAAAATTCAAGCCTTGATTTGCAATACTGAAGAATTCTCTGGGGAAAATACTAAATGAAGCAGGAAGCATCAAAAAAAAAAATGGAAGCAATGCACACAGTCTCGTAACAAAAACAACAGGTTGATGTTCAGCCATTTCAGGAGGTAGCATATAATCAGGAACTGACGGTACTGAAGGGACAGGTCCAAGCTGCACTGAAGGCACTGGTGAAAATAAGGCTCCAGGAATTGATGGGATACCAATTGAGATGTTTCAACAAATGGATGCAGCGCTGGAAGTGCTTACTTGTCTATGTCAAGAAATTTGGAAGACAGCTACCTGGCCAAATATCATGGATTGAATTGTGTCCTCCTGAAATATCTGTCAACTTGGCTAGGCAATGATTCTCAGTATTGTGTGATTGTCTACCATTTTCTCATCTGATGTGATTATCATATGTGTTGTAAATCCTATCACTGTGATGTTAATGAGTTGGGATTAAGGGCAGTTATGTTGATGAGGCAGAACTCAATCTACAAGATTAAGCTGTGTTTTAAGCCAATCTCTTTTGAGATATAAGAGAAGTGAGCAGAGAGACATGGGGCCTCATACCACCAAGAAAGAAGCACCAGGAGCATAGAGTGTCCTATGGACCCCAGGCTGAGAAGCTCCTCAACCAGGGGAAGATTGATGACACAGACTTTCTTCCAGAGCTGACAGAGAGAGAAAGCCTTCCCCTGGAGCTGGCACCCTGAATTCAGACTTCTAGCCTCCTAGGCTGTGAGACAAAAAAAATTCTCTTTGTTAAAGCCATCCACTTGTGGTATTTCTGTTATAGCAGCGCTAGATGATTCAGACAGCAACCGACTGGAGGAGATTCATATTTATGCCTATTCCAAAGAAAGGTGATGTAACCGTATGTGGGAATTATTGAACACATGAGTATCATGAATATCACATGCAAATAAAATTTTGCTGAAGATAATTCAAAAGCAGCTGCAGCAGAACATTGACAGGGAACTGTCAGAAATACAAGCCAGATTCAGAAGATGACATGGAACCAGGGATATCATTCCTAATGTCAGATGGATTCTGGCTGAAAGCAGAGAATACCAGACAGATGTTTATGTGTGTTTTATTGACTATGGAAAGGCATTCAACTGTGTGGATCATAATAAATTATGGAGAACATTGCGAAGGATGGGAATCCTAGAACACTTAATTATGTTCATGCAGAACCTGTACATAGATCAAGAGGCAGTCCTGCAAACAATACGAGGGGGTACTGTGTGGTTTAAAATCAGGAAAGGCGTGCATCAGGGTTACATCCTTTCACCATACTTATTCAATCTGTATGCTAAGCAAATGATCCAAGAAGTTGGACTCTATGAAGGACAATGGGGTATCAGGATTGGAGGAAGACTCATTAACAGCCTGCATTATGCAGATGACACAACCTTGCTTGCTGAAAGTGAAGAGGACCTGAAGTACTTAGTGATGAAAATCAAAGACCACAGCCTTCAGTATGGATTACACCTCAACATAAAGAAAAGAAAGCCTCACAACTGGACCAATAAGCAACATCATGATAAAAGGAGAAAAGATTGGAGTCGTCAAGGATTCATTTTAGTTGGATTCACAATCAATACCCATTGAAGCAGCAGTCAAGACATCAAACAACGCATTGTATTGGGCAAATCAGCTGCAAAAGACCTCTTTAAAGCGTTAAAAAACAAAGATACCACCTTGAAGACTAAGGTGCTCCTGACCCAAGCCTTGTGTTTTCAGTGGCCTCATATGCATGCGAAAGCTGGACAGCAAATAAGATCAAAGAATTGATACCTTTGAATTATGGTCTCATCGAAGAATACTGAATATACCATAGAGTGCCAGAAGAATGAACAAATCTACGTTGGAAGAAAAACAGCCAGGATGCTTCTTGGAAGCAAGGATGGCGAGACATCGTCTCACATCCTTTGGACATGTTATCAGGCGGGATCAGTCCCTGGAGGACATCATCTTTGGTCGAGGGTCATCAGAAAAGAGGAAGATGCTGGACAATGTGGATTGACACAGTAGCTGCAACAACAGGCTCACGCATAACAAGGATTGTGAGGATGGCATAGCAGCAGGCAGTGTTTCGCTCTGTTGTACACAGAGGTCGGTATGAGTTGGAACTGACTTGACAGCACCCAACAGCAACTTGCTTAGGATTGAGATTGCTGCGTTACGTGGTGGTTCTATGTTCAAATTTTTTGAGGAGCCACCAAACTGTTTTCCACAATGACTGTACCATTTTACATTGTGGCCAGCAACAGATGAGAGTTCCAGTTTCTCACATCCTCATCAACACCTGTTGTTTTGTGCTTTTGTTTGTTCCTTCGTTTTGCTTTGTGTTTATCATTATCATTCTAATGGGAGAGATGGTATCCCATTATGGGTTTGATTTACACCTGCTTAAGGGCTAATGACATGGAGCATCTTTTCATGTGCTTGTTGGTCTTTTGAATCTCTTCTTTGGTGAAAAATCAGACCAAGTCCTTTGCTCATTTTTTCGTTAGCTTTTCTTTTGTTAAACTGTAGAAGATTGTAAAAAATATATTTTAGGCATTAGATCCTTATCAGATATATGATTCCCCCAAAATTTCTTCCTACCTTTAGGCTGTCTCTTCCCTTTATTGATAAATTCCTCTGATAAACAAAAGTATTTCATTTTCATGAGGTCCCATTTATCTATTTTGTCTTTTGCTTGTCATGATTTTGTTGTCTTTATCTGATAATCCATTGTTAAAAACTAGGTCCCAAAGCAACACCCCAAGGTTTTCTTCTAAGAATTTTATGGTTTTAATTTTCATGTTTAGATCCTTGTTCCATTTGGAATTGGTTTTTATATATGCTGTGAGGCACGAATTCTCCACTCTTTTTGCAACTTATTAGGTTGTTGTAATTCCTTGACTGATAGTGCATTTAGGTGGGTAAATGCCACATTCACTGCTAACTATCCGGTAAGGATCAGCATGCATCATATTCCTACATGGAAGTGGATCCAGTCTTCGCCTTCCTTCTTCCCCATTATTGTTGTTGCCAGGGACCCATGCGGCACTTTCTCTGTCTGACCCTAACCACCCAGTGTTAGGTCAGGCCTTACAAGTTAAAGAGCATCATCTTTGAGATTGACTGCCTGTGCAGCCCTTCTCTGAATTAGCCACTTTGAGCTAAGTCAGAGTTCACAAGCTGGAAGGACTCAGCTCTTCCAACTGCCAAATAGGCAGATGCCAGGCCCTGCTGGCTCTCACTGCTGCTGTAGGTTCCTTACTTCACTGGAACAGCTCTCAGAATTCATGGACAGCATCCATACTTACATTTCTTCATTTATTATAAACAGAAAGGATGCAAATGAAGAGATGCATGGGGTGAGATTTGGAAGGGGTCCTGACATGAGGCCTCCATTGTCCCCGGGGATGCACTACCCTCCCAAGGGAGATGTTCTCTCCAATCCAGGAAGCCCCCTGAACTTCCTCATTCAAACCCCCTTTCATTGGCTTCATTACACAGTCATGACTGGTGTGTCATTGCATAGCCTTGACTGACTGAATCACTGAACATGCATGGTTAATTGCATCATGCCTGCTCCATTCCTGAGGTTAGCTAAACATGTAGGCTGGGTAGCCCCCAATCATTTGTGCACATTCTCAGGTTCTGTCCAGAAATTTTACATAATGAAGCCACCTCCATTACCCAGGAAAACCCCAAGGATTGTCTCCCATGAAGCAAGGAAAAAGGCCAACTTATTTTGGGTAAGGCAATTTATTATCACACAGATAGTGTAATAGTCTTGTAGTTTTTCTTGTTTGTCATCACTTTTCACTTATACTCCTTTGGCAGAGTACAATATTTATCTTCTAATTCATCTACTGAAATATTCACTTCTATAAACATATTTTTAACTCCCATATGCCACTTATGGGTCCAATCGCCAATATTACAGCTAAGATACACCCACACATACATGTATCATAAATAACTCACATATTCCGTCTAAATGGTGAATAAGCAGAGGAGGGAGCACCACAGATTCTCATTGTTTAGGGCCCTCCCATGCCTTAATCTGGCCCTGGGTGTGGGGCAGAGAACAAGGCCTGAGAGAGTAAGTTCCTGGGTTCCCAAGGACACTGCCAGGGCCAAAGGTAACTGCTGATTGGCTATTTCAGAGATCTCACCTTTCATTCCTAGAAAGACTGGATCCCTTGTTTCTGAGAGGAGAGAATGTCTCTGATAGGATCTGGAAACTTGGGCGGCTCCTCCCATCCCAACCCAGGGGAAAGAGGTATTCTGATGTCCACCTCCTTTTCCTCCCCTCCATGTGGGACACCAGCTGGAGAAACTGCCCCAGCCCACCAGGAGATGGGGAGGCTCCCATCATACCTACCCACTGCAGGGTCTCCTTCCCCTTTTCCAGGCATCTGCTGAGCCGCTCTGTACACTCCTCCTCCAGGTAGCCCCGGTAGAGCTAGGCCACAGCGGCCTCCTCGCGCTTGCGCTTCAAATCTGAGCAGCCGCCTCCGCATCAGTTCCTCATTCAGGTTCAGTGCTAGGTAATCAGCAGTCGCAGAAGTGCTGCCGGGGAGGCGCCCTTCCAACCCACATGGTAACCACACAGAGTGTGAGTGGTGTGAGATCCTGGCCCTGCACCCGCGACTCTGGAGGGCGGTGGCTGGTCAGAGCCCATTTGAGTCTAAACTGAAAAGGAAACCAGCGCGAATCTCAGTGACTCTTACTGGGTCGAGGGGCCTCGGCGTAGCGCTTCGACTGGAGACTCGGGGCGATCCCAGTGCGCTCCTGAGGGAGGAGAGGACCTGCGACCTGGGCCCGGCGTCACTCCCCCGAGTCGCTCTGGTTGTAGTAGCCGCGCAGGATCTGCAGGTTCGCTCGGTCCCTCTGTGCGTTGCCCTTGGCTCTCCTTGTCTCAGTGTCCCAACACTCTTACCCCTCCTGCTCTGCCCACCGCTCCCGGGGCTCCATCGTTCGATTCGCGGCATCCTCATCCAACTGCACCAACTCGGTGTCGCCCACGTAGCCGACAGAGATGAAACGGGGCTCCTCTCAGCCCGAGCGGACACGGCAGTGTTGAAATACCTCAGGGAGTGGGAGCCTGGGGGTAAGGTGGGCTAAGACCACCGGTTCCCCTCTCCTCGCGGCTCCCCGAGTCCAGGGTCAATGAGGGCGGGAGGGGCCAGGGGCTTGTGGACACAGAACGGGCGGTGGGAGGGGCGGGGCGGGAGACAGGGGATGGGGAGGTCAGGACAGACTGGGGGGACGCGGCTTCCCCGAGGGTCCTGCGTCCCCGCGGGACGGTCCCCTCGCTCCTTCCTCTACAGAGGCAGTTCCCATCCCGGCATTCACTCTCCCAAGCCTGGATGAGCGCTAGGGCCGTTCCCCTCCCATCCCGGCACTCACCTGACCACGTGTGGGACAGCGCTAGTGTCCCGAGAGCAGTAGGAGAATCTCGTGCCCCAAAACCCTGATCCTCCAGGCCAGGAGAGTCTCAGTGCTGGCTGAGATCACCCAATGCAAGTGAGAACTGTTTTCAAGCGTCAAGTGTGTCCAGGCGGAAGGAGCTGACACAGGTGGGGTGAGAGCCTAACCTAACCTAGTGCGATGGCGGTGAGAGGGCTAAATAAAAGTCCGGGAGATGGGCAACTCTACTCTGTCAATAAAAACTCCCCTGAAGTAAGAAGGAGCCCTGGTGGCTCTGTGGTTAAGAGCTATACCTGATGACCAAAAGGTCGGTAGTTCAAACCCACCAGCTGCTCCTTGGAAACTCTATGGGGCAGTTCTACTCTGTCCTACAGGGTAATTATGAGTCAGTCTCTATAAAAAAAAAAAAAAAAAAAGAAAAAAAATTTTTTTTATCTATAGCGGTGTTTTTTTTCTTTTTCTCTTAGTTAAATTCCTATTATGTATCCATCTTCTGCTCACCTACCCTCTCTCCCTGCCTTTATCTCTCGAAATCCCAGTGGTGGCTTCAGTGGAAACTCATGGACTTATACAGCAGAGTCTAATTTAGATTAAAAGTTGGTTGGAAAACAGGACTCATATCTCTAGAAAAGTCCCTTTTTGAAAAGGTGTGGTGTGGGAGGGAGCACAGAGGAAGGTAGGGGGAGAGCAGCCCTGATGAGAAAAGTGCATGAAACTTTCATGTCAGTGTGAGTGGACGTTGTGCTGTAGCTGCCACAAAACAGCATTTGATCTGAGGTTACATTAATAAAGATACTGTCTCAAGAATAGGGAGGCGAGGGCACTGGGTTTTCTGGGTTTCTACACTACATTGATTCTTCACTCAACCCATAGTTGTACAGGACAGGCTATATGACACTATTTTGCATCTGGGAAACATCAGTGAACTAAAGATGGGCAAAAACTTCCTGCCTTGTCAAGCATGTGTTATGTCAGAAAGGGCAGTCTATAAAAAATAAAAATGGCAAATAAGGGAAGTGTTTACATTAGAAGATGGGAAATGCTATGGGGAAGGGAGTCCAGAGTGTGTGTGTGGGGAGAGGGAAGATGGCTGTTTTAACTCAGGTGGTCAATGTGGGCATCATGGAGAAGGTGACATTTGAAGAAAGATGTGAAGGACATGAAGGAATTAGTTATGAGGATGTCTGGGGAAGTTCTTCAAGGGGCAACATCCTTGCAAACACACTGGGGCAGGAGTGTGTCTCTGTTCTAGGAAGAGCAAGGAGGCCGGTGGGTGCTAATGTTGCTGGTCTGCAGATCACACTTAGAAGCAAGAATATAGACCAGGGGTTCTCACATGGTTTGCATCCTCCTCATCTGTGGTGTTGTTGTTGGGTGCTGCTGTGGCTAGGTGCTGTTGAGTTGATTTTCATCTCATAGTGACCAAAGTGTCAGCAGTTCAAATCTAACAAGCTATCCTTGGAAACTCTATGGGGCAGTTCTACTCTATCCTATAGGGTCGCTATGCATTGGAATCGACTCGATGGCACTGGATTTTTACTGAAGTGACCCCATGAGACAAAGTAGGCCTGCCCCATAGGGTTTCCTAGGCTGTGATCTTTATGGAAGCAGACTCCCAGCTCTTTATCCTGTGGAGCTGCTGGGTGAGTTCAAACTACCAACCCCTCAGTTACCAACGGAGTGCTTAACCATGAGCACTTAACCATTGGTGCCACCCAGGAATTCCAAGGTCTTTGAACCACATTAAAAAGTGATTTTTTTCTGGCAAAGAAAAGAAGAGCATATATTGTTAATTATGAAACATGATGTTGGGACATACATGCTGTGGGGTTTACATTAGCTTTACCCAAAGAATTTGGTCTTTGTTCTTGGTTCCTGAGAGATAACTCTAAATTCTGGGGATTTCCTGACTGATTGAGGTGCCTTTGTTTTCCATAGGCCTCCAGTCCTGTCTTAGTTACCTAGTGCTGCTATAACAGAAATACCACAAGTGGATGGCTTTAACAAAGAGAAATTATTCTCTTACAGTCTAGGAGGCTAGAAATTCGAGTTCAGGGTACCAGCTCCAGGGAAAGCCTTTGTTTCTCTGTTGACTCTGGGGAAAGGTCCTTGGCATCAATCTTCCCCAGGTCTAGGGCTTCTCAGCTCTGGGACCGTGGGTCCAAAGGACATGTGTGCTCCTGGGTCTTCTTGCTTGGTGATAATGAGGCCCTTCTTTCTCTCTACTCATCTTTCTCTTCTTTATCTCAAAAGAGGTTGACTCAAGATTCAACCCAATCTTGTAGATTGAGTCCTGCCTCATTAACATAACTGCCTCTTATCCTGTCTCATTATCATCAGAGAAGTAGGATCTACAATACATAGGAAAATCCCATCAGATCACAAAATGGTGGACAGTCACACAATACTGGGAATCTTGGTGTCTTAGTCATCTAGTGCTGCTAAAACAGATATACCACAAGTGGTTGGTTTCAACAAACAGAAGTTTATTCTCTCATAGTCTAGTAGGCTAGAAGTCCAATTTCAGGGCATCAGCTCTAGGGGAAGGCTTTTCTCTGTGTTGGCTCTGGAGGAAGGTCCTTCTAATCAATCTTCTCTTGGACTAGGAGCTTCTCTGCCCAGGAACCTCAGGTCCAAAGGATGCGCTCTGCTCCTGGTGCTGCTTTCTTGGTGGTATGAGATTCCCACTCTCTGCTTCCTACACTTTCCTTTTATCTCTTGTAAGATAAATGGTGGTACAAGCATGGCCCCAGGAAAAATCCCCTTACACTGAATCAGAGATTCCACCTGAGCTACAGTGTTATATCCGACCCTAATCCTGTTTAACATATCCTAATCTTGCCTCATTAACCACAGGCAGAGATTAGGATTTACAACACATAGGAAAATTGTATCAATCACGAAATGGTGGACAACCACACAATATTGAGAAGCATGGCCTAGCCAAGTTGACACACGTTTTTGGGGGACACAATTCAATCCATAACAAGCCCACACCTGAGAGTTAGGTGACTTAGGTGGGAGCTGACTGGGCCAGAAAGACCACCTCATGATAATCAGCTGACCTCAGGGGAGGTGGGCTGATTCAAACAATCATGAATATGTAATAAGACCCCAGTGAAAGCTCTGGACACTGAAGCTCCATGGGCTTCCTGGTTTGTAAAAGACATTTATTTATGCGGGAAGGTAGTACATCTGTTTGGGACACGGGAGCTTCATGTTGGGAAACCACCCAGACCTTGTGCTATGTGTCTCTTCATTTGTAACTTTTCTAATGATAAAACCATACTCATAACATTTTTGTAAGCTCTGGGAATCATTCAAGGATTCCTGGTGGTAGTGGTTAAAATGCTCGGCGAATAACTGAAAGGTCCACAGTTTGAACTCACCAGCTTCTTCATGTGAGAAAGATGTGGCAGTCAGCTTCTGTAAAGATTTACAGCCTTGGAAATGCTGTTGGGCAGTTCTACTCCGTCTATAGGGTCACTGTGGGTTGGAATCAACTCCACGGCAGTGGGTTTGATTTGGTTTGTTTGAGTTTTTCTAACAAATTATAAAACCTAAGGGAGTAGCGGGAGTAGCCAGTAGGTCAGGAGTGAGAGAATCCAGGGGCCCCTGAGCTTGATGCTGGCACCCTGTAAGAGTAGTGGGAAAACCCAGAATTTGTAGCCAGCAGGTGAGAAGTGAGGGTGATGTGGGGACTCCCAAGCTTGTGGCTAGCATTTGAGGTCTTTGGCGTCTGGAGGGCTGTGCCCTTTCACTTGTAAGATCCTACGTAGTTACAGGTAGTTAGGGTCAAAGGAAGATGTGTTGCATGTGAAACTGGTGTCAGAACAAAATTGGCGATAGTAAGTGGGGATTTGACATAACCTTACCTGTGTCATTTTTCTATGCCAAGCAGTATTACCAGGTAGAAGATTTAGGAAGTGGCTCACAGCTCAGCATAAAGAAAATCTCTGAATGCTTGCTCTCTGAAACTATTCCACAGACCATTTTCTAACTAATTTCTTTGTACAAACAATGGAATCAAGATTTTTCTAATTGAAACATAAAGAAGTTTATATATGTGATATTGGGGCTCACTTTATCTTGGGGAAATCCACAGAACCAGGCTTGAGGCTACACAAGCAGGAACAGAACCCACAATCCCACCCTTGGTTGGTCCCGTATGGAAACCACGGCCGCTGCTGCTGATTCAGGTGCCATTGCCCACACCACTGACACCCCTGATGCTGGACACTGGGCCCTGTGGCCAGGATGCTCTCACTGGTGCTCCTGACAACTGGATGTCACTACTGCCACTCATGCCATGCTTGCCAAAGTGCATTCTGCACAGTCCCAGCTTCTCTCTGTCACCATGTCCTGGGTCAGTGAAATGTGGACATCTGACTTGTAGAGCCTCAGCCTCATGCCCGTGTCCAACTGCATGAATGTGTGGGAAAGCGAGTTTTCCTCTTTTGTGAATGGAGGTGGTCTCTGCTGCCTACCAAGGCTCTTTAAGTGAGGAATTCCCATAAGATAGGAGGAGGGTTCAAGTGCTGGGTTGGGAGTGCAGCTGGGGATAGAAAATGAATGACTAATGTCCATTCCTGGAGCACTGACTTGAGACTAGAACTTTACCTGCTATGTTGAGGGTCTCAAATTTGGTTGGATGAATGAGTGATTAATAAGGGACATCTTTCCACTCATTCCCTTAATGGTCTGTTATGGGGTCCAGCTTTTATCTGTATCAGTTTGTACTCTCAAATAAATACAGTGGTATTGTTGGATGATGGAATGAGAGCTCAAAATGTCTTCTTGTCTTTGTCTCTTACTAGAATTGAAAAATCCACATCTTTTACATAGGAGGAACCATGTGTGCATTGATATTTTACACTAATTTTTAAGTTCCAGTACAAACACATATTTCTGGGAAGAGGATCCATAACATTTATCAGTTTTTACTCCCTGTCTTAGTTATCATGTGCTGCTCTAACAGAAATACCACAAGTGGGTGGCTTTAAAAACCAGGAATTTATTTTCCTACTTTTAGCGGGCTAGAACTCTGATCTCAGGGGCCTGGCTCTAAGGTAAGGCTCCCTCTCTCTCTGTGTGTGTGTGTGTGTGTGTCAGCTCAGAGGCAAGGTCTTTGTTTCTTTTCAGCTTCTATTCCTCAGTTCCTTGGTGTTATTCCTGTGAAGAACTATCTTCCCCCATCTCTCCTTGTGGTTTTTCCTTGATTGCTTAAGCTGCTCTTTTATATCTCAAAAGAGATTGACTTAAAACACACCCTACCCTAATAATAGTTGACGCCCTTGAATTGTGGTGTTGATGAAGAATATTGAATATACCATAGACTGCCAAAAGAACAAACAAATCTTTCTTGGAAGGAGTACAACCAGAATGCTCCTTGGAAGCAAGGATGATGAGACTGCATCTCATATACTTTGGACATGTTGTCAGGAAGGATTAGTCCTAGAAGAAGGACATCATGCTTGGTAAAGTAGAGGGTCTGTGAAAAAGAGGAAGACCCTCAATGAGATGGGTTGACACAGTGGCTGCAACAATGGGCTCGAGCATAACAATAGTTGTAAGGATGGTGCAGTACTGTGCAGTGTTTCGTTCTGTTGTGCATAAGGTAGCTATGAGTTGGAACCAACTCGAAGACACCTAACAATGACAACCCTAATACTGTCTCATTAACATGACAAAGAAAACTCATTCCCAAACAGGATTATAACCACAAGTATAGGGGATACAATTTACGACATACATTTGGGAGGATACAATTCAATCCATAACACCCATAGAAGTCTAAAAAACACTCTAGTTTAGACACAGTGCTACTGAACATCTTGTCCATGAACAACAGGTCACTGAACTCTTTTTAGGAGGCCCAAGTACAAGTGGCTATTACCAGTCTGTGACAAGATAGAGGTTTACTTGCTTACTCTCACTCTCAATTTCTATATGTATCTCATTGTGGGCTGGTAATAAACAGTTCATAGAGCAGCCCTAGTCGATAGGCCACACTTTTTGTAGCATGGGTCTAGATGGGGTTTTATTCTAGTACTCGGTGCCAAGTAAGGAACAGGAAATAATCAGTAGTTAATGGGAATTCTTTTTCTGGTAATATGGTAGGCAGAGTGTTAGGGTCGACTCCTTGAATAAGAGCAACTAAAAATAATAAAGGTAAGATATAAAAAGCATCCAAAAAGCATAGAAGAACAAACGAGAGAATAATCATTTAGACCAAAATATAAATGTGAGCAAGAATTCAGAGAGAAAAGTTGTGTTTACCCTGAAGGCATTTGCCAACTCTGGAAAATCATAGCTTTGAATTTCTCGGGCTCACAAGCTGCAGGAGACAGGAGATGATGCCCAGAGCTTGTTCTGGTGGGGGGTGTAACAGGAGACACCCCTTCCCTGGGAAATCTGGAAAACCAAAGGTTCGTACCCTCAGAGTAAAAGTGAAGAAAAAGAAAATCTGCTTTAGCCCCCAATGCAAGAGTATTCTAAGGAGATTTGCCTTTCAGTCAAGAAAAGAAACAAGACCAAATAACAGTGTCTGAGAATGTTTAACCACTGGACAGCCTCTCTTGCATTTGGTGTCCAAATTTGCTTCACTATTGTGGGCCAAAATAATCTCAGTTCATGAATTTAGTATATGATAGGCCTGGATTGGTGGTGACCCAAAGCACAAACCTCTAGAGAAATCCAAGTTTAACCTATGTGTCAAAGAATTTACGCAAATAATTTCACAAAGAAAAGTAGCAGCTCATAGCAAGAAATGTGTATGTACAAATGGGAAAAGCATGTCATGATGGAGAACCAGATGAAACAATAGAGGGTAAAAAGAGCCTCATTAAATTTCAATTTCAGAATTATGGAAAGAGGGTATAACATAACCATGGTGATAAGAAAAAATGATAATCTTGAAAATGCCTGCAAAACATAGGCAATTAAAGCTTACATAGCTTTTTAAAACAGAAACAAATAGAATTCTTAGAAATTAAAAGATAACAATGATTTGAATGAAAAAATCAGTTTATGGACTTTGCTTTGGGTGGCACATACAGTTAGCACTTGATTATTAACCCTAAAGGCTGAGGATTCGAACCCGCCCAGTAGCATTATAGAAGAATGGCCTGGCAATTCGCTTCCATAAAGTTTACAGCCAAGAAAACCCTATGAAGCAGTTCCACACTACAACCCATGGGATTGCCATGAGCCAGAATTGACTCAAGGGCAATGAGTTTCGTTTTTTTTGTTGGCCTGAAATGGAGTAACAAGAATCAGATTTAATGTCCTTCCATAAAAGACAACAAATTCAGACAAAGGTATAAAACAGCGTTTTCAGACACTGGACAACAGGCAGCATGGGATTGTGACCCCTAAAAAGAGAGAAAGAAAAGAGGTGAGACGACACTTGTCCAGCTTCCTTCCGGGACAGAGTTTCCAGGACACAGCACAGGGAAGAGAAACCCTAACAGAGCCCAACAGGTTTTGTTGTTACTTTGTTTTATTTTAGTTAAGGCGACAGAGTTGTGAATTTTGGGAGGCCAGGACAATTCGAATTCAGAAAGTGAGGGCCTATTGAAAAGAGAGCAGAATAAAAAAGCACCGGAAGCCTGCAGAGGGTTTCCTTCAGGTCTTCAGCTGATCAGGGCATCCATGTAAGGAAACTACCCAAGGACAGAAAAAGAACAGTCCAAAAGGACCACAGGGAACAGTGCCTAGTGCTCCACATGGCTGAGAATCGTGCTTGTTCCCACCAGCCAGGCTGGAAGAACTCATAACTGTCTGGCAATTGGGTAGAGTGAGTATTCAGAAGGGTCTTGTGTCAGAAGTGGGAATAATTAGCCCTGAACTAAACACTGTCCTGGTTTCACATGACAGGTATTAAAAGCAAGACCCAAAACTCAAACAGCTTCCAAATAATTAATTATGTCCGTGAGCATCAGTACAATCTATTCCATTTCTGACATAAAATATGTGGATCAGTCAAATCCAATCTATTAACTATTCCACTTCTTTGATACAACTAAATTGAAGGATTTAAATCTATTAAATTCGGATCCAATTCAACCACACATGCAGCTCTTCTTCCTTTGACCCTAACTAACCACTTGGAGCTAGTTCAGACCTCACAAGTTGTAGGGCAGAGTCCTTCTGACTGCCAAGTCTGCCCAAGACTTCAGATGCCAGCCACAAGCTTAGGGATACCCACAACACTCTCACATCTGACTTGCTGGCTACAAATTTGGATTTCCCACTACTTTCTCAGGATGCCAGCCGTAAGCTCAGGAGTCCCCGGAGCCCCTTCATTTCTGACTTGTGGCCTCTCAATACTCCCTCAGGTTTGATAATTCACTAGAATGACTCACAAAACTCAAGGAAAAGTGCTATACTTATGATTACTGTTTTATTATGGCAAATAGGATACAAGTGAAGAAACACGTATGGTGAGGAGCTATTTGCTAACTTGAAGCTTTCATGTCCCATAAAGCAATGTTTTGCTTTCCTATCCACATAAATGTGTTTCACCAACCAGCAAGCTCATGGAATTTTTGTCCAGAGCCTTTACTGGAGCCTCATTATATAGGCAAAGGAGTCCTGGAAGCATAATGGTTAAGTGCTCAGCTGCTAACGGAAAGGGCAATGGTTCTCAACCAGCAGCTGCTCTGCAGGGGGAATAAAGATCTGGTGATCTGTTCCCATAAAGATTACAGCCTAGGAAACCTTATAGGGCAGTTTTACTCTCTTCTATAGGGTCGCTATACCTGTGGATTCAATTCGGTTGGGAAATAGGGGTTTTTGTGTTATAATTAAGCCATACCCGAGTAGAGTGGGCTCTAAGTCTAATCACTCCTGAGTTATAAAAAGAGTAGTTGAGGCACAGACAAACACACATGGGGAAGACAGATGCCATTTGAGAATGGCCAAGGATCCAAAGAAACACCCAGGGCTACTGACAAGGAAGGATTTGACACAGCCAACACTCTGATTTGGACTTTAAACTCATAGAATTGTGAGAAAATTAAAGTTCTGTTCTTTACACCACTCACTTGTGGTATTTGTGTTACAGCAGCAGTAGGTGATTGACACCATGTAACTATTTAACAAAATGAGCACTGCAGATTCTCTAGTCCCTGAGAGAAAATGAGAGGGAGCATTAACAGTTTGAACTGCTGGCTTTCTTTACATTTTCTCACCTTTTTGTTTCTACTTAACAGAATAACCTTCTTTCAATCCTCAAATTACCTTTTAGACTGGGCCACCATTCTGGTATTATAACTCTGATCTATATTCCTGGTGGGTGAGCACGAAATCCCTCCTACCTGATCTCTGTATCTACTTCTAGTTTCTGCATCCCTGGCTACAGCACTGTGAGATACTGTGCATTCACACAGGTCCCAGAGTCACCCTTGTGGTGCACAGGCTTCTGAGGTGGCCCCAATGATCCCTGCCTCTTATATTCACCCCCTTGTGTAACCCACTCCCTTCAAGCATTGACTGGACCTAGTGATTCTCTTATAACAAATAGAATATGGTGAAAGTGATGGAATATATATTTTGGATATATGGGCTATATGGGAACTGGGTCAACTGTGTCAGGGTAGCCTGCTCAAGACGGAATGGGGAAGCACAGAGTCCCCACAGTACCTGATATCAAATGACCCCTGCATTCCTTTTCTACCTGAGGGGTTGCTCCTCTAAACCTCCATTTCCACAGTCACTGCCATCAGACAGGATGATGAGAAGAGGGTCAACAGCAGTGATCCAAATCCTGGCTGAGATGAACAAGATCTATGAAGAGGGCAAGAAGTGAAGAAATCTAAAGACTCCCAAATCTAAGACCTGGTGAGCCCAAACTTGGCCTCAGGGAAGTCCCCATGGCTACAAAAATGAAGAAGGTGACAGTCTGCATTCTCCATGTGCTGTCTGCTGTGTACCAGCTCTCCCTTCTTCCAGCTAAAATAAATACTGCAGGCAGCACACAATGGTGCATAGTAAATATATCTCTGTTCTTCTCCACAGCCACCCACTCCTGGGGAATCCTAGTCTGTCTACATGTATTTGTTAGGGTATTAATTCAGTGTGTACTGCACAAATCCTGGCCTCAACAGGATAGAAGCTTACATGTGTCTCACATGATGGTGCAGCAGCCCATCCAGGGCTCTGTTCTATGAGGTTTCCTAGACATCTAGGTTTCTATTCTAAACCCTGGTAGCACAGTGGATAAGAGCTATAGCTAGCAACCCAAATGTTGGCAGTTTGAATCTACCAGGTGCTCCTTGGAAACTCTATGGGGCAGTTCCACTCTGTCCTATAGGCTCCAAGGGAAAGGGCTTTTTTTTTTTTTAGGCTCCTTTCTTATCTTCCTTCTCTACTGTCCTTGAGGTGTTGCCCCTATTATCATGACTAAGATAGCTACATCCCATGTCCATGGTCCATGAGCACAGTAGGGAAAGCAGGGAAGGAGGAAAAGACCTCTTCCTTTAAGGACAAAACCCACAACTTCACATCTGCTTTATTTTATTGGCCAAACTTAATCACACAGCAAGAGTTAAGCTCAAGGGAGACTGGAGAATGTGGTCTTTCCCAGATAAAACTCTATTACTATGGATTAAGACTAATTTTTGTTATATTTAGTCAAATTTTAGGAATAAGGAGTGACACAGTTGGCATTATCAATATTTTGAACTGAATCAATGCTCCTTCCCAGAGGAATATCCTTTCCCCTTCCTTCTCTGTGTGCTGGCTGAGCAGTCCTCACTGTGGTCTCCCTTTAGAAGGAGAAAACGTAACTAATGCTGAACTGACCAAATAGATCCCTAGCATTGGATCTCTGCTCACATCCTTCAAGAAAGTTACTGGAACTTGAGGAACTTTATATTTGAAACAAGGGCAAAGTCTTGATGACCTGTGGCCCTGGACTCTGCCTCTGTCCCTTGTCACCATGGTCTTGCTTGCTGTGTTGGGGCAGAGTCTTTAGATTCCTTGGCAAATTAGCCAGCAAATCCCAATAACCCAGCTCCCACTTTTGGGTTCCCGGAGCCCTCTGAGTCCCGCCTTTGCTGTCACAAAGGGCAGAAGGTCCTTATACATCTGTCATGGATTGAATTGTGTCCCCCAAAAGTGTGTGTCAACTCAGTTAAGCCATGATTCCCACTATTATGTGGCTGTCCCCCATTTTGTGATTGCAATTTTATGTTAAAAGAGGATTAGGGTGGGACTGTAACAACACCCTTACCCAGGTCACATCTCACATCCAATATAATTGGAGTTTCTCTGGGGTGTGGCCTGCACCACCTTTTATTCCTCAAGAGATAAAAAGGAAAAGGAAGGAAGCAGAGAGGGGGGAACTCAAACCACCAAGAAAGCAGTGCTGGGAGCAGAGCACATCCTTTGGACCAAAGGTCCCTGCGTGGAGAAGCTACTAGTCTGGGGGGAAAATTGATGAGAAGGCTGCCAGAGAGAGAAAGGCTTTGCCTGGAGATGATGCCCTGAATTTGGACCTTTAGCTTACTAGACTGTGAAGAAGTAAATTTCTTTTTGTTAAAGCCATGCACTTGTGGTATTTCTGCTAGAGCAGCACTGGATGAATAAGACAACATTCCTGGTAAGCACAGGGTCTAGAGATGAGGGTCCAGCTGTGCACTACCCAGGGTTTCCACTCAACTGTGGACACACTCCTACACCCCGGGCCAGGGCTATCTGGCTAAATGTCCTGAACCTGAGCCTAAGGAGGCCCTTCTCTGTGTCCCATTTCTCCCACTGCCTCCTTTTCCTCTGAGACCACCCCCCTCTCCTCCCACCAGTCACCATGGGGTATATTCTGTTCTCCATCCGCTATCTGGGTATTAGTATTCTGTGTCTGCACGCTAGCCTTTGCATCTCCTCTTTTTCTTATCCTTCCTCCTCTTCTCTGCTGATTCCATTCCTGCATACAAACTCCCTAACATTTTTACTGCATCCTCCTTCCAGGAGCCTCAGAAAACTCCTTTCCCTAAGAAATATATGATGGCCCATTATTTCCATCCCCTAGCCTTCAAACTGTCCTCTTGCCTTCTTGCAAATGTGGGAGCATGTCCAGAATCCCAAAAATACTCCTTTGCCAGCCTTTCTGATTCCCTTTTATTTTTTTCCTGCACTTTCTTCAACCTATTCCCCTTCACTTGTTATGGCCTAGGGAAGTGTCAGAGCCCTGACACAACAGGAAGAGAATCCAGGCTCCCATCCTTAAGGTCTAGAATAATTCTAAAGTTCCCAAAAGCCTGAGTATGCTGGTTGATGACACCCTGAATGCTTCCTTGGTGAGTTAAAAACCACTCTGCAACTGATGCCTCAAGGCCTGCATCGATGGGAACAGGATCTGTGTTATCCTTTTCTGTTGCTCTGTAAGACTCACAAAGCAGGTTGGGAAAAGTCAAGAGGAGACTGACTCCTGGTGAACCCATGGAAAAAGGGATCAAACCATTGTGATCCAAAGGATTTTTATTAGCTAATATTTCCTGTCCTATCTTAGTCTGAAGCTCCACTGAAACCTGTTAAGCATCATAGCAACCCACAATCCTCCACTGACAGATGAGTGGTGGCTGGGCTTGAGGTGCCTCGACCTGGAATCAAACAGGGTCTCCTGTACAGAAAGTGGGAATTCTACCACTGAACCACCACTGCCCCCTCTTGATGTATAGTACTCCAGCGTGCATCTATCCATCCTGTTGTTGATGGACATTTGAGTTGTCTCCAAGCAATTTAAACAACACTGCTATAAACATTCTTGTATATGATTCCTAGGGAATGTATACCAGAGTTTCCTGGGAGCCATAGAATGTGCACATGCTCAATCTTATTAGGAAATGTCACAATATTACCCAAGGTGACGATACCAATCCACATGCGTCTCCTCACTCCCTGCAGTGAATGAGAGCTCTCATTGCTCCACGTTCCTGAGTACCCAAAATAAATAATATTTTTCACAGCCTCCCTTGCAGCAAGGTATAAGTTCTGTGACTAAGTTCTGGACAAAAGGATGTTACAGCAAATGGTTTCTGCAATTTCCAATTAGTGTCCTTAAAGTAAAGGGAGTGCAATTCTCCTTAGCTTTGGTCCTTCCTACTTGCTGGAGTGGAGAGGTGATGGGTGTAGTGCTGTCATGAACCATTTGTATGAGGGCCACGTCCTAGTGATCAGTAACTGGGCACTGGGAAGATCCTGGGACATTGGTATCACAGGGCGGATTCTCCCTACTGGCCCTGGATCACTTACTCAGAAAGTGTTCATGTGAGAATGAAATAACCTTATCTCTTATTTGTTGTTGTTGGTTGCAATCAAGTAGATTGTGTGCAGGGTAGAACTGATCCATAAGCATTTTCAAGGTTGTGACTTTTTGGAAGCAAATCACCAGGGCTGTCTTCTGATGTGCCTCTGAATGGGTTCAAACTGTCAACCTTTCAGCTGGTATTCGAGTGCTTAAACATTTGTGCCACCCAGAACTCCATCTTCTATTTAAGTCACTGTTAGTTTTTTTTTTTTTTTTTGCTAAAATAAAACATAACCCTAAAGAATACAGTGTCCTATTGAACCAACTGCACTGTAAGTGGGTCTCTCCCTCTCTCATTGATGGCTCTGCCTTTCTTTGTGCAACATCTCAGTTCTTCTCCTTCTCTACACTACTTTCTTCTGATGACTCTGAGTTTCATCTCCCTCATAATTTTGCCTTGTACATATATAGTGAGTTCGACATAGTTCAGGGCTGATCAAGGGAAAAAAGATATGACCATGAAATAGCAAATTTATTGGGTCAGATGCATTGGTAGCTGCACACAGGGGATGGTGTCCCACAGCATGGGGTCCTTCAGAGTCAGTGGCACAGGAAATCACCAAAAGGAGAAGAGGAAAAAGGAACTCCCCAGGGAGAGAAGAGAAAAGGTGGGGAGCTTCCATCTGCCTGGGCCATGCCCCTCTGCAGTAAGAGGCGGGGGAGTCTCTGGGTGAGAGAGCTCTGAAAAGAAGCAGCACCTGCAGGGTTTTATCTTATCTAGGGCTAGAAGATGTGGGGTGCAGTTTCATGGGGTATGCAAAACAGGCAGGAGCCCTGGTGGCGCCGTGGTTAATCATTTGGCTGCTAACCAAAAGGGCCACAGTTCAAATCTAACCAGCTGCTCCTTAGAAGCCCTACGGAGCAGTTCTACTCTGTCCTAGAGGGTCGCTAAGAGTTGGAATTGACCCGACAGCAACAGATTTGTTTTTTGGTTTGGCCAAACAGCCTGGCTCCAAGTGACTAAAAGTAAGCTCATTCTCCTTGCTGCTTCCAGTAAAATGTGAGAGGAAAGAGATGGACCAAACTCAAAGTTTTACATAATTTTTAAAACAAATAAATATGTGAAACTCTGAGTTTGGTACAAGTAAGGTTTTTGGGCTAAGGGTGCCCATCTGTTATGAAGAAATAAACAACCTGAGACTAATACATAGAGGCTGTCTTTGGCTCATTTATATAACAATCCATCCTCTCACCCCATGTTATTTCATAATCTGAATTGTATGTTATTTTGTAATGCCTGAGTTTGGGGACAATGCTTCTTCCAGACCCAGAATGCTATAGGTACACAAACTACGATTTCAAAGCTCATTCATAGCCAGTCTGCCGATTTCCTGGAGGAAAACCAGGAGAATAGAAAAGGAGAGAATTTTATTTGCTCAATCTCCTTAGTCAGTAGAATGGCATTATGGCCCCTTTGGTGTATGTCTCTGGCTCTCTATACAACTTGGTGAGTGTCATCTACCCACGTGAAGCGAGATGTACCAATCAATGCTGATGGCAGTAGGACCTTCTCAGGGAAAAAAGGGGCACAGCAACATAGCAGGGGCTAGAATCAGAGGTCATCTCTGGCCAGCAGTAGAGGATCTGATTGTTCTCAGAGTATGGTCCAAATGATGTTATCTGGTCTGGGGACAATTAGTTCCACCTCCTGGGTATGAGGAGCAGGTCCAGGTTTGGTAGTTGCTATAAACTAAAGTATGTCCCCCCAAAATATGTGTTGTAAATCCTAATCTCTATGCCTGTGGTTATAATTCCATTTCTGAATGGGCTGTCTTTACTATGTTAATGAGACAGGATTAGTTCAGAGTGTGTCTTGAGTCCATCTCTTTTGAGATACAAGAGATTAAACAAGCAAGTCAAGGAGCAGAGATGGGGGAAGAGGGATGCCAAATGCTTAGGCTGGGTTCTTTAGAGAAGCAAAACCAGTAAAGTGTGTGTATATATATATATATATGTATGTATGTATATATAGAGAGAGTCAGAGAGATTTATATCAAGGAAACAGCTCACACAATTGTAGAGGCTGAAACGTCCCAAGCGCACGTATCAGGATAGAGGCTTCTCTCAATTCAGGTAGCCGCAGGGGCTGGGGAACCCAAGATTGGCAGGTTGGAGAGCAGGAGCCTTGCTGTGAAGATCAACGAATTCCCAAATCTGCAGATAAATTGATAGCTCAAGTCCCAAGAACTGGAAGTCAGACCAACAGGAGGCAGCCACAGGATCCGAATCCTAAGATCTGCAGATAAGCTGATAGCTCAAGTCCCAAGAGCCAGAGATCAGACGAACAGGAGGCACCGTAGGATCCAGAATGAGCAAAGGAGCCAGAACATTTGCTTATATTTCAATGAAGGCCATACCCCAAAGAAGCTCCCTTTCAACTGATTGGCTATTCACAGCAGATTCAATCATGAGAGTGATCACATATAAATACTGAGAATCACGGCCAGTCCAAGTTGAGACAAAATCTTAACCTTCACACCAAGACGCATGAAGATCGCCCAACAGCAGAAGCTAAAAGAGAGAAGGACTTTCCTTCAGAGTTGACAGACAGAAAAATCCTTCTCCTAGAGCTGGCACCCTGAATCTGGAGTTCTAGCCTCCTAAACTGTGAGAGAACACATTTGTGTGTTAAAGCCATCCATCTGTGTTGGTTCTGTCATAGCAACAGTGGATAACTAGGACACAATTTGGCACCGGAAGACTGTGCTGCTGCTCTAACAGATACCTAAAATTTTAAGTGGTTTTGGAATTGGGTAATGGATAGAGGCTGGAAGAGCTTTAAGGTGCCTAATAGGAAATGCCTAGATTGTCTTTAAGGGACTGTCAGTAGAATTATGGATGTTAAAGGCAATCTGGTGAGGGCTCAGAAGGACGTGAGGAGAGCTACAGAAAGTCTCTATTGTCTTAAAGAATACATATTGCGCCAGCAACAGAATGTGGCTAGAAATGGTGGATGTTAAATGTGCTTCTGGTGAGGCTTTAAAAGAAAATGATGAACGTGGGAGTGGACAGTGAAGGAAGGGTAATGTTTTTTATGCAGTGGCAAAGACCTTGTCTGAATTATTTCAAATGTTTGGTGGAAGGTAGAACTTGTAAGTGATGAATTTGAATATCTGACTGATGAGATTTCTAAGCAAGATTTTCAAGGGACCTCATAGTTTCTCTTTGCTTTTATAGTAAAATGTAAGAGGAAAGAGGTGGACTTAAAACTGAACTGTGAAAAATGAAAACAAAACTGAAAGATTTGGAAAATTCTATTGTACAAACTGAAGACACATGCTCTAAAATTTTCACCAAGGATGTGGCTACATAATCTTTTGTTAAGGAGATTAAGCCTACGACTGCTGGATCTAAAGAACAACCACAGCAGAAAACCCATTAGCTTAGACTGAAGGGGACAGAGGAGGAAAGAAAGAATGCTGTCTGCCTATTGAAATTCTACAGACAGGGAACAGGCTAAAGGAGCTACATCTGTTTTCCTCCAAGAAAAGAAAAGGACCATCCCTGGAGCAGTCTGGAGATCAGCAGAACTGTTGAAAGGAGCACAGGAACCAGGGCTGCAATGGTTTCTGCAAAAAAGTTGTGGTGGGGGTGTGTGAGCTCCTTTAACTTCACAAGGAGGAGGGAGAATCAAGATCAGTAGGCTGATTCCTGTGAGGCAGAGGTCAGGCATGCCTCCACCCTCCAACATTTATACCAATTCTGATGCCAACTGAATCTCACAGGGCACCCTCTGCCTCTCTGCTGAGTTGGATAATTGGCTGCAGAGGCCACAAACAACTCATAAACAATACTCCCAATTTGGGGGTTTATTACTGAAGTAACAGGTTATAATTCAGATTCAGGAATGCTCAGAGTTTCCCGCGTCTGCTGCTGTTGTTTCTCTGTCACTGCTTCTCGCCATCTTTGGTGTTACCACTCTCTCTCTAAGTCTCCTGGCTCCTGGAGCTTCTCAGCATAGGGATCCTGGATCCAAAGGAGAAGCTCCACTCCTGGATCTTCCTTCTTCGTGGTGATGAGATCCTCTCTTCCCTCCTCTGAGATGGCTCATTTTAAGCCTAGTGGGATGGTAAAAATTGCCAATCTCCTCATGTACCTAATTTGTATGGTCCCACCCCCACAAGAGTGCCATGCAGCTTATTTATACTATTACTAAGCTATCTAATCCCCTTGGTGGGCCACAAGAACCTCATTTGCATACTGCCACCCAGTTATTTGAAGGGCATTACAGGGCTATGGCTAGAAGGGCCATATTAATTTGTTACTACATTTTTTCGCCTTAATTTTTTTTTTTTTTTTTTGATATCGTGTGTTCTCAGTATTGGAATGCATACTTACTAACTGAAAGTGTTTAAATTTTTGGTTAGTGATACAGATTTTGAGAAATGTGATCTGGCAATACAATCTGCCAATGAGGCTACTGGCACAGTGGCACCACTGATCTGTGGCATGAAGGTATGCCAATGAGAGCTATATAAATAATTCATTGCAGGTGCCTTCCCATTAAGTTACATGGGGAAGCTCTGGTTTTCCAAATGTGATACAAAAATCCAAATGAAGCCCATCAGGGCTCCCTAACTATCACACAGGAAAGCCATATTATGCTTGCGAGCCTTATCTTGCAGAAATAAATCTTTCCTAGATTATTGTTTGTTGCTTTTTGTTGGTTCCTAGCTACCCTATGTACAACACAATGAAACACTGCCTGATCTGGCATCTTCTTCACAACCATTGTTATGCTCGAGCCCATTGTTGCAGCCACTGTGTCAATCCATCTCGCTGAGGGTCTTCCTCTTCTTCGCTGCCCTTCCACTTTGCCAGACATGATGTCCTTCTCCAGGGATTGATCCCTTCTGACAACATGTCCAAAATATGTGAGACGAAGTCTCATCACCCTCATTTCTAAGGAGCTTTCTGGCTCTACTTTTTCCAAGACAGATTTGTTTGTTCTTTTGGCAGTCCATGGTATATAAAATATTCTTTGCCAGCACCACAATTCAAAGGCGTCAATTCTTCTTTGGTCTTCCTTATCCATCGTCTAGCTTTTGCATCATATGAGGCAACCGAAAACACCATGGCTTGGGTCAGGCGCACCTTAGTCTTCAAGGTGACATTTTTGCTTTTCAACACTTTTAAAGAGGTCTTTTGCAGCAGATTTATCCAATGCAATGTGTCTTTTGATTTCTTGACTGTTGCTTCCATGGGTGTGGATTGGGGATTCAAGTAAAATGAAATCCTTGAAAACTTCAGTCTTTTCTTCATTTTATCATGATGTTGCTTATTGGTATAGCTGTGAGGATTTTTGTTTTCTTTATATTGACGTGTAATCCATACTGAAGTCTGTGGTCTATGGTCTTCATCAGTAAGTGGTTCAAGTCCTCTTCACTTTCACCAAGCAAAGTAGTGTCATCTGCATAATGCAGGTTGTTAATGAATCTTCCTGCAATCCTGATGCCCCGTTCTTCTTTATATAGTCCAGCTTCTTGGATTATTTGGTCAGCATACAGTTTGAATAAGTATGGTGAAAGAATACAACTTGACACACACCTTTCCTGACTTTAAACCACACAGTATCCCCTGTTCTGTTCAAACTAGTGCCCCTTGATCTATGTACAGGTTCCTCATGAGGACAATTAGGGGTTCTGGAGTCCCCATTCTTCCCATTGTTATCCATAATTTATTTTGATCCACAGAGTCAAATGCCATTGCATAGTCAGTAAAACACAGATAAAGATCTTTCTGGTATTCTCTTCTTTCTGCCAGGATCCATCTGACATCAGCAATGATATCCTTGGTTCAACGTCCTCTTCTGAATCTGGCTTGAATTTCTGGCAGTTTCCTGTCGATACACTGCTGCAGCCGTTTTTGAATGATCTTCTGTAAATTTTATTTGCATGTGATAGTAATGAAATTGTGCTATTGTTTTTGCATTTGGTTAGAGCACCTTTCTTGGCAATAGGCAAAATATGGATCTCGTCCAGTCAGTTGGCCAGGTAGCTGTCTTCCAAATTTCTTGGCATAGATGATTGAGCACTTCCAGCACTGCATCCATTTGTTCAAACAAGTCAGTTGGTATTCTGTCAATTCCTGGAGCCTTGTTTTTTGCTAATGCCTTCAGTGCAGCTTGGATTTCTTCCTTCAGTACCATCAGTTCCTGATCATATGCTACCTCCTGAAATGGTTGAATGTTGACTAATTCTTTTTGGTACAGTGACTCTATTCATTCCTTCCATGTTCATTTGATGCTTCTTGCATCATTTAGTATTTTCCCTGTAGAATCCTTCACTACTGCAACTCGAGGCTTGGATTTTTTCTTCAGTTCTTTCAGCTGGAGAAATGCTGAGCATGTTCCTCACTTTTGGTTTTCTATCTCCAGACCTTTGCACATGTCATCAAAATACTTTACTTTGTCTTCTCCAGGCGCCCTTTGAAGTCTTCTGTTCAGTTGTTGTTTTACTTCATCATTTCTTCCTTTTGCTTTAGCTACCGGACATTCAAGAGCAAGTTTCAGAGTCTCTTCTGACATCCATTTTGGTCTTTTCTTTCTATTCTGTCTTTTTAATGACCTGTTGCTTTCTTCACGTATGATGTCCTTGATGTCATCTCACAACTCGTCTGGTCTTCGACCATTAGTGTTAAATGTGTAAATCTATTCTTCATATGGTCTCTAAATTCAGATGAGATATACTCAAGGTCATATTTTGGCTCTTGTGGACTTGCTCTGATTTCCTTCAGTTTCAACTTGAACTTGCACATGAACAATTGACGGTCTGTTCTGCAATCAGCCCCGGCCTTGTTCTCAGTGATGATACTGAGGTTTTCCATTGTCTCTTTCCACAAATGTAGTCTATTTGATTCCTGTGTATCCATCTGGTGAGGTCCATGTGTATAGTTGCTATTTATGTTGTTGAGAAAATGTATTTGCAATGAAGAAATCATTGGTCTTGCCAAATTCTGTCATGCAATCTCCAGCATCACTTCTATCACCAAGTCTATATTTTCCAGCTACTGATTCTTCTTTGTTTCCAACTTTCTCATTCCAATTACCAGTAATTACTGGTGCATCCTGATTGCATATTTGATCAATTTCAGACTGCAGAAATTGGAAAAAATTTTCAATTTTTTCTTCTTTGGCCTTAGTGATTAGTACATAAATTTGAATAATAGTCGTATTAACTGGTTTTCCTTCTAAGCCTATGGATATTATCCATAAGTGGCAGTGTTGTACGTCAGAATAGATCTTAAAATGTTCTTTTTGACAGTGAATGCCACACCATTTCTCTTCAAGCTGTCGTTCCCGGCCTAGTAGACCATATGATTGTCTGATTCAAAATAGCCAGTACCAGTCCATGTCAGCTCACTGATGCCTAGGATATCGATGTTTATGTGTTCCGTTTCACTTTTGGCTATTTCCAGTTTTCCTCGATTCATACTTCCTACGTTCCATGTTCCGATTATTATAGGATGTTTGCAGCTGTTTCTTCTCATTTTGAGTCATGCCACATCAGAAAATGAAGGTCCCAAAAGCTTGACTCCATCCACATTAGTAAGGTGGACTCTACTTTGAGGAGGCAGCTCTTCCCCAGTCATCTTCTGAGTGCCTTCCAACCTGAGGGGCTCATCTTCTGGCAGTATATCAGACAATGTTTCCCTGCTACCCATAAGGTTTGCACTGGCTAATTCTTTTCAGAAGTAGACCATTGGGTCCTTCTTCTGAGTCTGTCTTCATCTGGAAGCTCAGCTATAACCTGTCCCCCATGGGGGACCCTGCTGGTATTTGAATACTGGTGGCATAGCTGTCAACATCACAGCAACATGCAAGCCCCCACAGTATGACAAACTAACAGACACCTGGGGGTTATTAGTTACATGATTTTCAAATATTTTCTCCCAGTCTGGGAGTTGTATGTTGACTTTTTTGATGGCATACTTTGAAGCATAAAGTTTTTTAGTTTTCAGGAACTCGAATTTATCTAGTTTTTCTTTTATTAATAGTGCTTTTGGTATCATATCTAAGAAACCGCTGCCTAATCCAAGGTTATGAAGATTTATGCCTATGTTTTCTTCTAAGAGTTTTATAGTTTTAGCTCTTACAATTAGATCTTTGTTCCATTTTGAGATAATTCTGTAAAAGTCCTACTTGATTCTTTTCCATGTGGATATCCAGTTTTTCCATAATCATTTGTTGAAAAGACTATTCTTTTCCCCATTGAATTCTCTTGGCACTGAAATACAAATGATTGTAAATCTGAGGGTTAATTTATGGACTCTCACTCCTATTTCATTGATGTATATGTTTTCCCTTTTGCCCCTATTACACTGTCTTGCTTACTGTAACTTTGTAGTAAGTTTTCTAATCAGAAAGTTTTTTAGCCATTTTGTGTCCTTTCAATTTCTATGTGATTTTTAAGATCAAAATGTCAATTTCTGCAAATTGACAAATGCATGTCAATGGAGGTTGCATTGAATACATACATCAATTTGGGGAGTATTGCCATCAGAATAATATTCAGTCTTCTGATCCACGAGCATTGGATGTCTTATCTTATATTTAAGTCTTTCTTAGTTTCCAGGTACAGACTTTGTTCTTAAAGTTTTTGTGGTATAGGTTTTGCACTTCTTTTGTCAAATTTATTCCCATTTTATTCTTTTGTGATGTTATTGTAAATAGAATTGTTTTCTTAATATCATTTCAAAATTGTTTATTCCAAGTGTATAGAAATACAATAGATTTTTAATGTACTGGTATTTTATCCTGCAAAATTGCTGGTCTTGTTTATTTTCTTTTTAGTGGATTCCTTGGGATTTTCTATATACAAGATCATGTCGTCTGCAAATGGAGATAATATTACTCTTCCTTTCCAATATGAATGCTCTTTATTTCATTGTCTTGCCTAATTGCTTTTGCTAGAACCTCCAGTACAATGTGGAATAGAAATGGTGAGAGAGGACATCGTGTTTGTTCCTGAACTTGGAAAGAAAGCATTTAATCACTCACCAATGAGTATGACGGCATATGTGAGTTTTTGGAAGATGCCCTTTATTGTTGTAAGGGGTACCCCTCTATTTTTGGTTTCTTGAGTGTTTTAATCATGTTGAGTGTTTTAATCATGTTGAGTGTTTTAATCATGTTGAGTGTTTTAATCATGAAAGGGTGCTGGATTGTGTCAGATGGTTTTTCTGTGTCTATTGAGAAGATGATGTAATTTTTGTTTTTTATTCTGTTGATATGACATATCACATTACTGGGTTTTTGGATGTTAACCTAACCTTACATTCCTGGAATAAATCCCACTTAATCATAGTGTATAATTAATTTTATATATTGATGAATTTGGTTAGCTAGCATTTTGTTGAGGATTTTCTTTTCTTGTGATACCTTTCTCTGGTTTTTATATCAAAATAATACCAGCCTAATAGAATGAGTTGAGAAGCATTACCTTCTCTTCTATTTTTTGGACTAGTTTGTGAAGAATTGGCATTAATTATTTCAATGTTTGATAGTATTCACTAGTGAAGTCCTTTGAGCCTGGGCTCAAAGAAACATGGGAAGTTTCTTATTTTTTAAATTGTTAATTCAATTTCTTTACTTGTTGTAGTTCTACTTAGACTTTCTACTTACTCTTGAGTCTGATTCAGTAGTTTAGGTCTTCATAGGAATTTGTTTATTCTAGGCTATCTAATCTGTTGCCACACAATTGTTCAGAGTGTTGTTGTTCGGTGCCGTCAAGTCGGTTCTGACTCATAGCAACCCTACGTACAACAGAATGAAACAGTGCCTGGTCCTATGCCATCCTCACAGTCGTTGCTATGCTTAGTAAGATTTTTTATTTTAGAGTTTATTTTGTCTGATATTAGTATAGCCACTAGGACCTTCTTGTAGTTGCTGTTTGCACAATATGTTATATTCTGTTCTTTTACTTTCAATCTATTTGTACCTTTGAACATAAGGCATGTCTGCTGTAGACAGGATATAGTTGGAGTTTGTTTTGTTTGTGTGTATAAGTGTCTGCGTGTAGTCAGATTATGTTGCTTTTTGATTACATTGTTTAATGTATATGTAATGGTTGCTATAAAGTGTAACTAAAGCCAGGGTTTTGTTTTGTTTGGTTTGGTTATTCTTGAGAATTTCACTTGTATGTCTATCTCAGATTTTGAAACTGAGATAGCCTGTGATTCCCACCCGCTACCTCAAAAAGTTTCCTTCCAGGGTCTTCCCCATTTTTGTGGACATCAGAACGATCTTTTTTTTTTTTTTAGTAATTTTTATTGTGCTTTAAGTGAAAGTTTACAAATCAAGTCACTCTGTCACATATAAGCTTATATACACCTTACTACATGCTCCCATTTACTCTCCCCCTAATGAGTCAGCCTGCTCCCTTCTTCCAGTCTCTCCTTTCATGACCGTTTTGCCAGTTTCTAACCCTCTCTACCCTCCCATCTCCCCTCCAGACAGGAGATGCCAATACAGTCTCAAGTGTCCACCTGATACAAGTAGCTCACTCTTCATCAGCATCTCTCTCCAACCCATTGTCCAGACCTTTCCATGCCTGATGAGTAGTCTTCGGGAATGGCAGAACCATCTTTTGATGTCCTCCTTGATCTTCTCTTTCTCTCATATTCCAAATGCAAACATTAGGAAGTCCTTAAAGTTCAACATATATCAAGAATCCCATCATGTTCCACTATTTCCACTGCTCACACCCAGGTTTAAGCCACCAATATCTGTAGCTGGAATAGTACTCAAATTTCTCAGTTTTCCCTATTGCCTTGCTTGCCCCTCTCAGCTCTATTCTCACCACAGCAGCCAGAGTGATTCTTTAGAAGTTGTACCATGTCTCTCTTTTGCTCAAAACTGTCTTGTCACTCATCTTACCCAAAGAAAAACCAAAAATTCTTCCAAATCCTCAAGGCCTACGTGGTCTCGTTGTACCTCTGATTTCATCTCAATGACTCTGCTGCAGCCATATTGGCCTCCTTGCTACTCCTAGAACACAGACACCCTCCTGCCCTAATGTGTCTGCACTGAATATTCCCCCAGCATGGAAAGAACTTCCTCAGACATCCTCATGGCTAATTGTGTCATGTCCTTCAAATTTTCCCTCAAAAGTCACCTTCTCAAGGAGACCCACACTGATCACCCGAGAATAGCAGCCATCTTCCCTCTCCCCATACAAGCACACTCTGGGTCCCCTTCCCCGCTGCACTTACTGCCGTATAATGCAAACATTTTCCTTCTTTCTCATAGTCAATAGCTTGTCTCTCTCCACTAGAACACATGATCCACAAGGCTGACAATTTTTGTGTTTTTAGTTCACTTATGTTTCCCAGATGCAAAGATTGTGTGTTATGTAGTCAGCACTCAACAAATATCAGAATAATGATTTTGTTGTGTATAGCACCTCCCTATTCTAAAGACAGTGTCTTTATCAATGTAACCTCAGACCAAATGCTGTTTTGTGGCAGCTACAGCATGACATCCACTCACACTGACATTAATGCTTCTGAACTTCTCTCACAAGGGCTGCTCTCCTCCTTCCCTTCCTCGGCCACCCCCCTGCTCACTACAGCACACAACTTCATTTCCATCTTCAGAAAGAAACAATCCTAGGCTTAAAAAAAAAGGAGCCCTATTTTCCAATCGACTGTGAATGTAAGTGAGAGTCTGCTTTAGGTAGGCATCTGTTTGGAAGGAGCCAGCACTAGGATTCTAGAGCTAAGAGCAGGGAGAGAGGGTAGGTGAGCAGAAGATGCAAACACAACAGAAATTTCTCAAGATGTAAAGGTACCAGATCCCTCCCCTCTGCTAATTCCACAATTTGGTTCTTTAAAAAGAGGTTGGGGGGAAATGGAAAGAATAATCCAGTACAATCCTAGAAGTAGGCAAAGAGGTGTAGTAGTCTGAAAATTCATTTCTCGATACCACAGAGACTCCTGTGCACAGGGGCCACCCTGGGCCCTGTGGGGATAATGACAGGAAAACAGCTCCCGGTGCTGTAAGTGATGGGGATACCCAGAGGAGGATGGGACCAAGAACAAGCTCTCACGTACAAGAACAGGCATAAACCTCTACAACAAACAAGACACAAAAATAACCACACAATGATGATGGCTGAAGGTTAGGCCAGGACTGAACCCATGCTGACTAGCTATACAAAGTCCTAGCTGTCCAGCATCCTGGTGACAGGACAAGGCCAGGTGATATCTGAGTCCCTGTGATCACAGGTCCTGGTGGGACAAGGTTCTACTAAGGGGACTAGGACAATAAGGCAGTGAAGATGACCCAGCTAAGACGTAACCATGTCAAAGTCCACAAAGCACTGAGCATTAAAGGGGCAAAGGCCCCATCCACACTGAGCTACTCCATGGTCTTCTCTTGTTCTGCCTGCAACAGATTCAACACAGCAAACACAGGATTCTGGAAGGTTATCAAGACTTTTTTTTATTGCCTCTTAAATTGTCAGAATTTTCCTCTCCTTTAATTCACCCATCAACCACACTTCATTGCAAGATTTTGAAAAAACAAATTAATATCCAGACTCTCATTTTCAAAAGGGAAGTGAGACACTGCCTCCCAGAGCAACAGAAAGTTACAACAGGGATGGGGACCTCCCAGCCCTGTCATGATGGAATAGAAATGTTGATCAGCGAATAGACACAGGTCAGTGTAGGGAGGGGGTCCTTTCGGTGGGTGGGGCTAGTCTCCTATGTCCTCATCTTATGCTGACAGAAACGCAGACACATTCAGACTTCAGAAAGAGAAGTCAGGCATTCTTGAAGTCGCAGAGTGGGAGGGGAGTGAACAAATCTTGTATCACTCAGTCCCACACAAGGCAGCTCTCTCATGCTACAGAAGAAAAAAATCACAAACAAATTTGGGTTAGTCACTGTTAAGTGTTGATATACTGAATAGGCCACCACATGCTTGAAATGTCCAAATGCAATGAATACCCATAGCCAAGTTGTGTTCCCACTGCTCCAAACCCTTCCCCATGTCAGGCCCCCAGGGTCTCACCTTTACAAGCCATGAGAGACACATCAGAGCCCTGGGCACTGTTGCTGCCTGGAGAAACAAAAAACAGGATCTAGTCAGAGGCCACAGGAGGAGGTGAGGCTAAAGGAGGAATTATGGGGTGGGGTTACCCATGGGGTCCCATCTACACTACCCCAAGGGTCTCAGGGAATTATATCCCTCCATACATACTTGCAGCCTGAGCATAGTTCCCTCCTTTTCCACCTGTGGGAAGAAAACATCCTTTGAGAGATTGAGTGGAGTCAGAACTATAAGATTCTTGAAGAGTCAAGTACTCGTGGACCTCTGAACTGTGACTACAGACCCAGGACAGGATCAGTAAACAAGAATAGAAGAGATGTGCTAGGACTGGACCTATCACCATCTTAGAGCTCTGTCCTCAGCAGGGACCTTCCCCTCTGACCTGACTGCAGGGATCAGGTCCCCATCACCAGAATCAAGGTGAAAAACTCTGTCTTCATGTTCACGTGTGCTTTACAAAAGAATAAGTGTTAGCACACAAGGCCCCAGACTGGGTATGTGCAGTGTGTGGATGGTGCTTCACAGTAGGGGCAGAAGGCAGGCAAACTCCTATCTGGGGTTTGAAACTTGCAGTGGTACAAGAAAATTCAGGCCCCACCCCTATTTCTACCTGAGCTCTTCTTCCTCCAGATCACAGCTCCAGCCACCAGAGCTACAACGACCACAAGGAATACCAGGCCAGCAATGATTCCCATGATGATGGCAGGGGACTGAGAACGGGACTCTGGAAAGGGAGGGGAAAGTGAGAGGCCGTGACGCTGCTGCTGTGCCCACAAGGACCCCTGCTTCCCCAAGAAGGGGCTACATCTTTGCCTCCCCCACTTACCCCATGTCAGGGTGAGAGGCTTGGGCAGCCCCTCATGCTGCACATGGCACGTGTATCTCTGCTCCTCTCCAGAGGGCACCACCATGGCTGCCCACTTCTGGAAGGTTCCGTCCCCTGCAGGCCTGGTCTCCACAAGCTCCATGTCCTGGGTCTGGTCCTCTCCATCTCGCTGCCAGGTCAGGGTGATCTCCGCAGGATAGAAGCTCAGGGCCCAGCACCGCAGCGTGGCCTCACGGTCAGAGATGGGGTGGTGGGTTATGTGTGCTTTGGGGGGGTCTGAGGGAATGAGTCAGAAAATTCAGGAACTTCCCATCACCTCCCATGAGTTACCTGAGCAGTGGTCATGTGACCATCCTGAGAATGGACAGGAAAATTGAGATAGGGGAGGGAGTGAGAAACCAGCCTGGACCAGGAATCTGGGATGATCTTATTCCTCAGAAAGTTCTAGAATCAGGGTAGGAGGCTCCAGGTGTCTGAGAACAGGGATTTCTAGTTCTGACTTGAGTGGAGGCTGAGCTGGAATCAGACCTCCAAACTGATGGGGTATGTGGCAGAGAACAAGATTTGAGAGAAAAAGTTGCTGGTGGTTCTCAAGGTCAATTCCAGAATCAAAGGGAGCTTCTGATCAGTCGGGAATTATCTCCCCTACTATCTTATCCCCAGAGTGAGTGGGTCCCTTAACCGCCTCTGAAAGGAGGGCTCCTCTGGCCAAGTCTCTCTCTGGTACCACCAAACAAACAAACCCACTGCCGTCCAGTCGATTCCGACTCATAGCGACCCTATAGGATTGCTCTGTGGTACAGGATCTGGAACTCTGGGCTAACTCCTCACTCTCCACACCCAGAGAAAGGGGTGGTATTTTGGCGTCTATTCCATTTTCCTTTTGAAAGTCCACAAGGGCTGACAGAATCCCAACTCAAAGCGAGTTCGGGGAGGCGCCACAGCCCCTCGTACCTGCGCGCTGCAGAGATTCCTTCCCGTTCTCCAGGTATCTGCGAAGCCCCTCCACACAGGCACCCTCCACGTAGGCCTTGACCTGATCTGCAGCCTTGTCAGCCTCCCACTTGTGCCGGGTGATCTGAGCGGCCGTGTCCGCCGCCGTCCAGGAGCTCAGGTCCTCGTTCAGGGCGATGTAGTCGGCGCCGTCATAGGCGTGCTGCTGGTAGCCACGGAGGAGGCGCCCGTCGGGCCCCACTTCACAGCCGTACATCCTCTGGATGGTGTGAGACCCTGACCCCGCCCCCGCCGTCAGCCCCGCCGTCAGCCCCGCCCCCACCACCCACACGGGCCGCCGTTGGTCGGAGCCCAAACGGTTCTAAACTGAAAACGAAACCGGGTCGAATCTCTGCGGCTCTTCCCGGGCGGGTCCCGCGACCTCGGGGTGAGGTTCGGACCCGGGGACTCGGGGCGACGCGGCCGTGGGGACGAGGGGACCCGTGACCTGCCACCCGGGCCCGGCGTCACTCACTCACCGGCGTCGCTCTGGTTGTAGTAGCCGCGCAGGGTCCGCAGGTCCACTCGGAAAGTCTGTGCGGCGCCCTTGACGCTCCGTGTCTCCTGGTCCCAATACTCCGGCCCCTCCTGCTCCATCCACGGCGCCCGCGGCTCCATCCTCGGGTTCGCGGCGTCGCCGTCGAACCGCACGAACTGCGTGTCGTCCACGTAGCCGACGGAGATGAAGCGGGGCTCCCCGCGGCCGGGCCGGGACACGGCGGTGTCGAAATACCTCAGGGAGTGGGAGCCTGGGGGCGGGGAGCGGCTGAGACCACCGACCCCTCCCTCCCCGCGCGGGCCCGGGTCCGGGGTTGATGGGGGCGGGGAGGGGAGAGGGAGAGGGGTGAGGGGTGAGGGGTGAGGGGCTCCTGGACGGAGAAGGGGCGGCGGGAGGAGCAGGGCCGGGGTGTAGGGGCGGGTGGGGGCTCTGGGCGGTGGCGGCTTCCCCGAGGGCCCTGCGTCCCCGCCGAGCGGTCCCCTCGCTCCTCCCTCCGCAGAGGCCGTTTCCCCCCCGACCCCGCACTCACTCGCCCGGGTCTGGGTCAGGGCCAGGGCCCCCGAGAGCAGCAGGAGGAGGGTCCGGGGCGCCATGACCCGGGTGCTGGGGTTCTAGGGAGAACTGCGTCCGGGCTGCTCCGAACCGACTTTATAACCTGGAGCCGCAGTGACGGTGATTGGCTGCTCCAGAAATCGGAGACCCAATTGTAGTGACAACTGGCGTGACGCCATGTGTGTCCAGGCAGAAGGAGCTGACACAGGTTGTGAGAAGGAGAAGTGAAACTCCAGGGAGACGGGGAATCCCCAACACTAGGGCACCCCACCCTTGACACCGCCGTCGGACCTGAGTGCCTGCCGAGGGACTTGGGACTTTGCCCTGACCCCTCTCCTTCTGCCCTACCCTTCTTTACCACACTGCCTCGTAAGTCCTGGGCCAGGACCTGCTTAAGTCACAAGTTTTTGTTAATTTCAGAATCTCTACGTTGTTGATGTTGTGTGCCCTGGAGTGGATTCATAGCGGCCCTGTATGACACAGTAGAACTGCCCCATAGGGTTTCCTAGGCTGTAATCTCTAAAGGAGCAGATGAGCAGGTCTTTTCTTCTGCGGAGCGCCTGGTGTGTTCAACCACAAACCTTTGTTAGCAGCCAAGAGCTTAACTATTGAGCCACCAGGGCTCCTTAGAATTTCTATTACTCTTACAAATTCATGAGGAACTCAAAGAGATTTTGTTTGTGGATTACATCTACCGATATTAACCATACGAGCAATTGAACCAGAATTAAACTAATAACCCATTAAACTTTAACATAGTATGTTTTCATAAAAAATAATTTTTTTCCAAAATAATGTATTGAGAAGAGTGGATCATTTTACATCTTTGCATGTCTCTTATCTGTGTCAATAAAAGGCTTCTGGATTTTCGCATCTGTTTCTACATCCAATCTGTTATTTTGGTTGCGGCGGATACAAAAAAATCCAGTGTCAGACAAATATGAAGTTGGAAAAGGGAGGAGTATTTTTAATAGCATTTCCAAGTAATTGTGAGTGTTCACCTCTGACACTTCACTAAAGCTACAGAAGCAGTAGTTTCTTAAAGGTTAGTTGCGATCGGAAACCCTATTATTGAATATTTTGTGTTCTGTTAATTAAAACCCATAGGTCCATTTTGCACATTGAATGAACCTTGTCCTAAGGCGTGAATTTTTTTAACCGCTGCATTAGGTCACTGAGTGTGCAGATCTTCCAGGGTTGACACATTTCATTACAAAATATCAGCAAGTCACATTTGTTAGTATTACCACTGATTCCAGCAGAAAAGTTTGTAAAGTTTAGAAAGCTGTCAACTTGTGGTGGATACAACTTTTCCAATATTCTCATCTCTTCAGAGGCTACATTTTATCATTGACAACAATACTATCAGTTGGTTCTCCTAAAGTGACAGGCTAGCTAATTATTGATTTTGAATAAAGTATCCAATATCCAATCTCTGTCATTCCTTCTTTCAAGTGAAAATGATATTCCATGAAAAAAAAAGAGAAGAAGCTAGTTCAGATCACAAATTGTTTTCCTTGAGACAAACATCGTACTTAGGAATGTAGAAGTGCTTTATATATACTTCGCACTTCATCACCTAGGATGTGAAAAGACGTGGACTGGAGGATTTAACTAAGGTTCATAACTTTTAATGCTTCAGTAAGTACACCTTTAAGTGAAACTGCTTTGGTTTTCGTTTTCTTCCTGCACGTAGGTGAAGGGGAAGAACACGATTACTATTGAAGTTTCATGACACAGCCGTGATTTTTGCTACGTTCACAGCTGATTTACCTCAGTGCAAGTATCAACACAGTGAGAAAGACGAAATATTTCTTAGTACAATAAGTTCCCAGGTTAAGAACATCAGATTTATGGACAGCTGGTGCTTAAGAGGAAACCCTGGTGGCATAGTGGTTAAGTGCTATGGCTGCTAACCAAAAGGTCAGCAGTTCAAATCCACCAGGTGCTCTTTGGAAACTCTATGGGGCAATTCTACTGTCCTATAAGGTTGCTATGAGTTAGAATCAACTGGACAGCAACGGGTTTGTTTGTTTGTTTTTGTTTTTCCCCCCTTTGTTACTTAAGAGGAAACCCTGGTGGTATAGTGGTTAACTGCTAACCAAAAGGTCGGCAGTTCGAATCCACCAGGAGCTCCTCGGAAACCCTATGGGGCAGTTTTACTCTGTCCTATAGGGTCATTATGAGCCGGAATGGACGCCACGGTAAGGGTTTGGGTTTGGTTTTTGGTTGTTACTTAAGAATGGACTGCCGTAAAACCTATTTGAGTTAAATACAATGGTTCTTAATAAGGAATGCCTGCACTACTTTGTGAAGTTCCTTCGTGTTTAAGATGTTTTGGTGTATTTAGGAGTGTTTTGTTTTATATGCATAGAAAGGTAAAATGTGTACTGTATACCAAGCCAAACATTTGACTGACTCTCAATAGGAACTGTATGTACCTGTTCTGAATACCTACAAATTACTCTTAAAGGCAGATTTAGGAACAGATCTCATTTGTAACCTGGGGATTGCCTGTAATGTTATAATAACAGTTTTGACTTCATGGATCTTGTGAAAGGATCTCAGTGATTCCAAGAGTCCCACAGATCACACTTTGAAAGCTGCTGTTCTGAGTAAACCAGGGAGTCCCCTAAATGGCCACAGCCTCTTTGCCTCCTCTTCACCTCCCAGAATCCCTCTCCCTGAGCTGAACTCTCTGCCTCCCAAAGCTTAGCTTAGGACTCTTCCCATGGGCTCTTCTAGAAGAGAACTTACCACCAGAAATTTAATGGCACAGAGTGTTCTCAGTCAGAAAACTGAGGTGCAGGGAACAATGTTCCCTCTTTGTAACTGGGAACATTTGTGGCTGAAGGCACCAGATAGAGATTCACTGATGATGTCTTTTAGTTTTGTCACATACCAGGTTAATGTAGATCCATATCCCAGAGAGCTGGAAATCTGATGCAGACTGTGGGGGAAATGATAAGGGCCCCTCATTACAAATGAATCTAAGGCACCTGACTCGAGGTCCATAAAACATCAAGAGCATCGCTGTCAAGAACTTTCTGCGATGAAGGTATTGTATATCCGTGCTGTCCACTGTAGTAGCCACTAGCCATGTGTGGCTACTGAGCACTTGAAATGTGGCTAGTGCAACTGAGCAGTTGACCTTTTAATTTTATTTTATTAAGTAGCCACAACTGGACAGTACTGCCATATTTGACAGTACGTATCTAGGGTGTGGGTTTGGTTTTTTTTTGTTTTGTATCTAGGGTGTGCTGAATTTTCAATCTCTTTCCCAAAACAATACTTGTGATTTATGGATTGAGGTATATTAAAATTATCTTTATTTAAAAACCATGGATTTTTCACGTGGGTCTCAGGTATATCCTTGAAACACAGAGTGACCATAAAAATTTAATTAATAGGTATTTAACAGCTAGAGCGTATAGACATTAGCCAAAACAAGACTTCTCACCTTAAGGTCACAAGTGTTCACAAATGTCCATTCTTGGTGCCAATCCTTGTCTAAATATTGGGATTCATGGTGTGATTGTTTTCTTTACCTGGATGAACATAAGGAGGCAAACAAGTCTTCACTTGGCCCAAGAGAATGTATTTATTGAATATCACATATATCAAATACCCTGTAGGCCCTGTACACATATTTGGTAAATTATGAAACATGAACTTTAAACCTTAGAATTCTACCACCTTATAATTCTTTAACTATTACCCTCTCCACTTCTCCCAAATTCAAGTATTTTCTGTTTCCCTTCACCCTCAGACCCCTTTTCCTCATTGTTTCTACCTAGATGAAAATATACATGAAATGTTGACAGTTGTGGAGTGAAAAGGATTCTCTAAGCATGAAACAAAGTTGAAAAACTATAAAGAAAAATGAAAAACTTCTCTATGGCAAAGGCACAAACTCACAAATACACAAATACAAACTCGTAATAAACTCAAAGACACAGAAAAAAATTTGGCAGACAAACGGGTAACGTGCCAATGCCCTTCAGCCAGAGACCACCGGGAGCCTACCTGTAGTTGAACAAGTTGTGTTTATTACATGTTTCGGCAAGAGAGAATACACTCTATAGGGAACCATGGGACATCTTTATATGGGAGAGAGAAAGAACCTATTACAGGATTTGGCTTTACTTGGGTGATTTTACCCATTGCCATCAAGTCAGTTGGGGAGGGTAGAAGGAATCAGGGTCTCCTCTAGATTGAATGCAGTTAGGAAGCTGGGGCATTCCCATGATTGGATATCTCAATAAATCTTATTTCTAAGGAGGGCAGACTAGAGTGAGGATGAAGGTATAATTGGTAACAATATTGAAAATTATGAAGCAGTCTGGTTTTGTCTCAATTCAGTATGGTCTCGTAGTGACCTTGTCTGATATTGGAGTCTTATGAGATGATTTATGTCCAACGGAAAAATAACATGGCCGAACTATCAGCACCAGGCCAGCTTCTAACGACCTGGAGTGTAGGTGGGAGTGGCAGATCACTTCGTGGATGTCAGTGCTGCTTTATTTTTCCCGCTTCCATTCTTCAGTATTTTAACACTTAACAGGCCCAATTAGAAAATGATCAAAGATTACTAGAAAGTAGTTTGGAAAAGAAGAAATACAAATGTCAAACAAATATATCAGTAATTAACCAATGTGAGCAAAAATACAAATGTGGAATAAGAAATGGGAATAAAAATTTAGCTTGGCAAAGATAAAAATAAACAAAAGTGTTGGCTAGAGTGCCGGTAAAACGTACCGTCATAGAGGTTGATGGGATGAAAAACTGGAACAAAATTTCTAAAGGACGTTTTTGCTAAATATCTCAACAATTTAAACATGTTTACATGTTGACACAAAAATTTCTCTTTTAGGGGTTTATCCTAAGATAATCACACATTGTTATGGATTGAAATGTGTCCCCCCAAAATGTGTGTAAATCCTGACCCCTGTATCTGTGGTTATAATCCCATTTGGGAAAGGGTTTTCTTTGACATGTTCATAAGACAGGACTAGTGTAGGGTGTGTCTTAAATCAATTTCTTTTGAGATATAAGAGAGATTTAAAAAGCAAGCAACAGATGCAGAAGTGGGAGAAGAGAGATGCCAAGCGACATGAAGACTGCCCAGGAGCAGAAGCTCAGAGACAAGGATCTTCCCCCAGAGCCGACAGAGAGAGGAAGCATCCTCCTAGGAATCTGGTACCGAGAAGTGGGGTGCTGCTTTAACAGATACCTGAAGTGTGAAGCAGTTTTTGAATTGGGTAATGGGTAAAAGTAGAAGAGGTTTAAGGTGCCGAATAGAAAATGCCTAGATTGCCTTGAAGAGACCTTTGGTAGAATTATGGACGCCAAAGGCAACCTGGTTAGGGCTCCGAAGGAAGTGCGGAGAGCTACAGAGAAGGCTCAGAGAACACAGCTGGTGCCACAACGGAATATCGCTAGAAACGTGGACGTTAGATGTGCGTTTGGTGAGACTTGGAAAGAAGATGATGAGCATGTGAGTAGACGATGGAGGGAGGGTGATGCTTTTTATGCAGCGGGAAAGAACTTGCCTGGATTATGTCCAAATGCTTGGTGGAAGTTAGAACTTGTAGGTGCTGAACATGGATATTTAGCTGAGGAGATATCTAAGCAAGACCTTAAGGAGCCATGTGGTTTCTCCTTGCTGCTTACAGTAAAATGCAAGAGAAAAGAGACGGACTGAAAAATGAACTGTGCAGAATGAACAAAGAGTAAAGATTTGGAATATTCTGTCATAGAAACTAAGGACATGTGGTCTAGAATTTTCATGAAGGACTTAGCTACACAACCTTTTGTTAAAGAGATTAGGCCTGTGAGTAATAAACCTAACAAATTACCAGAGCAGAAAACCCATTAGTTTAGACTGCTGGAGACAGAGAAAGAACGAAAGAAAAGAGAGTGTCTGCCTGTTGGAATTCTACAGGCAGGAAACAGGCCAAAGGACCTACATATGTTGTCCTAAAGAAAAGGGCAATCCCTGGAGCAGCTTGGAGATGAGCAGTACTGTTGGAAGCAACATGGGAAGCAGGGCTGCATCGGTTTCAAAGGGTGGAGTCATGAGCTCCTAGTTTTAGAAGAGATCTTCACCAAATGGGTTCCACAGTGGGGGGCTGCTGTTCACAAGTGCCATGGGTATGGGGCCACTGCCCAAAGCTGAGGGAGCAGGACTGCCCAGCCGAAGGGAAAGAAGAATGGAGACTGCTGGGGCCCAGGATATAGAGTTGACACTCAGATGGACTAGGAGAATAGGGCCACCCAAAGCCAAGAGAGCAGAGTTGCCATCTCAGTTTGTCTAGAAGGAGGACCTTAAGCCTAGGGCCAAGAGGCCTCCACTCAGAATCTGGAGGTTAGGGCCATTGCCCAGATGGTCCCAAAAAAGGTAGAATTGTTTTCAAGTCTCGAGAGCTAACGTAAATTGTTCTGCTTAGTTTTAGACTTGCTTGGTGCCTTTTATCCCTTCTCTCTCTCCAGTTTCTCCCATTTGTAATGGAAATGTCTACCTTGTGCCTGTTCCACCATTATACCTTGGAAACAGATAGCTTGTATTCTAGATTTCAGAGGTTCACACATGAAGAGGAATTTTGCCCCAGGATGGAATATGCCTGAAGTCTCACCCATATTTGATTTGATGATTTAGAGGTGGAATTTGGAGTTGATTTAAGACTTTGGGGATAACATGATAAAAAATAGGGTGAATGTATTTTGCATGTGGGAAGGACATGAATTTGGGGGGCAGTGGGTGGAATGTTATGGATTGAATCGTGTCCCCCCCCAAAATAAGTGCTATAAATCCTAACCCCTATATCTGTGGTCATAATCCCATTTGGGAAGGGAGTTTCTTTGTTATGTTAATAAGGCAGAACTAGTGTAGGGTGTGTCTTAATGATTTAAGTCTTTTCTGAGATAAAAAAGAGATTAAACAAGCAAGTGAGAGAAGCAGATATGGAGGAAGAGAGATGCCAAGCCACATGAAGATTGCCCAGGAGCAGAAGCTCAGAAGAGACAAGGACTTTTCTCCAGAGCCCACAGAGGGAGAAGGCATTCCTCTAGAGCTGACACCCTGAATTCGGACTTGTAGCCTCCTGAAGTGTGAGAAAATAAATTCCTGTTTGTTAAAGCCTCCCATTTGTGGTATTGCTGTCATAGCAGCGCTAGATAACTAAGAGACACATGTTTTCAAACTTATATATATGAGGATGGCCCTTGAATTGTAGTTCATAAAAGCAAAAGAATAAAAACAACCTAAATGTTGTAAACAATATAGTGATGACAGCTACGAACAGTGGAACACTTAATATGTGTCAGGCAATAACACCATGTATTTTACAAAGACCGTCAAATTAACCCTCTATGTAAAAGTCATAAGGTAGCCTATGTGTCATTCCTTTTTATTAATAGGGAGAAGGAGACTCAGGGTCCTTAAGGAGGCGGTGGGGCTGAGGTTGAACCCAGGGCCTTTTCTCTCAGAGGCCTTGTTGACTCATCTTCCATCGATTCCCTGTCCCCCAGATAGGCGTGAAGACTCTGCATCCCATGCAAGTGGACTGTCTCAAGGTCTCAGAATATTCCATGACCGAGGACTCCGAGGCTCAGAGCTCAGGGCATCAAGGGGCTGTCTGACTAACCCCACAAATCACACTGAAGTCATCCAGCATGTATTTTGAGGCTTTTGGTGAGTTAGGAACTCTGATACATACCGGAGATACAGTGAAAACTAAAAGGGGACCCTCAAGGTATGAAACTTGCATGAATGAAGAAGATGGGCATTTATTAAAAAAAGTTACAAAGATAAATGTAAAATCACCACTGAGGTAAGTGCTGAGAGGGAAAACATCATGATATTATGAAAGCAGATAACCAGGAAACCTAATTGGTCCCCTACTGCTATTATCTGTAATATCTAAATGACGTAAGAAAAGATATGACATTTATGAAATAGTAATGCATTATATACAATCAGGAAACAAGAAAGAGCTCTTGGAAATTAAAAAATAGGATCATAGAAATGAAAAAATCAATAGATGAATTAGAAGATAAAAGTTATACTTCCCACAAAGTGGTACAAGATGGAAAATTGATGGCAAAGAAGAGAGAAAAACTGCAAAAATTCTATCCCATAAATGCAGGCATTCCAACAACCTGATAATATACTTTTCAAAAAGAATTGAGAGCAGGAAATGATGGAAAATAATTCACGTAAGTGTCTTAGAGTTTACAGACAAAAATTTACACTTTAAATGGCCCCAACTAAGTCCTTACTATATTAAATGAAAATAGATCCACACCAAGACACATCACAGTGAAATTTCCCAAAGAGGATGGAAAAGAAGAGATGCTGAAAACATCAGGAAGGAACAAAAAGCAGCATCTCTGGAAGCGGGAAGCCAGTGAAACAATGCCTTCCAGATTGCAAGGAGGAGTATTTCCAACCCAGAATTCTATAGGAAGCCAAATGGAAGTGGTAGAATAGCCTAAAGACGTTTTCAGATATTTAGGGTTTCACTATTTTACTTGCCATGTTCGCTTCCTTGAGATACCAATAGATGAAATGGGAAACAAAAATGATGGAGAAAACCAAAAGGATAAACACGTGGGGAGGCAAAAGGGGTGCTCTGATCTTGCGCTACCAGCTCTGTGGCCACACGGGGGCGCCCACGCTCTACCGTCGAATTCTGAGTGAGCTGCTCAGGAGGGGTTTGCGCGGTAAGGCTGGCCTGGATAGCTGACCCAGAGTCTGGGCATCATTGTGGGGATGAAGATTCCTCTGAACAACTCTGGCCTCCACAGGGGTCAGGTTCCGGGGTGGAGGAGGCATTGGAGGAGAGGACAGCTCAGAAGCCTTGTGCCGTCGCTGAGATTTCCATGTCTTCTCACCTTTACCGCTCTGTCCACCCCCTTGATGGCAACACCTGGGAAAAATGAAGGGTAGGTCACTTTTTCTTGTACTCCCTATTCCTTTTATGAGCACTATCTTTTGTGTCTGTCAATTTGTCTTACTGTGGGGGCTTGCGTGTTGCTGTGATGCTGGAAACTATGGCACTGGTATTCAAATTACCAGCAGGGTTCCCCATGGTGGACTGGTTTTAGCTGAGCTTACAGACTAAGACAGACTAGGAAGAAGGACCTGGCAGTTTACCTTTAAGAAGAATTCACCAGTGAAAACCTTATGAATAGCAGCGAAATGTCTGATGCAGTGCTGGAAGGTGAGCCCCTCAGGTTGGAAGGCACTCAAAATACACAGCAGCTGCAACAAGGGGCTCAAGCATAACAACAATCATGAGGATGGCAGAGGACTGGGCAGGGTTTGTTCTGTTGTACAGACGGTGGCTATGAGTTAAAATTGACTCTACGGCACCTAACAACAACAACATCTTTTAAAATAAATTTTAAAATAGTTTTAGATTTCTGTATTGTTAACATCTTACATTACTGCTATAGTACATTTGTCACAGCGAATGAAGCAATGTTGATACATCGTAATTAACTGATCTACGTACTTTATTCGGAACGCTGGTGGCATAGCAGTTGAAGTGCTTGGTTGCTAACCACAAACTGCAACCAAAAAGGCAGCTGTTCCAACCCACCAGCGGTCTGAGGGAGAAAGATGTGGCAGTCTGCTTCCATAAAGATTTACAGTCTTGGCAACCTACAGGGCAGTTCTACTTTCTCCTATAGAGTCGCTCTTTGTTGGAATCAACTCCACGGCAATGGGCTTGGCTTTCTGGTACTTTATTCAGATTTTATTAGTTTTCCTTATGGCTTCTCTTTATTCCAGGATTCCAAATTACATTTAGTTCTCATGTCTCGTAGGCTCATGTTGGCTATTACCGTTTCTTAGACTTTCCTTGTTTCAATGACCTTTAATAATTTCAGGGAGTACTGGTCAGGTATATTGTAGACTGGTTCACAATTTCAGTTCTGCTGATGTTTTTCTCAGGTTAGATGGGGGCAAGGAGTTTTTGGGAAGAAGACCACAGACATATCTCAACAACTTACCAATTGTATGTAATAACAACTTATCAGTGATGAGGTTAACTTTGATCGACTGACTAAAATAATTTTTCCCTGGCTAAGACAGTATCTCCCAGGTGTCTTCACTGTGAAGTTACATTTTTTACTTCCACTCTCTGTACTGTACTCTTTGGAAGTAAGTGACTTTGTGAAACCCACACCTAAGGGGTAGGGAGTTATGCTTCACTTCCTTGAAGGCACAATAGATACAGAAATTATTTGGAATTTTTCTGTATAGGCTTGTCTATTCTCCCCCCCCCACCGTTTGTTTTTTATTCATTTATGTATATCAATATGGATTCATGGATATTCTAGCCTGCAGGTTCCAGTGTGTCAAAGCTCCTGGTGTGTATTTATTTGAGTACAGCCCTTCAAGTACAGTTCCCCATGATCTGAAGACCTGTGAACTAAAGAGAAAGTTTTCTGCTCCCACATACACACAACATGCAATGGGAGAACAGACGTAGGATAGCCTCTGTGGACATTAAAAAAAAAAAAAAAGGTAAATGGGAAGCACAAAGGAGCCACATAAGAAAGCTGACATCCATCCATGCAAATGTAGGAAGTTCTCTGGTTATGACTCAGTCATACTCCTGCATGGGACTAATTCTCCATGTCTCTCGACTCTATGACTCTGGAATATTAGCTCCACATTCTGAGTCCTCTATCATTTTACATATGTTTTTAGTTGCATACTTTTTTCATTCTGTTTCCTGCCTGTAGAATTTAGGGTTCCACAGGCTGCTTTTTATTTAGTACTGTCTCTGCTCCTTTCATTCAAAACCTGTGGTGTTTCCACTGCTCTAATTTTATGAAAAACTTTGTTGAGTTCATTTCATGAGACAAAACCCACAGCCACAAATCTCTTGGAGATAAGCCCTTCTCTACCCAGGCTTCAGCTAAAACTGCTGAGGATGAACATCCTTATATGTCTCAGAGGCCTTACTGTTTGGGAGGATCTGTGAGACACACCCATAGCTCTTTTCAGGGCCTTTTGTCTGACTAAACTGTACTCTGAGACACCAACTTGAGCTTTTTGAGATTTTAGCAAAGGATCTTATAATCTTATCCTCAGCTTCATCTTTAAACTATGCTTCCCTGAGAGTGCCTTGGATTTGATCTTTCTAGGAAGTCATTTCTGAATTTTAACATTATGTGCCATTTGGAGAGACTGGGAATCTTCAAAATCAGAAAATCCTAGATCCTTTTAGTTTAACAGCTTTTCCTTCAGCACTTCTCTGGAAATCTATTTCAAGCAGCAAGAACACATGGCTCCTTTAATAGTTGGCTTAGACATCTCCTTAGTTAGGTCGCCCAGTTTATTAGGCACATTTTTTACTTCCCATGTTACTGCAGGCAATAGTGTTGCTAAACTTTCTGTCACTACTTTATAAAAATCCTCTTTCCTTTAGTTTCCAATAAGGTTTCCCTCACTTTCCTTTAAGCCCTCACCCATAGCATCCTCAAAACACATCTGGCTCTTCCAAATAATTTCTTCAAGACTTCAAATGTCAACTAACATTTTTATCCAAGTCCTCCTAGCTCCTATCCACTGCCCAGTTCCAAAGCCAATCTCACACTTTAAAGTTTGTGTTTCGACAGCATCATATTTTCAGATATAATGTCTGTAGTAGTCATCTATTGCTGTAGAACAAATTATACCAAAATTTAGCATTTTAAAAAAGTGAACATATTATCCCCAACAGTTTCTAAGGATCAGAACTCCAGGGCAGGTTAGCTGGGTAGTTCTCACTAAAGCTTCTCACTAGGTTACAATCAAAATGTCAGATGGAAATGTAATAATCTGAATGTTTGGCAAGTGCTGGAGCACCTGTGTTCAAGCTCACTCATGTGGCTGTTGTCAGAAAGCTTCAGTTCCTTGCTGGGTGATTGCCAGAAGCATCAATTCCTCACCACATGGGCCTGTCCATAAAAAAATAGGCAGATGTATTTATGACATGGCAGCTGTCTTCCCCCGAAACAAATGATTCAAGAGGGAGAGAAATACAAAGCAGAAAGGCAGAGTGCCTTTTATGATCTAATCTCTGAGGTCTCACACCATTAATTCCACTTTACTGTTTTTTTACAAGTGAGTCACGAGTCAAGTCCACACTTAAGAGGAAGTAAGAAGGCCATGAAATGGCAGTTCTTACCCAATGTAGTAATAGTTGTCATGGATTGAACTGCATCCCCCTAAATATGTGTCAGCTTGGCTGGGCCATGATTCCTAGAATTGTGTGGTTGTCCTCCATTTTGTGATCTGATGTAATTGTCCTATGTGTTGTAAATCCTAATCTCTGCCTGTGGTTAACGAGGCAGGATTAGGTTATGTTAAAGAGGATTAGGTTATATTTGTTATGTTAATGAAGTAGGATTAGTGTAGGATGCAACACCCTTATACAGGTCATAGCCCTGATCCGATGGTACCAAAATTTCCCTGGAATGTGTCCTGCATCACCTTTTATCTTACAAGAAGTAAAATGAGAGAAGTGAGCAGAGAGAGAGAGGGACCTGACTACCACCAAGAAAGAAGAGCCAGGAGTGGAGGGTGTCTTTTGGACATGGGGTCCCTGCACTGAGAATCTCAATGACCAGGGGGAAAATTGATGCCAAGACACACGTAGATCTCCAAGGAATGCCAGGCCCACAGATGCTGAAAGGAGACAGGGACTTTCCCTTAGAACCAACAGAGAGAGAAAGCCTTCCCCTAGACCTGGTGCCCTGACTTCAGACTTCCAGCCTCCTAAACCATGAGAGAATAAACTTCTGTTTGCTAAAACCATCCACTTTTGGCATTTCTGTTATAGCAGCACTAGATAACTAAGATTTGAATCTTTTAAGATTCAAACTCTTCTCAGATTTCAGTTTGTCTTTGTTTATTTCCTGGAACTTCAAATATTTGCTTTTAATATCTTTGTCATTTTCATAATTGTTTTCTACAGGAAGACTTCCCCACCCTCCTCATACTGACACTACCAGAAGTCTTACCCTGAAACAGACTTTTTGGAGAAAAGATCACACAGCCCACAATTATATCTTGTGAGGGTCGTATGCACCTAGGCACCAGAGATTCCATACTTAGATTTCTCAAACTGAACTAAGATTAGGCCTTGTAAGGCCCAGAAATCCAGGGATATTCTAACCATGAAAATGGGCAATATTCTTGTCTGAAGCAAGTCTAACCTAGTATTACTTGACTGAAAAGAATTTTATATGTTCTTCTTTCTTCTTGCCTGCATTTCTTATTAAAACCCAGTTGTCACTGAATGGACTGTGACTCATGGCGGCCTCATGTGTGTCAGACTAGAACTGTGCTCCGAAGCATTTTCAATGGCTGGCTTTTCAGAAGTAGATCACCAGGCCTTTCTTCCAAGGGCCTCTGGGGGGACTCAAATCTCCAACCCTTTGGTTAGCTGCTGAACATGTTAACCATTAACCCCACCGAGAGATGCCACCTTTCTCATTAGTGATATATTTTAGTGGATGCACCCTTAATTTAGTCATCGATTGGGACCTAAGAAATTTCAAAGCTTTTCATTACACAAAGTCATAAAGAATACCTTGACAGATTAGAAAAAAAAAAGATCAGGCCTGGGATCTGGGCCCACAAAAAACTCAGGAGAATCACTAACTTTATGTGACATACAATGACAAAGAAGGGCTCCCCACATCTCATTGGCATCTTTAGTACTGGAGATAACACATTTCTAACCTGAGAATTTTCTTACAGTTTCTGAATCAAGTCACCAATAATGCAGCTATGTTTGAATGGAGGCCCTGGAAGCAGTTCAGTTAAGTGTGCAATAAGCACTACCTTTGTCCTCTATCAAAAACATGAAATTGCAGGTGTTTTTAATGAATTTTACAGCTGGTTGTAGACTTTGGCAATGAATCCCCTCTTTATCCAGGGGGCCCTGGGATTTTCTACTTAAGAATTTCCTCCAACTCTCAAGAGTACAGCCCTTTGAAATGTAACTGCATGGGTGTTATTGAACCCTAATAAATAGAGATCATCAAAGAGAAGAAAAAGCGATGACTTCTCATCCTGTAAACTGTCTTTTCTGAGCCAAAACTGCATAAAGTAGGCAAGTGCAAAAAGGTTCCCATATGAAAGAGAAATGGCACATTTATTTGAGGACAAAGTCTGGATGCTGAGGCCTTAACAAACAGCACAGAGAGATAGTAGGCACAGAGGTGTAATCACCGGCTGGTTTACAAAAACTACTGGCCCATAAAGGGCCTTGACAAAAGATATAGCCCTGAATTGTTCACTGATGGAACAGTCCATCTCTAAGGTGGCAAATTCAAAGGAGTACGATAGCCACCCACTGTTACGTTAGTAAACTACCTACAGCACTGGAGAGGGTGAAGTTAAACTGAACATCGCTTTGCCACAGTCTGACATTGACCGAAGCACATAGACTCATGGGCCCTCATTAATGAGCCTGCTGAATAGTCAGGCCACTGGGCTTCTGAATACTGGATATTGAAGGGCACATGCTATAATGAAGCCTTTAGAAAAGCAGATTAAACAAGTTAGGCACAAATTGAATAATTATGTTGCACATTTCACGCCCATTAGAATGAATTAAATACACAAGAGAGCATCTGGGATAAAAAGTGTATAAAGTAGGGGATGCCATCTGTGGTGCAGTGAATTGATTTTATGTAGCCTTTCTAGTCATCTTCTCTTAACTCCCACAGAATGATTGGCTAGAACGATGCAAATAAGGTGTGTAAAACTCTTGACGCTGGACAGTGATTATGCAGATAAAGTGCCTATGGCCTACCAAGGTGATTGGTCAGTTTTGCCATTCCACTAGGCTTAAAAGAGCCAATCCCACAGAGATTGAGAGAGACCTCACTACCATCAAGAAGAAGAGCCAAGAGCAACACACATCATTTGGACCTGGGGTCCCTGCGCTGAGAACCTCCTGGACCCAGAAGACAGAGAGAGCTATAACATTGGATACGGCAGGAGATGGCATAAGACAACACAGCAGCACTAGGGGCAGTAGAGTGAGAAGGCCGTGGTGAACTTCCCAACCCTTGGAGTGAGAGAGCTGAGAGCCTTCAGGCAGCAGGCTTGTTAGCAAAGTGGAGTGCCTTCAGGCACTTGTTCTCAGATCCAAACTTGCCTAAGTGGGAGCCTGCGGCAGAGCCCAGACCTAAGCAGGGTCAACAGCGAGACCAAGAGCGAGGTCTCCCTGCAAGCACAGCCGAGAAAAAGCTGAGGGTTGTTCTGAACTGAAGCTGTTCTGATTGACAAATTGTAACATGTATACTGTTATTTCCAAGTTGATCCTGATACTGAATTGTAGCCTGTTACTTCCCTAATCCACCACTTGTCTGTCAGTTTCACACACTGTGGTGGCTTTTGTATTACTGTAATGCTGGAAGCTATACCACTGGAATTTCAAATACCAGCAGGTTTTAGTGGAGCTTTCAGACTAAGAAGAAGGGTCTGGCAGTCTATTTCTGAGAAATTGGTGAGTGAAAACCTTAAGAATAGCATCAGACCACTGTCTGATATACCACCAAAAGATAAGCCCCTCAGATTAGAAGACGCTCAAAATAAAACCAGGTAAGAGCTGCCTCCTCCAAGTAGAGTTGCTGTTAATGACATGGATGGAGTAGACCTTCATTTGCTCCTGTGGCATGACTCAAAATGAGAAGAAACAGATGCAAACATCCATTAATAATTGGAATGTGGGATGTACTATGTAGGAATCTAGGAAAATTGGAAGTTGTCAAAAATGAAATGGAATGCATAAAGATTGATATCCTAGGTGTTAGTGAACTGAAATGAACTGCCATTGGCCATTTTGAATCAGACAATCATATGGCCTGCTATTCTGGGAATGACACCTTGAAGAGTAATGGTATCACATTCATCGTCAAGAAGAACATTTCAAGATCTATTCTGAAGTACAACGTGTCAGTGATAGGATACTTGTCATACGCATACAAAGAATACCAGTTAACACTATTATTCAAATTTACCCACCAACTACTAATGCCAAAGATGGGGAAATTGAAGATTTTACCAATTTCTGCAGTCAGAAATTGAAGAAACTTGCAATCAAGATGCACTGATAATTACTGGCAATTGGAATGTGAAAGCGGAAAACAAAGAAGAAGGATTGATAGCTGGAAAACATGGCCTTCGTGATAGAAATGATGCCAGATATCTCATGATAGAATTTTGAAAGACCAACTACTTCTTCATTGCAAATATCTTTTTTCAACAACATAAACGGTGGCTATATTTATATATATTATGGATCTCACCAGATGGAATACATAGGAATCAAATCTACTACATCTGTGGAAAGAGGTAATGGAAAAGCTCAATATCATCAGTCAGAACAAGGCCAGGGACCAACTGCAGAACAGATCATCAATTGCTTATATGCAAGTTCAAGTTGAAGCTGAATTAAAATAAGACCATGAAAGCCAAAATGTGACCTTATTAGAAGTTAGATTTGATGCATCGAACACTAATGACCAAAGAGTAGACAAGTTGTGGGATAACATCAAGGACATCATACATGAAGAAAGCAAAAGACCATTAAGAAGACAGTAAAGAAAGAAAAGGCCAAGATGGATGTCAGAAGAGACTCTGAAAATTGCTCTTGAACATAAAGTAGCTAAAGCAAACTTAAGAAATAATGAAGTAAAATAACTGAACAGAAGATTCCAAAGGGCATCTTGAGAAGACAAAGTATTGTAATGAAATGTGAAAGACCTGGAGTTAGAAAACCAAAAGGGAAAAACATGCTTGGCATTTCTTAAGCTGAAAGAACTAAAGAAAAAATTCAAGCCTTGAGTTGCAATATTGAAGGACTCTCTGGGCAAAATATTGAATGGTGCAGGAAGCATCAGAAGAAGATGGAAGGAATAAACAGAGTCACTGTACCAAAAAGAACTGGTCAATCTTCAGCCATTTCAGGAGGTTGCATGTAATCAATGTAATCAATGGTATTTATTAAAGGAAGAATTCTGAGCTGCACCAAACGCACTGGCAAAAAACAAGGTTCCAGGAATTGACAGAATACTAATTGAAATGTTTCAAAAAATGAAGGCAGCACTGGAGGTGTCCACTCGCCTACGTCAAGAAACTTGGAAGAAAGCTTCCCAGCCAACTGTCTGGAAGAGATCCATATTTGTACCGATTCCAAAGAAAGATGATCCAACAGAATGAGGAAATCATCATACAAAATCATTAATATCACACGCAAGTCAAATTTTGCTGAGGATTATTTAAAAGCGATTGCAGCAGTACATTGACAGAGAACTGCCGGAAATTCAAGCCGGTTCAGAAGCGGCTATGGAACGAGGGATACCATTGCTGATGTCAGACGGACCTTGGCTAAAAGCAGAGAATACCAAAAAGATATTTCCCTGTGTTGTTCTGATCATGCAAAGGAATTCGACCACATGGATCATAACAAATTGTGGGTAACATTGTGAATAATGGGAATTCCAGAACACTTAATTGTCCTCATGAAGAACCTAGGCATAAACCAAGAGGCAGGCTTTCAAAGACAGCAGGGGTTTCCTGCATGGTTTAAAATCAGCAAAGGTGTGTGTCAGGGCTGTATCTTTAGCCATACTTATTCAATGTGTATACTCAGCAAATAGTGTGAGAAACTGGACTGAAGAATGCAGCAACAGGATTGGCGGAAGACTCATTAACAACCTTGGATATGCAGATGATACAACCTTGCTTGCAGAAAGTGAAGAGACCTCGAAGCGCTTACTGATGAAGATTCAAGACTACACCCTTCAGTATGGACTATACCTGAACACAGAGAAAACAGAAATCCTCACAACAGAAAAATAAGCAAAGTCATGATAAATGGAGAAAATACTGAAGTTCTCAAGGATTTCCTTTTCCTTGGATCCACAATCAACGGCCATGGATGCAGCAGTCCAGATATCTAAGAACGTATTACATTGGGTAATCTGCTGCAAAGGCCTCTTTAAATTGCTGAAAAGAAAAGATATCTCTCTGAGGACTAAGCTACACCTGACATGAGCCATGGTATTTTCAATCACCTCATATGCACGCAAACGCCGGACAATGAAAAAGATCAAAAGTATAGGGCCCAGAAAGAGGGCTTTTCTTGCTTGGGTCTGAATTTTAGGTCTAAGGGCAGCACCATCAAGTTGTAAATAAGTTCCTTCTTTGACATTGCATCTAAAGATAGATAAACTTGAACATCTTCTATCTGTTATACAGACACATGCATTGTCTGACAAATTCATATAAAAATTTTATTGTGCAGTAGGTGAAAGTTTACAAAGCAAATTAGTTTTCCATTCGATACTTTCTACATAAAGTTTTCCATGACATTGGTTTCATTCCCCATAATATGTCAGCACTTTCCGCATTTCCATCCTAGATTCCCTGTTCCCTTTTTTACTGTTTTTCTAACCATTCCTGCCTTCTCACCTTTGCTTCTGGGTAAATGTTGCCCTTTGATCTTGTATAATTCATTGTTCTAAGGAGCACACCCCTCTCGGGTGTTATTGTTTATTTTACAGGTCTGTGTATGGATTGGCTGAAAGATGGTCTCCTGGAAGGGCTTCAGTTCCAGTTCAGAAAGGTGTCTTAGGGCCATAGTCTCTGGTGTTCCTCTAGTCTCTGTCAGACCAGTAAGTGGTTCTTTTGTGAATTTGATTTTTTGTTCTACAATTTTTCTCCCGCTCTGTCTGGGACACTCTGTTGTGATTCCTGTCAGAGTGGTCAGTAGTGGTAGCCCAGCATCATCTAATTCTTCTGGTCTCAGGGCCCTGTAGGGTGTGGTTCCTGTGGTCCATTAGTCCTTTGGACTAATTTCTCCCTTGAGTCTTTGGTTTTCTTCACTGTCCTTTGCTCTGGAAAGTAGTAAGAGACCTCAGATACTTACTGCTCACCAAAGTAGAATGCAAAACTTTGTCTTTATGAGCTATGTTGTGCCAGTTGATATACACGTCCCCCGAGCCTATGGTCCTTTGCCTTTGAGCCTAGGAACTTCGTCCTGTGAGGCGTTTGGTTATGTCTAAGGACGCGCCCTGACTGTGGTCCTTGTGTGTTCTGTGGTCTATATTAATGTATAAGAACTCCCCACAGTTATGTATGTAGAAATATCCACCACGAAACCTATATCTGCAGGTGGGTATGTTCCTTTACACCCTCACACATCTCTTGGCATACCTCTCTACCTATGTATCTACTTGTAAATTAGTGTTTGTTAACACTATTGTTGCAGGATTGTCTATGCTATAGTAATTACCGTTGTTACCCTTTACTCTTGCCTTCCTCTCAGTGTCCTCTCATGCCTTACCCCTCACCATTATTAACATGAGTCTTCTATTTGGTAGTTTTCCTTCCTTCCCCTCCCATCCCTGATAACCATAAAATTTTTTTTTTTCTATGTGTAAACCTTTTCTTGTTTCTTTATAATAGTGGTCTCATACATACTTGTCCTTTTGTGATTGACTTGTTTCACTCAGCATAATGTCCTCCAAATTCATCCATGTTGTGAGATGTTTTGAAGGTCTTTCATTATTCTTTCTCATTATCACTTACAGATTGACATCTCTGGTTCCCTGTTTTCAGTCTTTAACCATTGTTTTATTTTTGACAGTCCTTTACTTGGGTTGGTATCTAGCTGAGGCTATCCTGTCTGCTAACCTCAGGTTGTTGTCTGATGTTGTTGGTTCTCTATCTGAAAGACTCCCTTTAATGTTTCTTGGGAGTTTTGTCTGGTTTTTACAAATTCCCTTGATTTCTGTTTATCTGGAAATGTTCTAATTTCACCATTATATTTGAGAGACAATTTTGCTGGATATATAATTCTTGGTTGGCAATTTTTTTCTTTCAAGGTTTTATATATGTCTTCCCATTGCCTTCTTGCCTGCATGGTTTCTACTGAGTAATCAAAGCTTAGTCTTATTGGCTCCCCTTTGTATGTAACTTCATATTTCCTGAGTTGCTCTCAGGATTCTTTCTCAGTCTTTGGTTTTAGAAAGCTTGATATGATATGCCTTGGGGGCTTTCTTTTGAGGTCTATCCCATATTCTTCTTGGATGGATATATTCTCGTCATTTATATTTCTGCCAGAAAATCTTTGACAATTCTGTCTGTGTTTTCTATTGCTTCCCTCTGTTCTGAAAATGCCATCATGCACATATTTTTTCTCTTGATAGTGTCACTCATAATTCTTAGACTTTCTTTAGTTTTCTTCATTCTTTTTTCTGATTTTTCCTTATACAATTTGGTGTCAAGGGATTTGTCTTCAAATTCACTAATTCTGTCTTCCATTGTTTCAATCCTGATCCTATATACTTTCATTGAGTTGTCTATTTCTGAAATTTTGTTGTTCACCTTTTGGATTTCAGGTTGCTGTTTTTGTACAATTTGTAATTTCCTATTTATTTTGTCATTTTTTTTCTCTTATTGTTTTCCTGAATTCCTCTATTGCTTTATTTTTTCTGCTGTATTTTCCTTGACTTTGTCTATATTTTCCTTGGTTTTGTCTGTGTTTTCCTTAACCTCCTGAAAAGCCTTGTATATTAGGCTTTCGATTTCTTTATCAGGCAGTACTGTCACCATTTCTTCCTCCAGAAAGTTTTCTTATTCTTTATTTTGGTCACTTCCTGGAGCCACCTTGTTCTGCTTCTTTATGTGATTTTAAATTGTTTGTTGTCTCCAAAGCATCAAGAAGTTATATATATATATATCCTTTTTACTGTATGTTTGTTTGCTACCTACTGAATGTTTGGGAGAGGGTTTTTTTTATATATATATATGTATATGTATATATATATATATATATATATATATCTGAGAAGGCTGGGTATATGTGCTACTCTGGTCACTAATCTGGCCATACTGAAGCTCTGGGTGGGTAGGGCAGTGACTGGGCATCTGAGTGTGGATCTCTGTTCACTAGTCTTTTGGTGCTGTTGAGGATGTAGCTGGTGTTTCTGGTGAGGTGATGTATCAGTCCAACTGGTCACCTCACTATGAGTGCAGCAGGCGTTCTCATTGGTCATTGGTTTGGGTGTTGTGTGTGTGTTGTGCTGATTGCTGCGTGGTTGGTGCAAGGGTGCCTGGGTTGTCGGTCACCATCTGGGTGGTGTGGAAATTCTCACTAACAGCCCTGCGTGGGCAGGTCTGTGTGGGGGTATTGTAAGTGGGCACAAGCCTCCATTTGCAGTGGGTGGCAATGTGGGGAGCAAAGCAGGGGGATGTCACCTGTTCATAGGTGCCTGTTTGCACTAAAGCACATTGTGGGGGAAGTTGTGCAGTCAGTCCAAGTGGCTATAAGGAGTAGGAGACACTGTTGGTCCTTGGGTCTCTGGTGCAGGTGGCTGGAGCAAATAGGAGGCACCACTGGTCCTCATGCCCCCAACACAGGAGGCAGGAGGGTGTAGAGGCACCGTCAACCCTCAGGCTCATGGTACAGAGAGAGTAGGAGACACTGCCAGTATTCAGGTCCCTGGCACAGGTGGCTAGAAGGAGTGGGAGGCACTACAGGGCCCCAGTGCTAGAGGCGGTAGAGAATGGGAGGCAGCACTGGCCCTTGAGCCCTTGGGACCCCAGCACAGGTAACTAGAGGGAAAAGAAGTGTGGCAGGTCTGTGTATCCCCTGAGCAAGTGGTTGAGTGAAGGGGCAGGCCACTGCAGACCATGAGTTACCGGCTGATTGGGCAGGGCAGTGGTGGGTGCCCTAGACTGTGATCACATGCAGGGAGGGGGGATGGGGGATGGGTGAGGAGGGAGTGAGGGCCCCACAGGTGACCGTGGGCTTCTGGCACGGGAGGCTGGTGTGGGAGCAGTGGGTGGGGTGTGTGCACTTAACTTTTACAGGGCAGGAAGCACCGCTGCCTGGCTCTGGATGTGAATGCAGAGTCGCTCCTGCTTGGCTGCACCAGGTGACAGGGAATGCTGCTTGCTTTGTTTCAGTATGGCTGTGCCGTGCAGGTTCATCTAGCAGGGCAGTGACTATCTATAATTCTCCATGTCCCCTGTTATTGTGCTGTCTTCCCTTCCACTTGGTGCTCAGTCTGATGATTCAGCCTTGTCTTTGGTGCTCAGGGTTCCAAAGTTGTCATCTATATCCAATTCACTTGTTTTCTCGGGTCTTTGTTGTAAGAGGGATATTATGAAGTGTCTGGCAACTTCACCATCTTGGACTGCCTCCCTAAATTCATTCTGAGTTAAATATTTTGCACCTTACCTGGCCCATCTTTAGGCAACCTTATTGACATAATGCTTCCAGACAATGCTGCAAGAATCACTTCTACCTGCTGTCAGCTGGAACCTCTGTGCACTCTGACTCTCCATAAAGATGTTCCCATTAAGCCATGTGTGATGAGTTGAATTGTGTCCAGTAAAAATATGTCTTGTGACTAACCCCTATACCCATAGATGTAATCCCATTTGGAAATGGGATTATCTTTGTTACATTGATGATGCCATGTCAGTGTAGTGTTTGTTTTAAGCCAATCACTTTTGATGTATATAAGAGCAGATTAGGCACAGAGAAGCAAGGACAAACAAGGGGAAGATAGATGACATGAGAAGATCGCCAAAGAACTGAGGAACAGAAACTGATACAAGGATTTTCCCCAGAGCAGACATAGAGAATTTTTCCCTATGGCCAGCGTCATGAATTCAGACTTCTAGCCTCTGAGACTGTAAGAAAATAAAATTCTGTTTGTTAAAGCCACCCACTTGTGGTATTTCTGGTATAGCAGTACTAAGAATCAAAGATACCAGGCATCTTAGTTATGTAGTGCTGCTATAACAGAAATATGACAAGTGGATGGCTTTAACAAACAGAAATTTATTCTCTCACAGTCTAGTAGGCTAGAAGCCTGAATTCAGTGTACCAGCTCCAGGGGAAGGCTTTCTTTCTCTGTCGGCCCTGGACGAAGGTCCTTGTCATCAATCTTTCCCTGGTCTAGGAGATTCTTGGTGCAGGGACCCTGGGTCCAAAGGATGCACTCTGTTCCTGGCACTACTTTCCTGGTGGTATGAGGTCCTCATCCTCTATACTCAATTCTCTCTTTTGTATCTCAAAAGACATTGACTCAAGATACAAACTAATCCTGTAATTTGAGTCCTGTCTCATTAACATAACTGCCTCTAATCCTGCCTCATAGAGGTTATGATTTACAACACACAGGACACATCATAGAAGCAAAGATTTACTACACACAGGATACAACATAGAGGTTAGGATTTACAGCACACTGGATAATCACATCAGATTACAAAATGGTGAACAACAACACAATACTGGGAGTCATGGCCTAGCCAAGTTGACACACATTGTTGGAGGACACAATTCAATCCATAACACCAAGCTAATCATATTAAACTCTCTTTATATTCTCAGGCATAGAATTATTTTATTCTGATGACTTGGAGCTTTGGCAGACTAATGTCTTCACCTAGGTGACATGGGAGCAATACAGGGTTCATGCTAAATGTCCTAGTGGAGCTCTTCTCCACTTCATCACTACAACCAAGCTTGCCCACACTCTCTAACAAAACACAAGATATTTGCCCATCATGAGGGGTGTCAGTGCCATTTGGATACAGAATGTGACTTTGAATCAAGACTCAATGAACCCCTTGGTGCGTCCCTGGGATATTTTTTCTCTGTGGAAATCAATTGAAATAAATATGCATTCTGCTGCTGTGAATGTAATGTTCCATGTATATCAGTTAGGTCAAGTTGCTTCATAGACTCTATATCTTCTACGTGCTTACTGAACTTTAGTCTGCTTGTTGTAAGAGTTATTGAATGAAGTTTGTCAAAATCTCCATCTATTTGTTTATACATTTTAAGGCTGCATTATCACTGCGTACAAATTTTAAATGGTCAAATCCTCCTGTTTAATTGACAGGTGTTCTCATTATGAAATGCCATAGTGCTTCTTGCCTTCAGTCTACTTTTTCAGACGCTAATATAGCCACTCCAACTTTCTTTTTGTTAGCTTTTCATGCCGTTTTTAAAAATTCTTTTCCTTTCAACCTATTGTGTCTCAGTATTTAAAGTGCATCTCTTTGCAACTAATGTCACAAAAAACGTGTATAAATTTTTGAATGAGAAATTACCTTGAGCTGTAACTTTCTCCTAAAGCACAATAAGAAAAAGAAATTTGTAAAAAAAAAAAAAGTGCAATACCTGTGAAGCACAATAAAGGAAAGCACAATAGAAAAAAAATGCATCTCTTTTAAACAGCCTGGACTTGAGTCTTTTGTTTATCTAATCAAACAATCTGGTGTTAAAGTGGCATGTTTGGTCTATTTACTTTTTTTCATTTACACAGAGTAAAAAATCACTCTTCGTGATGCTCAATTCTACAGGTTTTCACAAAAACCTGAAGTCGCGTGTCTAACACTACAGTCATGATGTAGAACAGTTTCATCTCCCCTAAAATTCCATCATACTGTACCTTGGCAACTACTAATCTGTTCTCCATCCCCACTGCTTTGCCTTTTCTAGATTGTCATGGAAATAGAATCATACAATGTGTAGCCTTCTGGTTTTGCCTTTTTTACTTAGCAAAATGCATTTGAGATTCATGCATGTTGTGTGACAATCAATAATTCATTCCTTTGTATTGCAGCACAGTATTGGAGGGGCCCTGGTAGCAAAGTGGTTCAGTGCTCACCTGCTAACTAAAAAGTTAGTGGTTCAAACCCACCAGCCACTCCGCTGGAGAAAGATGTGCCAATCTACTTCTGTAAGGATTACAGCCTTGGAAACCCTATGGGGTAGCTTCACTCTGTCCTGTAGGGTCACTATGAGTCGGAATTGACTTGATGGGATACAACAACAACTAATTCAATTGTATGGATGTGCCACAGTTTGTTTATCCATTCACTGGTTGAAGAACTTCTGGGTTATTATCTTTTTTTTTTTTTTTTAAACAACAATTCCTTCTCTCATAATTTCTGTGGGTCAGGAATCTGGGAGGAAAGTTCTGGTTCAAATGTCTCCTGAGGTTGTGAGCAGATGTCAGCTTGGGCTGTGGTCATCTGAAGGCTTGACTGGAGCTGGAGGATGTGTTTCCCAGGTGGTTCACTTACATGGCTGGCAAGGTGGTACTGGCTTTTGGCAGGAGCCCTCAGTTCCTGTCTTAGTGGGTCTCTCCACAGAGCTATTTTAGTGTCCCCACAGGAAAAAAAAAAAAGTTTTTGGGGGGGTTTTTATGGTGGTAGGCTTCCACAATAGCGAAACATCCAAGACACCAAGGTGGAAGCTGCAATACCTTTTATTTACTTATTTTTGAATATTTATTGCATTTTAGGTGAAAGTTTACACAGCAAATTAGTTTCCCATTCAATAATTCGTACACAAATTGTTCCATGACATTTGCTGCAATCCCCACAGTGCGTCAGCACTCCCGTTGAAACAAGCAGGCTAGAAAAAGCAACCCTGCAGCATCTATGTCCACACGGTTCCTGAAACTACCGGGAAAAACAGCTCCATAAAAGGCTGTTAGATTTTCAGATGACCTAAGATACACTTCCCTAGAGCTGTTTTTCAGAAGCAGCCGATGGAACCAGTCCTAGGGACATGCGCAGAACATCCTCCTGCGACCACTGTATGACATTCCACAAGAGAAGGTGAGGCGCTTCAGCCGCAGTTGGGAATTGAACTTGGGGAGCAAGAGACTGTGCAGGTGTAACACCCCATAATGAGTGCTGCCAGCCTTGCCAGAAGCCTTTGTCACAGACTCCATCTTACTGGCAGAGTGCATTCGCAGAAAAGGAACTGAAGAGCCAAGTCGGACTGCTTATACCAAAAAAGGAATTATCTGAAATCCTAGCTGCTGATTCGCTATTACCCCAGTTCCTTTTCTTAGTGAACAATAAAAACTCGAGACAAAGACTTGTGAGCGGGAGCAGTCTACAGGAGTGCTATACACTCTGCTGCTGTCCCCCTTAGAAGTGCTTTCACTTTGAACTAAAGATTTTTCTCGCGGGCCAGCTGAATCTCAGGAGTAATTCTTCGCGGGTCAGGGAAGAGAGCCCTTGAGGGTACCTAAAGACCCCAAACGATAACATCCCCCTTTCTACCTTGGGCTCCCTGTTCCCATTTCTCCTGTTTCCCTGCCCTCCCTGCCTTCTTATCTTTGTTTTTGGTCAAATGTTGCATTTTTGGTCTTGTGTAGTCGATTGGGAAACCGTAGTGGTTAAGTGCTATGGCTGCTAACCAAGAGGTCAGCAGTTCCAATCGGCCAGGCGCTCCTTGAAAACTCTATCGGGCCGTTCTGCTCGGTCCTTACAGGGTCGCTGTGAGTAGGAATCTACTCCACGGCAGTGGGTTTGGTTTTTCTTTCTTTTTTTTTGTATAGTTGATTGTTCTAAGGAGCACGTTCCTCATGGGCATTATTGTTTATTTTATAGGCCAATCTATTATTTGGCTGAAAGGTGGCCTCCAGGAGTGGCTTCAGTTTCAAGTTAGAAGGTTGTGTTAGGGCAATATTCTTGGGGGTTCCTCCAGTGTCTATCGACCAGTAAGTTTGGTCTTTTTTATGTATTTGAATGTTGTTCTGCATTTTCCCCATACTCTAGCCTATTGTGATCCTGATCAGAGCAGTCGGTAGTGGTAGCAGGGCACCATGTAGTTCTTCTGGTCTCAGGTTAGAGCAGGCTGTGGTTCACAGGAGCTATTAGTCCTTCGGACTAATTGCTTCCTTGAATGTTCGGTTTTCTTCAGTCACCTTTGCTCCAGGCGGGGAGAGACCAAAAGTTGTATGTTAAATGGCTGCCCCTAAGCTTTTAACACTCCAGACTCTACTCACTAGACTAGTATGTAGAACATTATCTTTATGAACTGTTATCCCAATTAACCTAGATGTGCCCCAAGACTCTGCTCCTCAGTCTTCAAGCCCAGTAGCTCAGTCCTGTGAGGTGTTTGGTTATATCCAAGACTTTTCCATAACTGTGCCCACATGTGCTCTATTATACATATAAATATACATGCAGCATTCACAAATGTGTTATGTAGAAATATCCACAACCATACCCATATATGCACGTGGGTATGCTCTCATACAACCTCTTACACCTATTTAGTACACCTATCTAACTATGTATCCACTCACAAATTATTGTTTGCTATTGCTGTTGCAGGATTCTGTATGTTATAGAATTTACTGTAATTGGTCTTTGTTCTTGCATACTCAGTGTCCTTTGCCGTGGTCACGTTGTGCTGACTTCCCCATATTGTGTATTGCCTTTCCCTTCACCAGAATGAACAAGTGTCTACTATCTAGTTTGTGATTTTCCTTCCCTTCCCTTCTTATCCCTGGTAACCATCAAAGAATGTTTCTTTCTGTGCATAAACCTATTCTTGACTTTTTATAAGAGTGGCCTCATGCAATATTTGTCCTTCGTGACTGACTTACTTTCCTCAGCATAATGTCCTCCAGATTCATCCATTATTCTTTATTTTAATACACAGTATTCTTTATTTAATGCATGGTATTCCATTGTATGTATGTTCCACAATTTGTGCGCCCATTCATTCATTAATGCATGCTTAGGTTGTTTTCATCTTTTTGCCATTCTGAATAATGCTGCAGTGGAAATGAGTGTGCATATGTCTATTTCTGTCACAGCTCTTATTTCTCCAGGAGATATACCTGGGAGTGGTACTGCTGGATCCTATGGTATTTCTATTTCTAGCTATATAAAAACCAAAACCAAACCCAGTGCCATCGAGTCGATTCCAACTCATAGCGACCCTATAGGACAGGGTAGAACTGCCCCACAGAGTTTCCAAGGAGTGCCTGGTGGATTCAAACTGCCGACCCTTTGGTTAGCAGCCGTAGAACTTCACTACTACCATACCAGGGTTTCCTCTAGCTATATAAGGAAACATTATCCTGTTTTCCATAGAGTTTGTACCAGTTTAATGCTGCAGCAACAGTGTATAAGAGTTCCAATGTCCCCACATCCTCGCCAGCATTTGTTGTTTTCTATTTTACTGATCAGTGCCATTATTGCAGGAGTGAAATAGTATCTCATTGTAGTTTTGATTTGCATCTATCTAATGGCTAATGACAGAGGGTATTTTTCATGTGTTTGTTAGCTGCCAGAATGTCTTCTTTGGTGAAGTGTCTGTTCACGTCTTTTGCCCATTTTTTAATTGGTTTGTTTGCTTTTTTGCTGCTGAGGTGTTAAAGTTTTCTATAAATTTGAGAGATTAGACCCTCATCAGATATGTTATTGCCAAAAGATTTTTCCCAGTCTGTAGGTTCCGTTTTTACTCTTCTACTGAAATCTTTTGAGGAACATAAATATTTAATTTTTAGGAGGTCCCAGTTATCTAGTTTTTCTTCTGTTTTTTTTTCTTGTGTGTGTGTGCATCTTTAGCTGTGTTTGATAGTCTACTTTTTCCATAAATTAGGGCCCCTAGTTTTGTCCCTGTGTTTTCTGCTATGAACTTTTTAGTATTAGCTTTAACATTTAGGTCTTTAATCCATTTTGAGTTAGTTTTGTGTATGTTGTGAAGTATGTATCCTGTTTCATTTTTCTGTGGATGAATATCCAGCTTTGCCAGCTGCACATGTTAAAGAGACTATCGCTTCCCCATTTAATGGACTATGACTCTTTGTTGAAGATCAGCTGTCCATATCAAAACAAACGAAAAACTGAACCCGTTGCTGTCAAATCGATTCAACGTATAGCAACCCTAAAGGACAGAGTAGAACTGCCCCATAGGGTTTCCAAGGAGCACCTGGTGTATTTGAACTGCCAACCTTCTGGTAAGCAGCCGTAGCTCTTAACTACTATGCCACCAGGGTTTCCAACTGTCCATATATGAATGGATTTATTTCTGGATTCTCAGTTCTGTTCCATTGGTCCATATGTCTGTCATTGTACCAGTACCAGCCTGTTTTGACTACTGTGGCTGTATATTAGATTCTGAGATGGGGAAGTGAGAGGCCTCCTACTTTGTTCTGCTTCTTTGATGGTGCTTTAGCTATCTGAGGCATCTTTCCTTCCCATGGAAAGTTGGAGATTAGTTTTTCCATTTTGTTAAAGAATGTTGTTGGAATTTGGATTGATATTGCATTATATCTATGGATCACTTTAAGAAGTCATCTTAGTTATCTAGTGCTTCTATAACAGAAATATCACAAGTGGATGGCTTTCACAAAGAGAAATTTATTCTCCCACAGTCTAGAATGCTGAAACTCAGGTTGCCAGCTCTAGGGTAAGGCTTTCTCTTTCTGTTGTCTCTGGGGGAAGCCCCTTGTCATCAGTCTTCCGCAGTCAAGGAGCTCCTCAGTACAGGGACCCCAGGTCCAAAGGACATGCTATACTCCTGGCTCTTGTTTCTTGGTGGTCTGAGGTCTCCCATGTCTCTCTGCTTACTTCCTCTTTTATATCTCAAAAGAAGTTGACTTAAGACACAACCTAATCTTGTAGACTGAGTCCTGCCTTATTAACATAACTGCCATTAATCCTGCCTCATTAACATCACAGAGGTAGGATTTACAACACACAGGAAAATCACATCAGATGACAAAATGGTGGACAATCACACAATACTGGGAACCATGGCCTAGCCAATTTGACAGATATATTGGGGGCATACAATTCAATCCATAATGGTACTATTGACATTTTCACAGTGTTAAGTCTTCCTATACATGAGCATGTTATGTTTTTCCATTTGTGTAAGTCTTTTTTGGTATTTTGAAGTAGTGTTTTTTAGTTTTCTTTGCTTAAGTCATGTTTCTAGTTAGATTTTTTGCTAAGTATTTGATCATTTGAGGAGTGTCATAGACTGATTGTGTTCCAAAAAATATCTGTCAACTTGGCTAGGTCATGATTCCCAGTACCATGTGAATTGTCCACCATTTTGTCATCTGATGTGATTTGAGACACACCAGTATTTTAGGAGTGTTGAGGGTAAATAATCTCCGTGATTCCTGAAGACTCTCAACACGTGTATTACTTGCTTTTGAGTGGATTTTGACTCAGGGCAACCCTATGTGTGACCCCCATATGTGCCAAGTAGAACTGTATTCCATACGGTTTTCTTTCTTTTTTTATATAGTATTTTATTGTGTTTTCATTGAAGGTTTACAAGGCACTTTAGGATGCCACTCAACAATTTCTATATGATTGTTCAATAACATTGTTTACATTAATCACAAAGTGTGAATATTCTCAGTATTTCCATTCTGGTTGTACTGTTTCCATTAATCTGGTTTCCCTACCCCTTAAACACTCATTTTTGTTTTAAAGTAATTGTTGACCATTCTGTCTCATATAGATAATTTTTTAAAGGAGCACAGTCCTCATGGGTGATATTCTTTATTTTGAGCCAACTCATTATTTGGCTAAAAGGTGAACTCAGGGGCTAGTTTCACTTCAAGATTTAAAACAGTATCTCAAGGCAATAATCTTGGAGAGTTTTCTAGTCTTAACTGGTCTAGCATGTCTTTTTTGTTGTTGTTTAGGAATTTGAGAATCTTGTTCCACATTTTTCTCCCATTTTATCAAGGTCTGTCTATTGTAGCCCTGATCAGAAAGGTCAGTAGTGGTAGGGGCACCATCTAGTTCTGGCCTCAGGGTAGATGAGGCTGTGTTTCATGTAGACTAGAAAGGAGTATACAGGCCAGGTGGGTAGGGGGTGGGAAAAAGTGTATCCCTGGTTACTGGGTGCTCTGTATCCTGTTGGGAGCTATGTGAAGCTGCCTTCCCATACTTCTTGTCTGGGGCCCTTGATGGCTGTGGTTCAAGATGGTGAATCCATGCACGTTAGCTGGCAGGGAACCTCCACTCTGTAGCTCTCCTAGTTCTTTGCTCTCTGTCAGTTTCTTCTTCCATTTGATGTTTGATCGAGTTCTTTATCCCTTAATTTGATGCTTAAGGTTCCAGGATTGATGTTTGTATCTGTTTAACTTTGATTTTCTGGCCTTTGCTGCAGAGGGACAGCATGGAGTTTCTGTCTTCAGCACTATGTTGGCTCTGACATGTCCAGATTGAGCCATCTGTTTTTTAGCTCAGGCCAAATAGGCAAGTTGAATGGAAATGTGCTGGGAATCACTGCCCTTGCATCCTTCAAGTCCTTGATGTTGTTGTTAGGTGCCGTCGAGTAGGTTCCGACTCATAGCGACCCTATGCACAACAGAATGAAACACTGCCTGGTCCTGCGCCATCCTTGCAATGTTGTTATGCTTGAGCTCATTGTTGCAGCCACTATGTCAATCCACCTTGTTGAGAGTCTTCCTCTTTTCCGCTGATCCTGTTCTCTGCCAAGCACGATGTCCTTCTCCAGGGACTCATCCCTCCTGACAGCATGTCCAAAGTATGTAAGATGCAGTCTCGCCATCCTTGCCTCTGAGGAGTATTCGGGCCACACTTCTTCCAAGACAGATTTGTTCATTCTTTTGGCAGTCCATGGTATATTCAATATTCTTCACCAACACCACAATTCAAAGGCGTCCACTCTTCTTCGGTCTTCCTTATTCATTGTCCAGCTTTCGCATGCGTATGATGCGATTAGAAATACCATGGCTTGAGTCAGGCGCACCTTAGTCTTCAGGGTGACATCTTTGCTCTTCAACACTTTGATGAGGACCTTTGCAGCAGATTTGCCCAATGCAATGAGTCTTTTGATTTCTTGACTGCTGCTTCCATGGCTGTTGATTGTGGATCCAAGTAAAATGAAATCCTTGACAACTTCAATCTTTTCTCTGTTTATCATGATGTTGCTCATTGGTCCAGTTGTGAGGATTTTTGTTTTCTTTATGTTGAATCCATACTGAAGGCTGTGGTCTTTGATCTTCATTAGTAAGTGCTTCCAGTCCTCTTCACATTCAGCAAGCAAGGTTGTGTCATCTGCATAACTCAGGTTATTAATGAGTCTTCCTCCAATCCTGATGCCCCGTTCTTCTTCATATAGTCTAGCTTCTCGGATAATTTGTTTGGCATACAGATGAAATAGGTATGGTGAAAGAATACAACCCTGACGCACACCTTCCCCAACTTTAAACCAATCAGTATCCCCTTGTTCTGTCCAAACAACTGCCTCTTGATCTTTGTAAAGGTTCCTCATGAGCACAATTAAGTGTTCTGGAATTCCCATTCTTCGCAGTATTGTCCATAGTTTGTTACGGTCCACACGGTCGAATGCCTTTGCATAGTCAATAAAACACAGCTAAACATCCTTCTGGTATTTTCTGCTTTCAGCCAGGATCCATCTAACATCAGCAATGATATCCCTGGTTCCATGTCCTCTACTAAGACCAGCCTGAATTTCTGGCAATTCCCTGTTGATATAGTGCTGCAGCCATTTTTGAATGATCTTCAGCAAAATTTTGCTTGCGTGTGATATTAACGATATTGTTCTATAATTTCCACATTCAGTTGGATCAGTTTTCTTGGGAATAGGCATAAATATGGATCTCTTCCAGGCAGTTGGCCAGGAAGCTGTCTTCCATATTTCTTGGCATGGACGAGTAAGCACCTCCAGCACTGCATCTGTTTGTTGGAACATTTCAATTGATAGTCCATCAATTCCTGAAGCCTTGTTTTTTGCCAATGCCTTTAGAGCAGCTTGGACTTCTTCCTTCAGTACCATCGGCTCCTGATCATATGCCACCTCTTGAAATGGTTGAATATGGACTAATTCTTTTTGGTATAATGACTCTGTGTATTCCTTCCATCTTCTTTTGATGCTTCCTGTGTCATTTAATATTTTCCCCATGGAATCCTTCATTATTGCAACTCGAGGCTTGAATTTTGTCTTCAGTTCTTTCAGCTTGAGAAACGCCAAACCTTTTGGTTTTCCATCTCCAGCTCTTTGCACGTCGTTATAATACTTTACTTTGTTTTCTCGAGAGGCCCTTTGATATCTTCTGTTCAGTTCTTTTACTTCATCAATTCTTCCTTTTGCTTTAGCTGCTCGATGCTCAAGCAGAAGTTGCAGAGTCTCCTCTGACATCCATCTTAGTCTTTTCTTTCTTTCCTGTCTTTGCAATGACCTCTTGCTTTCTTCATGGATGATGTCCTTGATGTCATTCCACAGCTCGTCTGGTCTGCGGTCACTAGTGTTCAGTGTGTCAAATCTATTCTCTAGATGATCTCTAAATTCAGGTGGGATATACTTAAGGTAATATTTTGGCTCTCGTGGACTTGCTCTGATTTTTTCTTTAGTTTCAGCTTGAACTTGCATATGAGCAGTTGATGGTCTGTTCCACAGTCAGCCCCTGGCCTTGTTCTGACTGATGATATTGAACTTTTCCATTGTCTCTTTCCATAGATGTAGTCAATTTGATTTGTGTGTGTTCCACTTGGCGAGGTCCACGTGTATAGTCACCGTTTATGTTGGTGAAAGAAGGTATTTGCAATGAAGAAGTTGTTGGTCTTGCAAAATTCTATCATTCGATCTCTGGGGTTGTTTCTATGCCCAAGGCCATATTTTCTGACTACTGATCCTTCTTCTTTGTTTCCAACTTTTGCATTCCAATTGCCAGTAATTATCAATGCATCTTGATTGCATGTTCGATAGATTTCAGACTGTAGCAGCTGATAAAAATCTTCTATTTCTTCATCTTTGGCCCTAGTGGTTGGTGCATAAATTTGAATAATAGTCGTATTAACTGGTCTTCCTTGTAGGCCTATGGATATTATCCTATCACGGACAGCGTTGTACTTCAGGATACATTTTGAAACTTACTTTTTGATGATGAATGCAACACCATTCCTCTTCAAGTTGTCATTCCCAGCATCGTAGACTATATGATTGTCTGATTCAAAATGGCCAATACCAGCCCATTTCAGCTCACTAATGCCTAGAAGTCCTTGAAGGTGGCAGTAATTTCTGCAATCCCCTCAGGAACATGGTATTGCTTTTGGTTTACAATTTTCCTAGATTGGGGGAGTTCTAATGGCTTCCATATGACTTTTCCTACCATTATAGCCCTTACTCTACTTCTCAGTGATCGATTGTGAGGAATTGGGGGAATCAATACAGGATGGGTTTGGTGACCCACTGGACCTACTGTGAGACTGACAGGAGCCAAGACTCCATTGATACCCTAACCTTCATATGCCCCCACTCTGACTGGTGGGCCACAGAGCTCTTTTGGGTCTCCTAGAATTAGTGTCAGTTCAGAGCCAATATCCAGTAATCCCCCAAAATGTCTAATTATTTCCTTTTCCCCAGTGAATAATCACTCTAGTAAAAGGCCATAGATTCTTTTGGAGAAGCCTGGGAGAAAGATTAACAACATAAATTTCTGGCAGTGTAGTGAGGTCCTTCCTTAAGGGGACATGGGCTCCCCTTCATTCAAAGGCTTGTGGGTCTTTAAAGTCACTGAAGTCTGGGAATTGTTTCAGGGGCCATGACTCTCTTCTGGCGATTTGAGTTAGACTGCTGTTCACTTGATCTAGAATTCTTTCACTCATACAGATCACATAAATTTTTAGTAGATTTCCTATCTATTTCAGTCCTAGAACACCTTGACTAAGCACTCTATGCCACAAGTCCATACGAGTCAGACTATTCTGATTACTGCTTTGACTCTGCTGTCCATTACAGTAACCATGCCCACCTTGTCTTTGTCCATTGAGTGCCACCACTTGGCTCCTACCACCATGGGGCCCAATCAGCCGCATTGTAGTTAGGTGTCTTAATTCAGTTCAGGCAGTTCCCACTGTCACATCTGATTTACATAAAATAGCAATCAGAGCAGTCTTCAAGGATGTGACCGCTCCCTTCACAAATTTATTCCTCACCGTTGTGGTAAAAGATGTGTCCTCTGGGTACCCCATGTGTGAGTCTGTGAGGCTAACCTGATAAATCCACTCTGACATGCCAATTTACCTAAGCTTTTGGGTACCTTCTTCTACAGTATACCAAGGTAGGTCTGGTACTTCAACTTGATTTAGTGTAGGCCACTATGTAATCCATGCTTCAGCAACCCAACCAAATAAACTATTATATCTTTTCCTAACTTCTTGAGCTGAAGTACTGAATGAAGAATCTGTGCTTAGTGGGCCCATATCAATAAACAGAGACTAATCCATCTTTATGTTCCTTGTACCATTATCCCACACTCTTAATAGCCATTCCCACACATATTCCCCAATTTTCTGTTTATATATATTTAAAAAGTCAAGCAGATCTTTTTGAGTGTAGTGTACCTCCTCCTGGGTCACACTTTGTACTTTGCCTTTTGGGGCTCACTGGGATTTAAGTCTAGTTATAGGTCTAGAAGCCAAAATGGATTGTGGGAATATGTTTATTGAGGACACTCAGCATTGTCTTTTAAGGCATCTGTCTCAGGCGATGCCTCAGGCAATGACTCAAAGGTTCTTCAGACCCAGCTGCTTTAATCTCATCAGGAGGTGGTGGAGTGGCTAATGGTTTTACTGGGGAGTGAGCTTAGCTGATAAAGATGGAGTAATCTCTTCAGATTGGAGTAAGACGGCTGGCTCTATTTGCAGGAATGATTCAACAGAATTTAAGAGCTCAGTGTTTCCAGCTTCCTGATTATCTGCCCATATGCCACAATCCCAAGTTTCAGGATTTGATTTCTTCCCAATCAGTGCCCCCACTTTAACTTCACACACCATTTGAGGTTGAGAATTCAGTTGGCATTGTCATTCAGCCACTCTTACAATAAGGCTCTGGGGTTTGTTTTTGGCAATAGCAGCTCTGTTACTACAAGAAATAAGGCTTTCTTTCAAGGCACAAGTGGAAACCTTGAGGTCATTTATGAAGCACTTAAGCTTTGACTCTGAAGCCCTGAGCTCATCTCTTTCTCCCATCACTTCATCTAGTGAAAGTAAGGCCAACCAACCAGCTTCCTTATACTTCTCATGAAGACAAAATTGTAGAAAGGTATCTAACATGTGATCTCTCAGAACCTTGTCTCTACCAACACCTGATCTATTGGTGTTGATATTTTGTGTGTTTCTATTACACCTCATGCCATGGATTAGCAATGCCCTCCTTACTACTGCAAGCAGAGTCATGAACATCTTTAAGACTAACCACACTTGAGAACTATCCTTACAATTTTGTTTCTGTAGAACCATTCTGGGTATGGAAATGTCTTAGGCTGAGTTCTCTAGAGAAGCAAAACCAGTGAAGCAAAACCTCTCTCTTTCTATATATATATACATAAAGAGAGAGATTTATATCAAGGAAATGGCTGATGTGGTTGCAGAGGCTGAAAGATCTAATTCTGTGGGACAGGCTGGATATTTCCCCTGACTCACGTAGCATGCAAGGGCTGGGGAACTCAAGATCGGCATGTCAGACAAGAGACCTGTGGCTCACAGGCTGCAGAGGCTGATAAATCCCAAGAAAGGGAGGTAAGTTGGCAGGCTACTGGCTCACAGACAGCAGAGTGTGACAGATCTTAAGATTGGCAGGTCAGCTGCTATCTCAGCACCCAAGAACTGGAGGTCAGATGAACAGGAGCCAGCTGCAGGGTCCAGAGTGAGCAAAAGGCCACAAACCTTGTCAGAAAGTCCACCTACATTGGATGCAGGTCACACCCCCTTGGAAACTCCCGTTTCGCCGATTGGCTACTCATAACAGATCCCATCAATGGAAGTGACGACATTATATCAGATCTCATCATGGAGGTGATTACATCATTACAGAACTGCCAAACAACTTTATAACTTCCAAACCACTGAGAATCATGACCCAGCCAAGCTGACGTACAACTTTAATGATGACATGGTCCTTTCCAGGAAAGGTTTGCTGACCTCTGTGCTAAAGTATGTATGTCCCAAGTACAGAAGTTAAATTTATAAACAAATGGCTCAGATCCCTATGTCCCACCATTTTCATACCTGTACTTTTCCCTCAGCTCTTCACTATGAACTTATACGGAGTTTCTATGGCAGAAAAGAAGAAAACTTGGGCCCAATCCACAAATATGTCATCTCGGTATGTTGGTGTGATCCAAAAATTCACTGCTGCTGCACTATAGACTCACTCAGGCTTGATTAAAGACAGTGTTGAATGGTCATCCTTCCAATGAGAAGAACATCATGTGGCCTCAGGTAAGAATATGAGTAAACTCATGTTCAGTGGCAAATGGCATTGCTAACTGGCCAGGAGACTGGAAGGAGCAAGACTGAAACACTAGAAACAAGAATATCTGAGGAAGATACATGTTGTAGACCGTAAGTGTTAGGATCTTCCGTACTGCATGTTAATGCCCAACAGAAATTATCCACTATAGAAGAGGTACTAAACAACTGTCTTAGTTATCTAGTGCTGCTATAGCAGAAATACCACAAACAGGTGACTTCAGCAAAGAGAAGTTTATTCTCCCACAGCCTAGCCGGCTAGAAGTCCAAATTCAGGGCACCAGCTCCAGGCAAAGGCTTTCTCCTGTCTGCTCTGGAGGAAGATCCTTGTCATCAATCTTCCCCTGGTCAAGGAGCCTCTCAGGACACACCCTGCTCCTGGTGCGGCTTTCTTGGTGGTATGGGGTCCCCCAGTCTCTCTGCTCCCTTCTCTCTTTTATAGCTCAAAACGGATTGGCTTAAAACACCACCTAATCTTGTAGATTGAATGTTGCCTCATTAACATAACTGCTGCTAATCCCATCTCATCAACAGCATAAAGACAGAATTTACAATACATAGGAAAATCACATCAGATGACAAAATGGTGGACAATCACACTATATGGGAATCATACCCTAGCCACATTGATACACATATTTTTGGGGGACACAATTCAATCCATGATAACAACCAAATGAACAGGACGACCCAGCCAGTAGACATTAGTTGGCTCTCTCCTTGGACAGCCCAGCACTTATACAACAGACTCATAAAAGGGTTACACATGGTAACAAACAGAGTTACTATGCAAGGACTTATCAGCATGGGTTCCCTTTCACCAAGAATGATGTAGCAATTGCCATGACTGAATATCTGATGTATCCACAACAAATAAACTCCAACGGAGTACTGCCCCTTGTGGAGGCTAATCATGGCAGCAAGTTGGTTATATTGTTTCTCTTCCACTTCGGAAAAATCTGGAATTCATTCTAATTTGGATTGACGTGTATTCTATATGTGCATCTGTCTTTCTTTCCCACAGTGCCTCAGTGAGAACCACTATCCATGGACCCTCAGAGATGTGCTCTTGTAATATGGAACCCTACATAACATTGCCTCAGACTAAGGAGTTTACTTCACAGTAAAGGCAGTGTGGCAGTGGGTACATGACCATGAGATCCACTGGTCCTACCCTATACCACATCATACAGAAACTACCAGCTGATAGAGCAGTGGGATAGCTTCTTGAAGGTGCAGCTGTGGTACCATACTGACTGCAAGCATAGGTACTATCCTTCAGGATAAAGTGTACACCAAGATTTAAATCACCAGCCATTATATGGTACTGTGTCCCCGTCAGAGAATGGAAGAAGGGGTAACCCTGCTCATCATCATAGCCCACTTAGCATGTTTGCATGTCCCATCCCCTGAACAGGTTCTGTTGGTCTAGAAGTCCTGGTTCCCAGAAGTGGATGCTTCAAACAGGGGACACAGTAAGAGTCTCATTCAGCTTAGATCTATGGCTGCCACCTGTCCACTTTGGGCTCGTCAGTCAAAGTTTGAAAAGGAGAAGTTACTGTAAGGTCAAGGGTAACTGATCCAGATCATCATAAGGAGCATGGAAAGAGCAGGGAAAAATACATTTGGCACTCAGGTGATCTACAGGGACATCTCTCAGTACTGCTATGTCCATTTTAATTGGAAATAGACAGGGGTAGCAACCGCAGGAGAGAAAACCTGGACGCCAGGGACTCGGACTTTCCCACCCTTTCCAGACTAAGCACTAATAAATGGGCAGCATCCTACTATTTCTCATTTGTGAGTAGGAGTGTACTTACAAGATAATGGGTATCCAGCTGCCAGCACTAAATATGGGAGGTGATCAGACTCAGGGGATTATAAAAACCCAGGAATAGTTGTAGCCACAGGAAGCCACCTCATGGGAGTCAAGAAGGCATGAATAATAGAGTATCCAGTTTTTCCTCCTCTCCCTCTCTCATACTTCCAGCACTTCTGTCTCCAGCAGTGATTTCAACAGTGTGGAGCTCACAGCCTCAAGGGAGCTCTTCTAGATTCACTGTCCAAAGTAGGGCAGAAACTTGAAATAGAATCTGTTGAATGATAGCATCTATGGATCTCCTCTAGCGGTCTCAGAATGTCCAGTGATTGGGTGCTTAGAGGGACTTGAATGTAAACTTGGTAAAATGAAAGGTAGGAGGCAATTGCATAATAAAATTATGAATGTATATAGGTAGAGAATATCTTTTTTTGGAAGTTACAGGATATACACAAGATAAAGAAACAAGTTACCAACACCAGGAGAGAGTTATTAGCCAAACTCAGAATGTGGAACATTCTACGGGCAAGTGACCTGGTTTCTCCAACAAATTGATGGCTTAAAAAAAAAATGGGGACAGATGGTATGTTATGGAAGAGACAAAAGGGCTATCACAAGCAATGGCAACGAGTTGAACTTATCTGGATCCTTCTTCAAACATACCAACTAAAGACAACAGGAAGATTTAAAATTACACTGGCAAATTTCTTCCAAAATTTGTTAATAAATTAAAATGCAACTAACAAACAATGCTAAGAGCTGACATTTTTTGAAAACTTTCCAGGTGCCAGCTACTGACCTGTCACATTTATTATATCTCGTAAACCTTTCAATAGCCATAAATTCATCTTAGAGATGAAAAGACTGCAAATTAGAAATGTTAATATAAGTAACTTGTCCAAAGTCACACTTACTTACAATCATTGTAGTTAAGTGGTGGAGAAAACATTAAATTCTGTGGGCCTTCACTAAAAAAAAAAAAACAATATTTGTGTTACCATCACAGGATTCTTTCAGTTGCAAGTTAACAAAAGTTAACGACCTGGCTTCACCAGAAGAGATTTTACTTGTTGATTTACCTGGGAAGGTAAAGGATTGAGTCCAGGGACTCAAATTTGCCATCACATCTCTTTTTCCCCTGTCTCCTCCCCTCTATTACAGAGGAAGATACCCAGTACAATTTCCAGTGCCCCTCACATCCTCTCACATTAGTGGCTTCAGCAGAAAGATAGATATCTTTCTCAAGGCATGCATAAATGAAGTACCAGACAAGATTACCCTTGGCCCAATCCCTGTTGCTGGGGGATGTGGTATAATGTGGTAGACCATGATTGGTCAGGTCTGGGTCATGTGTTTCCCTCATTCCCTGGTCCAGTATTAGATTCTCTATGTTATTTAGCCATGAGCTGAAATCAATTCAATGGCAACTAACAACAACACACTATTCACGGTCATGATTGTAATTCAATCACGTAAGTATTAAACAAAATAATGATTGCCAATTCACTGGTCCATGGGAGAAAACATTAACCGTTAAAACTGCTGGGTTTCTTTTCATTTCCTAACCTTTATATTTCTACCTAAGAAAACTGCCTCCTTTTAATTCCAAAATTACCAGCAATACTGGGCTACCTTACAGGGTTCAAAACTTTGATCTGTATTCCTGGTGGGTGAGCATTAAATCCCTTTGACCTGAGCTCTCTATCTGGTCCTGGTCTCTGAAACCCTGACTACAGCACAGTGAGATATTGTGCATTCACATGGTTCCCAGAGTCACCCTTGTGGGGGACAGACTTCTGAGATGGCTCCAACGAACCCCGCCTCCTAGTATTAACCCCTTTGTGCAATCCCCTACCTTTGGGATTCACTGGGCCTAGTGACTCTCTTGTAACAAAAAGAATATGGCAACAGTAATGGAATACATTTTTGGGAATCACTGGGGGACAAGATATAAAGGAACTGGGTAAATTGTTTCAACGTAGGCTGCCCAAGCCAGGCAGGGGAAGTACACATTGCCAACAGTTCCTAAGGCCAAATGACCCTGCATTTCTTTTCTACCGGAAACCCTGGTGGCGTAGTGGTTAAGAGCTATGGCTGCTAACCAAAAGGTGGGCAGTTCGAATCCACCAGGTGCTCCTTGGAAACCCTATGGGGCAGTTCTGTTCTGTCCTATAGGGTCACTATGACTCGTAATCGACTCGATGGCAATGAGTTTGGAGTTTTTTGTTTGTTTTTCTTTTCTACCTGAGAGGTCACTTCTCCAGACCTCAACCTCCATAGCTCCTGACATTAGACAGAACGATGATGAAGAGGAGGTTACAGCAGTGATCCTAATCCTGGTTGTGATGAGCAAGGGATCTGGTCTATAAGTAGAACAGGAATTGAAGAAATCTAAAGGTCCCAAATCTAAGACCTGGTAAGCCACCATGACTACAAACGTGAGGAAAATAACTCTCTCTTTTCGCCCCATGCTGCCCTCTGTGTCCCACCTCTGTCTAACCCCTGAGCTCTACAGAGAAGTCCACCCTTGTCCATTTCAAATTTGAGTAGCTGCCAGCAATACTGGAATTCCTTGGCTCATAGATGCATCTGCCTCTGTCAGCTGTCTTCCTCTTCTCCCCTTTGTGCACACTTCTCTCTGTGTCTATTCTGCTCTTTATAAATCTCAGAAGTGATTAGGTTTAGGATCTACCCTCAAATGCCTGGTTACATTATATTATATTGCATTATGGACAGTGATTAAAAACCAAATCCACTACTATCGATTCAATTCCGACTCATAGCAACACTATAGGACAGAGTACAATGGCCCCGTAGGGTTTCCAAGTCTGTAAATCTGTATGGAAGCAGACTACCACATCTTTCTCCCATAGAGCAGCTAGTGGGTTGAAACTGCTGACCTTTCAGTTCGCAGCCAAGTGTTTTAACTGCTGCACCACCAGGGCTCCTGAACAGTGATTACATTATATTAAATTAGATTATTTCCACACAGATGAGGGTTAGAATTCCAATGCACATTTTAGGGGAACACAATTCAATACAAAATGTTGACCCAAGAAGGAACAGAATATGTGATCAGCACTGTATCAATTAACTATATTTGGATATTAATACTCTTTTTTCAGAAATCGATAGAATAAACAGAAAGTCAGTAAGGATATAAAAGACTTAAAATATACTGTGAAACTAATTGCATTAATAGAATACCCCACACACATAAACTAGACACTTTTTTTTCAAGTGCACATGGAACGTTCATCAAGATTGACCATATTGTGGATCCAAAAACAATACTCAAACAAATTTAAAGGGACTGAAAACATTGAGCTCATTCTCCTGACCACAATGACATTAAGTCAGAAATCTATAATGCTATAATATCTGGAAAATCCCCAAACACTTGGAAATCAGTCAACACACTTCTAAATAACCCATGGGTTAAAGGAAAATTAGAATGTGATCAGCTATGGACAGCTGATCCTCGACAAAGTAACAAAGTCCATTAAACAGGGAAGAGATAGTCTATGTAGTAAATGGTGCTCGCAGAACTGGGTATCCATTTGCAGAAAAATGAAACAAGATCCATACCTCACACCATGCACAGAAACTAGCTCAAAATGGATCAAAGATCTAAATGTTGAACATAAAACTACAAAGTACAGGGATGAAAACATAGGGACAGAGCTAGAAGTCCTAATTTATGGCACAAATAGACTATCAAACATAACTAAAAATGTACAAATAGCAGATAACTGGAACCTCCTAAAAATTAAATACTTATGCTCCTCACAAGACTTGACCAAAAGAGTAAAAAGAGAACCTATAGGCTGGGAAAAATACTTTGGCAACAACATATCTGACAAGGGTCTAATCTCTCAAATATATAGAAAACTTCAGTACATCAACAACAAAAAGACAAACAATCCAATCAAAATATGGGCAAAGGACTTGAACAGACGCTTCACCAAAGAAGACATTCAGGTAGCTAACATATGAAGAGATTCTCGTAATCATTAGCCATCAGAGAGACGGAAAGCAAAACTACAACAAGATACCATCTCACCCCACAAAAATGGCATTGATGGAAAAAAAAAAAAAAAACAACAAATGCTGGAGAGTTTAGTTATATGCTGCTGGTGGGATTGTAAAATCATAAACAGGATGACACTTCCTAAAAACCTAGAAACAGAAATACCATAGGATCCACCAATCCCACTCCTAAGTATATATCCCAGAGAAATAAGAGCTGTGACACTAAAAGACATATGTGCACATCCCTGTTCACTGCAGCATTATTCACAATAGCAAAAATAGGGAAACAACCTCAGTGTCCCTCAACAAATGAATGGATAAACAAATTGTGGTACTGTGGTGCGATTAATTACTTAGTGTGTGGCCTTTCTAGCCATGGTTTTGTAACTCCCATCCAGGGGATTGGGCAGGATTGTGTGACAGGGTAGTTGTGGCCCACCAAAGGGACTGGTCAGTTTTGCCTTAAAAAAGAGCCACTTCCAGAGGCAAAGAGGAGGAGCCCCCCATCACCAAGGAAGGAGAGACCCAGCAGCAGAGTTCTGGCAGCAGAAGACCAAGCAGTGTTCCAGCCCACAGAGAGAGAAAGCTGAGTGCCTTTGGGCAGAGACTGAGGGCCAGGGAGAAGCATGCCAGCAAGCATGGTTGAGAAGAGGTTATCCTGATGAAAGAACTGTATCCTGAGTGTTCCTGAGCCTGAATTGTAACTGTACTTCCCTTATAATAAATCCCATAATCATGAGTATGGTCTTTCAGTTCTGTGTGGCCACTGCAATGAATTATCGAACCCAGGAGAGAAATAGCGAGTGCTGTGTTAAGGATGGTTGGTGGAGAGAGGAGACTTTTCTGCCCTTCACCTCATGGGACTCAGCCTTGTCCTGTTGATCTTGGTTCTCCTTGCCCCTTGTCGGGTTAAAGAAGTCCAGACACTGCCCCCACACTGTTTTCACAGGTACATACATACACTGGAATAATGTGTAATGATAAAGAACAATGATTAATCTGTGAAACATCTTACAGCATGGATGAATCTGAAGGACATTATGCTGAGTGAAATAAGTCAATCACAAAAGGACAAATATTGCATTATACCACCAATATAAAAGGTCAAGAACAGGTTTACACCCAGAAAGAAACATTCTTTGATGGTTTACGGGGATGAGAGGGGGAGGTAGGGAGAAAATGCAATACACAATAGGGGGAAAGTCAGTAACACTGTAACCAAGGTAAAGGATGACACAGAGAGTGACGAAAAGAATAAAGGCCAACTCCAGTAAATACTGTGACATATATAATCCTGGAAAAACATTAATAACAACCAATAATTTGTAAGATACATAGGTAGATATGTATGCTCTATAGGTGTGGGAGGGCATACAGAAGTACATCTGCTGCATATATAGGTGAAAAAAAATCCGTTGCTGTCGAATCAATTCCGATTCATAGTTGTGGATATTTATACATACATATTTGTATGTGCTGCATGGATATTCACATATATATAATATAGCAAATAAGGGCAGAGTTATAGAAACTTCTTAGAGATATCCAAACACCTTGTGGAACTGAGTTCCTAGACTTAAAGGCTAAGGATCATAGTCTCGGGGGACACCTAGGTCAACTGGGATAACATAGTTCATAAAGACAATGTTCTACATACTAGTCTGGTAAGTAGCATCTGGGGTCTTAAAAGCTTTCAAGCAACCATTTAAGATACAACTATTGGTATCAGCCCGTTAGGAGCAAAGGAAAGTGAAGAAAACCAAGAACTCAAGGAAGCAATCCGTCCAAAGGAGTAATGACCTACAGGAACCACAGCCTCCTCTAGCCTGAGACCAGAAAAAGGAGATGGTGCTCGGCTGCCACAAGTGACTGCTCTGACCAGGGGCACGATAGACGGTCCCAGTTAGAATAAGAGAAAAACGTAGGATAAAATTCAAATTCATAAAAAAGACCAGGTTTCCTGGACTGATAGACTGAAGGAGTCCCCAAAAATATTATCCCAAGACACCCTTCTAACCTGGAATTGAAGCCACTCCCAGAGGCCACCTTTCACCCAAATAATAGATTGGCCTATAAAATAAACAATAACACCCATGAGGAATGTGCTCCTTAGAACGATCAACTATATGAGACCAAAAAAGCAACATTTGTCCAAATGCAAAGATGAGAAACTAGGGAGGGGCAGAGAAACTGGACAAATAGAAATGGGGAATCCAGAGTGGATATAGAATGCGGACACACTGTAGGGATTGTAACTAACATCATGGAACCATTTGTGTATAAATTACTGAAAGGTGTGGTGCAATGAGTGACTTACTGTGGCCCTTCTAGCCATGGTCTTTGTGACTCACACACGATTGAATGGGACGATGCAAATAAAGTACAGGGAACCTGTGATGGTTGAGGTTATGTATCAACTTGGCTAGACCATGATTCCCAGTAGTGTATGGTTGTCCTCCATTTTGTGATGTGATGTAATTATCCTAATTATTCTCATTTTATGTGTTAGAAATCCTAACTTCTATATGTTAAGGAGGTAGGATTAGTGTGGGGTGTATCTGAGTCACAGCCTTGCAAGAGGTTGTGGCTCTAGTCCCACTGTTACTCAAGATACGCCCTTCCCTGGGGTGTGGCCTGCATCCAAGGTATATATGTAGGTGGTCTGGAGGGGCTCTTTCTCTCTCACTTTGGATCCTGTGTCCAATTCGTGATGGTCTGACCCGCGGTTCTTGGGACCTGAGCCAGCGGCCTGCCAGCTGACCTGCTAATTCTGGGATTCACCAGCTTCTGCAGCCCCGTGAGCCCACAGTCTATCGTCTGACCTGATTCACCAGCTTCTGCAGCCTCATGAGCCAGTAGCCTGTGGTCTAACTTGCTGGTTTGGGTTCCTCAGCCTCTGTAGCCATGTGGGTCAAGACAAGCCTACGCTTGATCCATGGATTTGGGACTTGCCAGCATCCACAGCTGCGTGAGCAATTTCCCTGATATGGTTGAGGAGTTCTGTGCAATGTTTCAGTGAATTACAGAATCCAGAGGCAGGAGGGAGAGTACTGAGGGGCGGAGGAGTAGTTAATGTTAGAGATGATGGAGTGGGACAGCAACTGGGAAAAGCTGGACATTCAGGACATCTTTAACCTTCACCTCATAGGAACCAGCTTTGTGCTGATCCTTATCAAAGAAATTATTCCTTTAAATGGGAACCCACTTTGCTGTGTAAATTTCACCTGAAACACAATAAAATGTTCAAAAAAATTAGAATGTGTTTAACTGAATGAAAATATAGTCACCACAAAACAAAATGTGTGGGCTAGAGCAATGGGAGTGTTTACATAGAAATTTATGGCATTAAATAGATAATATGGGGTGATTATAAACTATTGCTGCCAATAAATTTGATAACTGACATGAAAAGGACAAATTCCTCTAGGGATACAAATTACCAAAACTGAATCAAGTAGAAATAGGAAATTTGAACAGCCCTGTATCAATTAAAGAAATTAAGAGTTAGAAAACATCCCCCAAAAACAAAACCAAAAAAAACGTCCAAACTCAAGTGGCTTCACTGATGAATTCTATCAAACATTTAAGCAAGAATTAATACCAATCCTACACAAACTCTTGAGAAAATAGAGGAGGAAACACTGCTCAAGTCATTTTATGTGGCTGGTATTACCCTGATACCAAAGCCAGACACAGATATCAAAAGAAAACTTTAGGCAGTTATCTCTCATGAATCCTTAATAAAATGTCAGTCAAATCCAACACAGTATATAAAGGATAATACACCACGACTAAAGAGAAGGTCTGCAGTTCAAATCCACCAGCTGCTCCTTGGAAACCCTGTGGGGCAGTTCTGCTCTGTCCTGTAAGGTTGCTCTGAGTCAGAATCAACTTGACAACACCAAGTCTAAGTAAGTTTTATCCCAGGATGCAAATTTGGATCAATATACAGAAATCAATCTACCATATTAATAGAATAAACAGAATAACAATAGGGTCATTTCCCTGCAGAAATAGCATTTTAAAAATTCAAGAGCCAGTAATGGAAAAATCTCAGCAAACTAGGAATAGAAGGCCACTTCTTCAACCTGATAGAGGGTATTTATGAAAAACCTACAGCTAACATTGTACTTTATGATGAAAGAATGAATACTTTCTACCTAAGATCAGGAACAAGGCAAAGATGTTGACTCTCAATACTTCTGTTACACATTGCACTGGTGGTCCTAGACAGGGCATTAGGCTGGAAAGAGAAACAAAAGGCATATAGATTATAAAGAAGTATAACTGTGTAAATTTGCAGTGACATGATTGTGTACATAGAAATCAATCCTACAGCAAAGAAAGCTTCTAGAACTAATAGGTGAATTTAGGATAGTATCAAAATAACAAAATACTTAGGTGTCAATTCAAAGGAAATGTGTAAGATTTGTACATCCAAAGCTACAAAGCCCCACTAAGAGAAAGTAAAAAACCAGTAAACTCATGGTGACCACATGTGTGTCTGAATAGTACTATACTCCATGGGCTTTTCAATGGCCGTAATCTTTTGGGGGAATCTCGTGTGGCACAAACTATTAAGCACTCAACTACTAGCCAAAAAGTTGGTGGTTTGAACTCACCTAGAGGCTCCAAGAAGACAGGCCTTGTGATCTGCTTCTGAAAGGTTACAGCCTTGAAAACCCTACAGATCAGTTCTACTGTGCAACACATGAGGTCTCCATGAGTCAGACCTTGAATCACCTAGACAGCAATCAACACCACCAACAGATCTTTTTGGAAGCAGATTACCAGGCCTTTCTTCTGAGGCACCTCTGGATGGACTAGAACCTCCAAGCTTTTGGATAGCAGCTGAGTACATTAACCATTCACAAACCCCTGGGTCAGATGGCAGGGCCAGAAATCAGGGTCAGGGTTGCAGGACCCTTACTTTCAGGATTTGATGGTGGCAGGGAGCAAGGTCTGAGACAGCAAGTCCTTGTCTGCTCAGGTCCACAACGAAGAATTAAAGAAGCAGGAAGACAGGGTCCTGGGCTCTCAGGGCTAGAAGGGCAAGGGGCTACCCTTTGGGCTCCAAGAGGGTGAGTGATCTGATGCCTGCACGAGAAGGCCCACCCTTGATATTGATATTCAAAGGAATGGTGGTTAGATGCCTGGGTACTAGATGTCTGAGGAGGGGCAGAAAAACCACTCTCAGGTTCCTGGGAGACGTTGGGCAGACACCTGGACCTGGTCTTATTGCTGATCTCATTGTAGCCCACTATAGTCTCTAGCCACCATGCCACATCCTGCCCTCAGACCTCTGGGAAGGCCATTTCTTGGTCACTAGCAGGAGCTGGGGAGGAGGCAGCTCCCTGCACATGAAGGGCCACCTTCCAGGAAGCCAGGGCTGTGGCTCTAGGGAGGGTCTGGCTCTAGAAGAGGGTGAATCCCCTTAACCATCTCCCCTCCCCTCATCTTCTCTTTCCCTTTTTTCGTGTGTGTGTGTGTGTGTGTGTCTGTGTGAAAATTATACCACAACTTAAGCACAAAACAAAAAAAATATGTATGTAGCATCTGGGGTCTTAAAAGCCTGTGAGCAGTCATCTAAGATACTCCACTGGTCTCACCCCTTCGGGAGCAAGGGAGAATGAAGAAAACTAAAGATACAAGGGAAAGGTTCGTCCAAAGGACTAATGGACAACATTTACCATGGCCTCCACCAGACTGAGTCCAGTACAACTAGATGGTGCCTGGCTACCACCACCACTAACTGCTCTGACACGGATCACAATAGAGGGTTCAGGACAGAGCTGGAGAAAAATGTACCACAAAATTCTAACTCACAAGAAAAGACCAGACTTAGTGCCCTGACAGAGACTGGAGAAACCCCAAGACTATGGGCCTCAGACACCCTTTTAGCTCAGTACTGAAGTCACTCCCAAGGTTCACCCTTCAGCCAAAGATTAGAAAGGCCCATAAAACAAAATGAGACTAAATGGGCACAACAGCCCAGAGGCAAGGACTAGAAGGCAGGAAGGGACAGGAAAGCTGGTAATAGGGAACCCAAGGTCAAGAAAGAAGAATGTGGACATGTTGTGGGGTTGTTAATCCATGTCATAAAACAGTATGTGTAATAACTGTTTAATGAGAAACTGTTTTGTAAATCTTCATCTAAAGTACAGAAAAAAATGCATAAATCTTAAGAATAGTTTACTGATCAAATATAGAACTAACACCTGTGTAATAACTACCCATGTAAAAGAGACCTCTACGAGCACCACAGCCAGAAACTCCCTGTGCCTCTCACCTAACAGAACTCATCCCTCCTGGCACAGGTGTTCACTAAGCTGACCCCTTCCAGTGCCCCTTTCCTCTCTGGCTCCTTCCCAACCACAACTTTTTTTTGCCTCCATCTCCCTAATGTCCCTATTTCCTCCCTCTCTTTGCTTCTCCAGGAGCCTCCCCATCTTCCTAGGTCAGTGACCCAGCATGTACCCCCTCCCCCAGATCCCAGGGTTAGGGTTGATTCCTGAGATGAGATGCCTTTCTCCCTGAAAGTGGCAGCAGAACAAGTGACAGGGACTTGGGGATCCAAGGTCCACCCTGACAGGGGAAGTTACATGGAAGGTATGTGAGACTGAGCCATGTAGTACTGGATTAGAGCTGGATACATCAGTATGAACTCATGTTCAACTTCCTATAGATACTTATGAATATATATATATCCTGACATACATGTAATTATAGATACACATTGGATGTGGTAGAGCCTTGGTGGCACGGTGGTTGAGAGCTTGGCTGCTAACCAAAAGGTTGGCAGTTCGAATCCACCAATCACTCCTTGGAAATCCTATGGGTCACTATGAGTCAGAATCAACTCGATGATAACAGGTTTGGATAGAGTTTGGTATCGCATGTGTCTAGTATACATACATATATATCTTTGTTCCATCTGCTCAGATGGCCTAGAAACAATGACATCCCAATAGCAACAAAAAAACCCAGTGCCCAGACCTTTGTTTCTGAGACCATCTTCTAATAAAAGGGCCCAAGACACCCTGGAGAAATGGCCGACTCTAGGGCTGGGGCAGGAAATATACAAGATAAGTCTGGAGCATCTTCAGGAGGTAACAAAGTGCTCAAATAACAAAACCGTGGGAATTTGTCAAAGGGACTCAGGAGCCAACTGAAATAACTCTCAATGGCCAAAGCAACCAATAACATGTAATTGGATTATAATCGGAAACATAATATAAATGTCCACAAATCCATACTGATATACACAAATGATTTAATAAATAAATGAATGGGGAGAAGAGACAAATTTTCCATAGAGAAAATTTCCAAATAATTTATGTAGATATTCTGCCCTCAAGGAGGTAGAGCGTAACTTCCACCCTTTAAGTGTGGACTTTGAATAGTGACTTCCTTCCAAACAGTACAGCATGGAAAGAGGGGAAGTAAAAAAGTAACTTCTCAGTGGAGAAACTTGGGAAACACTAACTTATTCAGGTGATCAGGGTTATTAACGTCATCAGTGATAAATCAAATAGATATTGAATACTCTTGCTAAGTGGTTGACATATGTATATCTGTGGTCTTCTTCCCACAAACCCATAGAACCCATCTTTAACCAGGAGAAAACCATTAACCAAACTCAATTAGAAGGCCATTATAATACACTTGACCAATACTCCTCAAAATTATCAAGGTCATCAAAAGTAAGGAAAGTCTGGGAAACTATCACAGCCAAGATGAGCCTAAAGAGATATGACAATTAAATGTAGTGCGGTACCCTGGATGGGATCCTGAAACAGAGAAAAGACATTAGGGAAAAACTGATAAAATCTGAATAAAGTCCAAACTGCAGTTAATAATAATGTATCAATATTGCTTCGTCAAAAAAAAATCGTTACCATCAAGTCGATTCCGACTCACAGCGAACGTATAGCACACAGAGTAGGATCTCCGCATAGAGCTTCCAGGGAGTGCCTGGTAGATTCCAAGTGCTGACCTTTGGGTTAGCAGACGTAGCTCTTAATCGCTATGGCACCAGGGTTTCCAGCACTGCTTCATTAGCTGTGACAGTGTCGTAGAGAAAACTGGAATGCTGTTGCCGAGTAAAACAGGTTTATTAAGGGTTTTAAGTGTCAAAGATTAGAGTTCGAACTGGGAACAGCACAGCTTGCTGAGCTGAGACAGTGGTGTCGGAAGAGGGGGTCTGAATCAGGGGTGATTATACTGCTCCAGCAGGCATCAGCCACAGGTTGTTCCTAATTGGGGCATCTCTGATCAGGGAAGTGGGAGATGACATTTTGCAACATGGGGGAAAAAGGTATCTTATTGGTTCAGAGGGTAGAGCTGCAAAACACTGACTGGTTACCAGTTAGTAACAGCTGTAATTAGAGATGACAGATAGTTTCACAGGATGCTTAGAGAGTGATCACAAGATACTTGCATGTATTTCCTTTTCCTACCTGGCACAAAATACTTCGCTGGCAATGGCACCCAGACAACATTCTTCCTAAGTACCTGTATTTTCAGGTGCACAGATGTTCGCTTGGTCAAAACTCCTCAGGGCATACGGATTCATGTCTTGGTTTTGACCAGTGAGGAAAGATGTATTTTTCTCAAAAAATAGCTGTTAGACTGAAGTCCAGATTAAAAGCAGATAGCACGGTCAGCAGCATATTTTGCCCCTGTCTCACTGACAGCACAGAAAGGTTGTTTTTTTTTTTTCTTTTTCCCTGAGACAATAGGAACGTAAGATGTTAACAATATCTAAATATAACACTGTTTTAAAAGATGGTATTCAGAAAAGGAATAGGGAATACAAGGAAAAATTACCTACTGTCCATTTACACCAGATACTGCCATCAAGGTGGTAGAGAGAACAGCTGCGGAGAGGAGACCGAAACCTCAGAGATGGCACGGGGCTCCTGAGCTCCCCTCTCCTACAATCTCTCCCCCACCCTGAGCCTGACCCTTGCGGAGTCCAGGGCTGTTAAGAGGAATCTTCAGCTCCACAGAGATGCCCAGTCACTGGGTGAGTTATTTCTGCCACCTTCTACTGCCAAAACCCCTCCAGGGCTCAGTCAGAATTCAAGAAAGCAGGGCGGCGGCGCCCCCATGTGGTCACAGGGCTGAGGACACAAGACCAGAGCACCCTTTTGCTTTCCCAAGTTTCATCTTTTTTATTTGCTCTCTCTCTTTTTTTTTTAAATTGTGTTCTAGTTGAAAAGTTACAGCCAAATTAGTTTCTCATTCAAAACTTCGTACACAAATTATTTTGTAACATTGGTTACAATCCCCACAATGTGTCAGCACTCTCTCTCTTTTCCTTTACACCCCAGGTTCCACACGTCCATTCCCTCAGGTTTCCTATCCCTTCCTGCCTACTTGTCTGCTTTTCCGGAGGTGTTCCCTTTAGGCCTCCTATACTTGATTGAACTAAGAAGCACGTTTCTCACATGTGTTATTTTTCGTTATATACGCTTGTCTAATCTTTCACAGAAAAGTGGACTTCAGGAGTGGCTTCGGTTCTGAGTTAGGGGGGTTTCCACGGGTTATAGTTTCAGGGGTTCCTCCAGTCTCTGTTAAACCAGTAAGTCTAGTCTTTTTTTTTAATTTGAATTTTGTTCTCTTTCTATTTGTTCAAGTTGTAGGGCTAACATTTTGATTTTGGCCCATGCTCTTTTGATGTGTGAGTTTATTGATATAAACGGACCTCCAAGCATGGTCTTTGCTGTGTCCTAAAGGTTTTGGTATGATATGTTTTTATTGTCATTTGATTCTAGGAATTTTTGGATTCCCTCTTTGATTTCTTCTATTACCTGGTTGTTTTTAAGCAAGGTGTTATTTAGTTTCCACGTATTTGACTTTTCTTCCTTGCTCTTGGCATTATTGATTTCTACTTTTTCAGCGTTGCATTCAGAGAAGATACTTTGTGTTATTTCGATGTTTTGGATTTTATTGAAGGTTGCTTTGTGGTCTAAGATATGCTCTATTCTGGAGAATGTTCCATGTGTGTTGGCAAAGAATGTGAACTTTGCTGCTGTTGGGTAGAGTGTTCTATACATATCTAGGAGGTCAGATTGATTTTAGCCTTTAGATGTTCTGGATCTTTGCTGAGTTTCTTTCTAGATGTTCTATTACCAAGAGTGGTGTGCTGAAGCCACCTACTATTATTGTGGAACTGCCTATTTCTCTTTTCAGTGCTGTTGGAAGTTGTTTTGTTTTTTCTCTTTTTTTTTTAATGTATTTTAGAGCTCTGTCATTGGGTGCATAGATATTTATTAAGTTATGTCTTTTTGGTGGCTTGTCTCTTTAATCACTGTACAATGTCCTCATTGCCTTTTATGGTTGATTTTGGCTTAAAGTCTGTTTTATCTGAGATTTGTGTTGAAACTCCCACCTTTTTTTTGGTCACTGTTTGCTTAGTATATTTTTTTCGGTCACTGTTTGCTTAGTATATTTTTTTCCATCCTTTGATTTTTAATATATTTATGTCTTTGTGCCTAACCTGTGTCTCTTGAAGAACATGCTAGGCATTTCTCAAGCTGAAAGAACTGAAGAAAAAATTCAAGCCTTGATTTGCAATACTGAAGGATTCTCTGGGGGGAAAATACTAAATGAAGCAGGAAGCATCAAAAGAAAATGGAAGGAATACACACAGTCCCTGTACCAAAAAGAAGGGGTTGACGTTCAGCCATTTCAGGACTTAGCATATAATCAGGAACTGACGGTACTGAAGGGACAGGTCCAAGCTGCACTGAAGGCACTGGTGAAAATAAGGCTCCAGGAATTGATGGAATACCAATTGAGATGTTTCAACAAATGGATGCAGTGCTGGAAGTGCTTACTTGTCTATGTCAAGAAATTTGGAAGACAGCTACCTGGCCAAATATCATGGATTGAATCGTGTCCTCCTGAAATATCTGTCAAATAGGCTAGGCAATGATTCTCAGTATTGTGTGATTGTCTACCATTTTCTCATCTGAAGTGATTATCATATGTGTTGTAAATCCTATCACTGTGACGTTAATGAGTTGGGATTAAGGGCAGTTATGTTGATGAGGCAGAACTCGATCTACAAGATTAAGCTGTGCCTTAAACCAATCTCTTTTGAGATATGAGAAGTGGGCAGAGAGACATGGGGACCTCATACCACCAAGAAAGAAGCACCAGGAGCATAGTGTGTCCTATGGACCCCAGGTCCCTGCCTGAGAAGCTCTCCTCAACCAGGGGAAGATAGATGACACAGACTTTCTTCCAGAGCTGATAGAAAGAGAAAGCCTTCCCCTGGAGCTGGCACCCTGAATTCAGACTTCTGGCCTCCTAGGCTGTGAGACAAAAAAAATTCTCTTTGTTAAAGCCATCCACTTGTGGTATTTCTGTTATAGCAGCACTAGATGATTCAGACACCAACCGACTGGAGGAAATTCATATTTATGTCTACTCCAAAGAAAGGTGATCTAACCGTATGTGGGAATTATGGAATACATGAGTATCATGAATATCACATGTAAATAAAATTTTGCTGAAGGTAATTCAAAAGCAGCTGCAGCAGTACACTGACAGGGAACTGTCAGAAATACAAGCCAGATTCAGAAGATGACATGGAACCAGGAATATCATCCCTAATGTCAGACGGATTCTGGCTGAAAGCAGAGAATACCAGAAAGATGTTTATGTGTGTTTTATTGACTATGGAAAGGCATTCAACTGTGTGGATCATAATAAATTATGGAGAACATTGCAAAGGATGGGAATCCTAGAACACTTAATTATGCTCACGCAGAACCTGTACATAGATCAAGAGGCAGTCCTGCAAACAAAACAGGGGGATACTGTGTGGTTTAAAATCAGGAAAGGTGTGCATCAGGGTTACATCTTTTCACCATACTTATTCAATCTGTATGCTAAGCAAATGATCCAAGAAGTCAGACTCTATGAAGGAGAATGGGATATCAGGATTGGAGGAAGACTCATTAACAGCCTGCATTATGCAGATGACACAACCTTGCTTGCTGAAAGTGAAGAGGACTTGAATGAAGTACTTACTGATGAAGATCAGACCACAGCCTTCAGTATGGATTACACCTCAACATAAAGAAAACAAAAATCCTCACAACTGGACCAATAAGCAACATCATGATAAAAGGAGAAAAGATTGGAGTCGTCAAGGATTCATTTTAGTTGGATTCACAATCAACACCCATTGAAGCTTAGCAGTCAAGACATCAAACAACGCATTGCATTGGGCAAATCAGCTGCAAAAGACCTCTTTCAAGTGTTAAAAAACAAAGATATCACCTTGAAGACTAAGGTGCTCCTGACCCAAGCCAAGTGTTTTCAGTGGCCTCATATGCATGCGAAAGCTGGACAGCAAATAAGATCAAAGAACTGATGCCTTTGAATTATGTTCTCATCGAAGAATACTGAATATACCGTGGAGTGCCAGAAGAATGAACAAATCTACCTTGGAAGAAAAACAGCCTGGATGCTTCTTGGAAGCAAGGATGGCGAGACATCGTCTCACATACTTTGGACATGTTATCAGGAGGGATCAGTCCCTGGAGGACATCATGTTTGGTAGAGGGTCATCGGAAAAGAGGAAGACCCTCAACAACATGGATTGATACAGTAGCTGCAACAACAGACTCAAGCATAACAAGGATTGTGAGGATGGCGTAGGACCAGGCAGTGTTTCGTTCTATTGTACATAGAGGTTGGTATGAGTTGGAACTGACTTGACAGCACCTAAAAACATACTTAGGATTGGGATTGCTGCGTTATGTGGTGGTTCTATGTTCACATTTTTTGAGGAGCCGCCAAACTGTTTTCCACAATGGCTGTACCATTTTACATTGTCACCAGCAACAGATGAGAGTTCCAGTTTCTCACATCCTCATCAACACCTGCTATTTTCTGGTTTTGTTTTTTCCTTCATTTTGCTTTGTGTTTATCATTATCATTCTAATGGGAGAGATGGTATCTCATTACGGTTTTGATTTACACTTCCTTAATGGCTAATGACATGGAGCATCTTTTCATGTGCTTGTTGGTCTTTTGAATATCTTCTTTGGTGAAATGTCAGACCAAGTCCTTTGCTCATTTTTTGATTAGCTTGTCTTTTGTTAAGCTGTAGATTTTAAAAATATGTATTTTAGGTATTAGATCCTTATCAGATATATGATTCCCCCAAAATTTCTTTCCACCTTTAGGCTGTCTCTTCCCTTTATTGATAAATTCCTCTGATAAACAAAAATATTTCATTTTCTTGAGGTCTCATTTATCTATTTTGTCTTTTGCTTGTCATGATTTTGTTGTCTTTATCTGATAATCTATTGTTAAAAACTAGGTCCCAAAGCAACAGCCCAAGGTTTTCTTCTAAGAATTTTATGGTTTTAGTTTTCATGTTTAGATCCCTGTTCCATTTTGAATTGGTTTTTATATATGGTGTGAGGCACGAATTCTCCACTCTTTTTGGAACTTATTAGGTTGTTGTAATTCCTCGACTGATAGTGCATTTCTAAAGGGGTAAGGTGGGTAAATCCCACATTCACTCCTAACTGCCCGGTAAGGATCAGCATGCATCATATTCCTACATGGAAGTGGATCCAGTCTTTGCCTTTCCTCTTCCCCATTATTAACTGCCCGGTAAGGATCAGCATGCATCATATTCCTACATGGAAGTGGATCCAGTCTTCACCTTCCCTCTTCCCCATTATTGTTGTTGCCAGCGACCCATGCGGCACTTTCTCTGTATGACCCTAACCACCCAGTGTTAGGTCAGACCTTACAAGTTAAAGGGCATCATCTTTCAGACTGACTGCGTGTGCAGCTCTTCTCTGAATTAGCCACCTTGAGCTAAGTCAGAGTTCACAAGTTGGAAGGACTCAGCTCTTCCAACTGCCAAATAGGCAGATGCCAGGCCCTGCTGGCTCTCACTGCTGCCGTAGGTTCCTTAATTCACTGTAACAGCTCTCAGAATTCATGGACAGCATCCATACTTACAGTTCTTCATTTATTATAAACAGAAAGGATGCAAATGAAGAGATGCATGGGGTGAGATTTAGAAGGGGTCCCGACATGAGGCCTCCATTATCCTCAGGGACACACTACTCTCCCAAGGGAGATGTTCTCTCCAATCCAGGAAGCCCCCTGAACTTCCTCGTTCAAACCCTTTCATTGGCTTCATGACACAGTCATGACTGGGGTGTCATTGCATAGCCATGACTGACTGAATCACTGAACGTGCATGGTTAATTGCATCATGCCCACTCCATTCCCGAGGTTAGCTAACCGTGTAGGCTGGGTAGCCCCCACTCATTTGTGCACATTCTCAGGTTCTGTCCAGAAATTTTACATAGTAGAGGGACCTCCATTACCCAGGAAAACCCCAAGGATTGTCTCCCATGAAGCAAGGAAAAAGGCCAACTTATTTTGGGTAAGGCAATTTATTATCACACAGATAGTATAATAGTCTTGTAGTTTTTCTCTCCTGTTTATCACCACTTTTCACTTATACTCCTTTGGGGGAGTACAATATTTATCTTCTAATTCATCTACTGAAATATTCACTTCTATAAACATATTTTTAACTCCCATATGCCACTTATGGGTCCAATCGCCAATATTACAGCGAAGATACACCCACACATACATGTATCATAAATAACTCACATATTCCGTCTAAATGGTGAGTAAGCAGAGGAGGGAGCACCACAGATTCTCATTGTTTAGGGCCCTCCCATGCCTTAATCCAGCCCTGGGTGTGGGGCAGAGAACAAGGCCTGAGAGAGTAAGTTCCTGGGTTCCCAAGGACACTGCCAGGGCCAAAGGTAACTGCTGATTGGCTATTTCAGAGATCTCACCTTTCATTCCTAGAAAGACTGGATCCCTTGTTTCTGAGAGGAGAGAATGTCTCTGATAGGATCTGGAAACCTGGGCGACTCCTCCCATCCCAACCCAGGGGAAAGAAGTATTCTGATGTCCACCTCCTTTTCCTCCCCTCCATGTGGGACACCAGCTGGAGAAACTGCCCCAGCCCACCAGGAGATGGGGAGGCTCCCATCATACCTAACCACTGCAGGGTCTCCTTCCCCTTTTCCAGGCATCTGCTGAGCCGCTCTGTACACTCCTCCTCCAGGTAGCCCCGGTAGAGCTAGGCCACAGCGGCCTCCTCGCGCTTGCGCTTCAAATCTGAGCAGCCGCCTCTGCAGTTCCTCATTCAGGTTCAGTGCTAGGTAATCAGCAGTCATAGAAGTGCTGCCGGGAAGGCGCCCTTCCAACCCATATGGCAACCACACAGAGTGTGAGTGGTGTGAGATCCTGGCCCCGCACCCGCGACTCTGGAGGGCGGTGGCTGGTCAGAGCCCATTTGAGTCTAAATCGAAAAAGAAACCAGAGCGAATCTCAGTGACTCTTACTGGGTCGAGAGGCTGGGAGGGGCCCGCGGCCTGGGCGTAGCGCTTGGATTGGAGATTCGGGGCGACCCCAGTCCACTCGTGGAGGAGGGGACCTGAGACCTGGGCCCGGCGTCACTCCCCTGAGTCGCTCTAGTTGTACCAGCTGCGAAGGATCTGCAGGTTCACTCGGTCCCTCTGTGCGCTGAGCTTGGTTCTCCTTGTCTCCCTGTCCCAACACTCCTGTCCCTCCTGCTCCGCCCACGGCGCCCGCGGCTCCATCTTCGGATTCGCGGTATCCCCATCGAACCGCACCAACTCCGTGTCGCCCACGTAGCCGACCGAGATGAAACGGGGCTCCCCTCAGCCCGGGGGGACACCGCAGTGTTGAAATACCTCAGGGAGTGGGAGCCTGGGGGCAAAGTGGGCTGAGACCACCGGTCCCCCTCCCCTCGCGGCTCCCCGAGTCCAGGGTCGACGAGGGCGGGGAGGGGCCAGGGGTTGGTGGACAGAGAACTGGCGGCGGGAGGGGCGGGGGCGGGAAACAGGGGATGGTGGGTCAGGACAAAGTGGGGGGACTCGGCTTCCCCGAGGGTCCTGCGTCCCCGCGGGACGGTCCCCTCGCTCCTTCCACTACAGGGGCAGTTCCCATCCCGGCATTCACCCTCCCAAGCTTGGGTGAGCGCTAGGGCCGTTCCCCTCCCAACCCCGCACTCACCGGACCAAGTGTGGGTCAGCGCCAGAGTCCCTGAGAACAGTAGGAGGAGAATCTCGTGCCCCAAAACCCTGATCCTCCAGGCCAGGAGAGTCTCAGTGCTGGCTGAGATCACCCAATGCAAGTGAGAACTGTTCTCACGCGTCACCTGTGTCCAGGCAGAAGGAGCTGACACAGGGGGTGAGAGCCTAATCTAGCCTAGTGCGATGGCGGTGAGAGGGCTAAGTAAAAGTCCGGGAGATGGGCAACTCTACTCTGTCAATAAAAAGTCCCCTGAAGTAAGAAGGAGCCCTGGTGGCGCGGTGGTTAAGAGCTATACCTGATGACCAAAAGGTCAGTAGTTCAAACCCACCAGCTGCTCCTTGGAAACTCTATGGAGCAGTTCTACTTTGTCCTATAGGGTAATTATGAGCCAGTATCTATAGCTTTTTTTTTTTTTTTTTTATCTATAGCAGTGGGGTTTTTCTTTTTCTCTTAGTTAAATTCCTATTATGTATCCATCTTCTGCTCACCTACCCTCTCTCCCTGCCTTTATCTCTCGAAATCCCAGTGGTGGCTTCAGTGGAAACTTATGGACTTAAAAAGCAGAGTCTAATTTAGACTAAAAGTTGGTTGGAAAACAGGACTCATATCTCTAGAAAAGTCCCTTTCTGAAAAGGTGTGGTGTGGGAGGGACACAGAGGAAGGTAGGGGGAGAGCGGCCCTGGTGAGAAAAGTGCATGAAACTTTCATGTCAGTGTGAGTGGACGTTGTGCTGTAGCTGCCACAAAACATCATTTGATCTGAGGTTACATTAATATACTGTCTCAAGAATAGGGAGGTGAGGGCACTGGGTTTTCTGGGTTTCTACATTACATTGATTCTTCACTCAACCCGTATGTGTACAGTACAGGCTATATGACACTATTTTGCATCTGGGAAACATCAGTGAACTAAAGATGGGCAAAAATTTCCTGTCTTGTCGAGCATGTTTTATGTCAGAAAGAGGCAGACTATAAAAAATAAACATGGTAAATGAGGAAAGTGTTTACATACATTAGAAGATGGGAAATGTTATGGGGAAGGGGGTCCAGAGTGTGTGTGTGGGGAGAGGGAAGATGGCTGTTTTAACTCAGGTGGTCAATGGGGGCCTCATGGAGAAGGTGACATTTGGGGAAAGATTTGAAGGACATGAAGGAATTCCTTATGAGGATGTCTGGGGAAGTTGTTCAAGGGACAATGTCCCTGCAAACACAATGGGGCAGGAGTGTGTCTGTGTTCTAGGAACAGCAAGGAGGCCGGTTGGCGCTGATGTTGCTGGTCTGCAGATCACACTTAGAAGCAAGAATATAGACCAGGGGTTCCCACATGGCCTGCATCATCCTCATCTGTGGTGGTGTTGTTGGGTGCTGCTGTGGCTAGGTGCTGTTGAGTTGATGTTCATCTCATAGTGACCTCGTGAGACAAAGTAGGGCCGCCCCATAGGGTTTCCTAGGCTGTGATCTTTACAGAAGCAGATTGCTAGCTCTTTATCCTATGGAGTTACTGGGTGGATTCAAACTACCAACCCTTCAGTTAGCAGCCGGGTGCTTAACCATGAGCACTTAACCATTGGTGCCATCCAGGAATTCCAAAACCACATTAAAAAGTTATTTTTTTCTGGGAAAGAAAAGGAAGAGTATATATTGTCAGTTATGAAACATGATTTTGGGACATGTACGTTGTGGGGTTTACATTAGCTTTACCCAAAGAATTTGGTCTTCGTTCTTGGTTCCTGAGGGATAACTCTAAATCCTTGGGATTTCCTCACTAATTGAGGTTTCTTTGTTATCTGTAGGCCTCCAGTCCTGTCTTAATTACCTAGTGCTGCTGTAACAGAAATACCACAGGTGGATGGCTTTAACAAAGAGAAATTTATTCTTGCAGTCCAGGAGGCTAGAAGTTCAAGTTCAGGGTACCAGCTCCAGGGAAAGGCTTTCTCTTTTTGTTGGCTCTGGGGAAAGGGCCTTGTCATCAATCTTCCCCTAGTCTAGAGCTTCTCAGTTCAGGGACCCTGGGTCCAAAGGACATGTGCTCTGGGCTCTTCTTGCTTGGTAATAATGAGGTCCCTCTGTCTCTCTGCTCCCTTTCCTCTTTTATATCTTAAAAGATGTTGACTCAACATACAACTTCCTGCCTCATTAACATAACTGCCTATAATCTTGCGTCATTAACATCAGAGAAGTAGGATTTACAATACATATGAAAATCCCATCAGATCACAAAATGATCGACAGTCACACAAAACTGGGAATCATGGTGTCTTAGTCATCTAGTGCTGCTGTAAAAGAAATACCACAAGTGGATAATTTCAACAAACAGAAGTTTATTCTCTCATAGTCTAGTAGGCTAGAAGTCCAAATTCAGGTGTCAGCTCCAAGGGAAGGTTTTTTCTCTGTGTCAGCTCTGGAGGAAGATCTTTCTCACCAATCTTCTGGACTCGGGGCTTCTCTGCACAGGAGCCTCAGGTCCAAAAGGTATGCTCTGCTTCTGGTGCTTCTTTCTTGGTGGTATGAGGTCCTCACTCTCTGCTTGTTTCCCTTTCCTTTTATCTCTTGTAACATAAAAGGTGGTGCAGGCCATGCCCAAGGAAAACGCCCCTTACATTGGATCGGAGATTAGACCTGAGCAAGTGTGTTACATCCCACCCTAATCCTCTTTAACATAAACTAATCTTGCCTCATTATCCACAGGCAGAGATTAGGATTTACAACACATAGGAAAATTATATCAATCACAAAATGGAGGGCCCCCATACAATATTGGGAATCATGGCATCACCAAGTTGACACACATTTTTGGGGGACATAATTCAACCCACTACGTATGGCCTAGCCAAGCTGACACATATTTTTGGGGGCCACAATTCAATCCATCACAAGCCCACACCTGAGAGTTAGGTGACTCAGGCAGGAGCTGACTGGGCCAAGAAGACCACCTCATGATAAGCAGCTGACCTCAGGGGAGGTGGGCTGATTCAAACAATCATGAATATATAATGAGGCCCCAGTGAAAGCTCTGGACACTGAAGCTCCATGGGCTTCCTGGTTTGTGAAAGACATTGATGTATGTGGGAAGGTACTACATCCCTGTTTGGGACATGGAAGCTTCATGTTGGGAAGCTTCCCAGACCTTGTGCTATGTGTATCTTCTTTGTATTTGGTGGTACAGTGGTTAAAATTCTCGGCTGATAACTGAAAGGTCAACAGTTCAAACTCACCAGCTGCTCCATGTGAGAAAGCTGTGGCAGTCTGCTTCTGTAAAGATTTACAGCCTTGGAAATGTTAGGCAGTTCTCCTCTGTCCTATAGGAATCGACTCGACGACAATGGGTTTGGTTGAGTTATTCTAGAAAATTATAAAACCTAGGGGAGTAGCGGTAGTAGCAGTAGGTCAGAAGTGAGGGAATCCAGGGACCCTTGAACTTGATGCTGGCATCCTGAAAAAGTAGTGGGAAAACCCAGAATTTGTAGCCAGCAGGTTAGAAGTGAGGGTGATGTGAGGACTCCCAAGCTTGTGGCTAGCATTCCAGGTCTTTGGCATCTGGAGGGCTGTGCCCTTTAACTTGTAAGATCTTACCGAGCTACAGGTACTTAGGGTCAGAGGGAGAAGGGCTGCATGTAAAACTGGTGTCAGAACAGTACTGGCAGTAAAGTGGGGATTTGATACATCCTTACATGTGTCATTTCCATACAAAGCAATATAGCCAGGTAGAAGATTTAGGAAGTGGTTCACAGCTCAGCATAAAGAAAATCTCTGAATGCTTGCTCTCTGAAGCTATTCCCCAAACCGATTTCTTGCTAACTTCTTTGTACAAACCAAGGAATCAAGATTTTTCTAATTTAAACATAAAGAAATTTATATATGTGATATTGGGGCTCAGTTTATCTTGGGGAAATCCACAGAACCAGGCCTGAGGCTACACAAGCAGGAACAGAACCCACAACCCCGCCCTTGGTTGGTCCCATACGGAAACCACGGCCGCTGCTGCTGCATCAGATGCCATTGCCCACACCACTGACACCCCTGATGCTGGACACTGGGCCCTGCAGCCAGGATGCTGTCCCTGCTGCTCCTGACAACTGGATGTCACTACTGCCACTCATGCCGCCCTTGCCAAACCGCTTTCTCCACAGTCCCATCTTCTCTGTGTCACCATGTCCTGGGTCAGAGTCTGACATGTGGACATCTGACCTGTAGAGCCTCGGCCTCAGGCCTGTGTCCAACTGCAGAAATGTTTGGGAAAGTGAGTTTTCCTCTTTTGTGAAAGGAGGTGGTCTCAGCTGCCTTCCCGGGCTCTTTAAGCGAGGAATTTCCATAAGGTAGGAGGAGGTTTCAAAGTGCTGCGGTGGGAGTGGGGTTGGAAATAGAAAATGAATGACCAATGTCCTTTCCTGAAGCAGTGATTTGAACTTTACCTGCCATGTTGTTGGTACTTGGATTTGGTTGGATGAATGAGTGACTAATAAATGTCATTTTTCCACTGATTCCCTTCATAGTTTGTTATGGGGTCCAACTTTTATCTGTATTAGTTTGTACTTCCAAATAAATACAGTGTCATTATGGGATGATGGAATGAGAACTCAATGTCTTCTTGTCTTTGTTTCTTACCAGACGTGAAAAATCCATGTCTATTATTTAGGAGGATCAGTGTGCACTGACATTTTATGCTAATTTTTAGTTCCAGTACATGCACATATTTCTGGGGAGAGGACCCATAGCATTTATCGGTTTTTATGTGACCCTCACTGTCTTAGTTATCACGTGCTGCTCTAACAGAAATACCACAAGTGGGTGGCTTTAACAACCAGGAATTTATTTTCCCACTTTTAGGAGGCTAGAAGTCTGAAATCAGGGGACAGGCTCTAAGGGAAGTCTCTTCCTCTCTCTCTCCTTGTCAGCTCTGGGGGAAGGTCTTTGTCTCTTTCCAGCTTCTATTCCTCAGTCCCTTGGCGATGTTCATATGCAAATCTATCTGTCTTCCCCCATCTCTCCTTGTGCTTTTTCTTTGATTGCTTAATCTGCTCTTTTATATTTCAAAAGAGATTGACTTAAAGCACATCGTACCCTAATAATAATTGACTCTGTTGAATTGTGGTGTTGGTGAAGAATATTGAATATATCGTGGACTGCCAAAAGAACAAACAAATCTGTCTCGGAAGAAGTATAACCAGAATGCTCCTTGGAAGCAAAGATGGTGAAACTGTGTCTCACATACTTTGGACATGTTGTCAGGAGGGATCAGTCCCTGGAGTAGAACATCATGCTTGGTAAAGTAGAGGGTCACTGAAAAAAAGGAAGACCCTCAATGAGATGGACTGACACAGTGGCTGCAACAATGGGCTCAAGCATAGCAGCAGTTGTGAGGATGGCCCAGGACAGGGCAGTGTTTCCTTCTATTGTCCATAGCGAAGCTATGAGTCGGAACCAACTCAGAAGGCACCTAACAGAAACAACCTTAATACTGTCTCATTAACATGACAAAGAATACTCATTCCCAAATGGGATTATAACCACAAAGTATACCCAGTACCCCAGTGCCATCCAGTGGATTCCAACTCTTAGCGACCCTATAGGACAGGGTAGAACTGCCCCATAGAGTTTCCAAGGAATGCCTGGCAGATTCGAACTGCTGACCCTTTTGTTAGCAGCCATAGCACTTAACCACTACGCCACAGGTTAGGATTTACAACACGTTTTGGAGGGTCACGGCTCTATCCATAACACCCACAGGAGTCTAAAAAATCCTAGTTTAGACACAGTGTTACTAACGTTTTGCCATGAACAACTGGTCACCAAGCTGTTTTTAGGAGGCCAAAGGACATGATATAAATGCTTATCTTTTGCTTGGCTGTTACCAGTCTGTGACGAGATAAAGTGGAGGTTTACTTGCTTACTCTTACTCTCCATTTTTAAATATATATGTCATCGTGGGCTCGAAAAAAACAGTTCACACAGCAGCCCTAGTCCACAGGCCATACTTTTTGTAGCATGGCTCTAGATGGAGTTTTATTCTAGCACCTGGTGTCAGGTAAAAAACAGAAAATAATCATTAGTTAACGGGAATTCTTTTTCCACTACTATGATACGCTTAGTGTTAAGGTTGACTCTTCCACTAAAAACAACTAAAAATAATAGATAAAATATAAAAAGCATCCAAAAAGCGTAGAAGAACAAACAAGAGAATAATCATTTAGACCAAAATATAAAAATGAGCAAGAATTCAGAGAGAAAAGTTGTGTTTACCCTGAAGGCATTTGCCAACTCTGGAAAATCATAGCTTTGGATTTCTCAGGCTCACAAGCTGTAGGAGATAGGAGATGATGCCTAGAGCTTGTTCAGGTTCAGAGTGTAACAAAAACCCTGGAAAATCTGGGAAACCAAGGGTTCATACCCTCAGAGTAAAGGTGAAGCAAAAGAAAATCTGCTTTAACCCCCAATGCAAGAGTATCCAAGGAAATTTGCCTTTGAGCCAAAAAAAAAAAAAAAAGACCAAATAACAGTGTCTGAGAATTTGTAACCACTAGACAGCCTTTCTTGGGTTTGTTGTCCAAATTTGCTTCACCATTGTGGGCCAAAATAATCTCAATTCATGCATTTAGGATATAATAGGCCTGGATTGGTGGTGACCCAAAACACAAATCTCTAGAGAAATTCATGTTTAATCTATGTGTCAAAGAATTTACACAAATAATTTCACAAGAAAAAAGAGCAGCTCACAGCAAGAAATGTGTATGTATAAATGGGAAAAAGATGTCATTATTCAGAATGAGATGAAACAATAGAGAGTAATAAGAACCTCATAAGAATTCTATTTTAGAATTATGGGAAATAGAATACAACATAACCATGGTGGTTATGTATGAAGAAAAAATGACAATCTTGAAAAGGCCTGCAAAACATAGGAAATTGAAACTTATATAGCTTTTTGAAATAGAATCAAAGAGAATTTTTAGAAATTAAAAGATAACAATTTGAATTAAAAAATCATTTTATAGACTTTGCTTCGGGTGGCACAATCAGTTAACACTTGATTATTAACCTAAAGGATGAGGATTCGAACCCACCCTGCAGCGCCATGGAGGAATGGCCTAGTGATCTGCTTCCATAAAGTTTACAGCCAAGAAAACTCTATGAAACAGGTCTTCACTGTAACATATGGGGTCACTATGAGTCAGAATTGACTCAAGGGGAACAAGTTTGGTTTTTGTTGTTGGGCCATGATGACAGGAATCAGAATTACTCTCCTTCCATAAACAACGAAAAATTCATACAAAGATATAAAACACCGTTTTCAGACACTGGACAACAGGCAGCACAAGACTGTGATCCCTAAAAAAGAAAGAAAAGAGGTGAGACTACACTTGTCCAGCTTCCTTCCTGGAGAGTTTCCAGGACACAGTGCAGGGAGGAAAAACCCTAACACAGCCCAAGAGCTTTTGTTTTTATTTTGTTTTTTTAGTTAAGCTGATAGAGTTGTGAATTTGGGAGCTCAGAACAATTAGAATTCACAAGGTGAGGGCCTATAGAAAAGACACCAAATAAAAAATCACTGGAAGCCTGCAGAGGGTTTCCCTCAGGTCTTCAGCTGATCAGGGCATCCGTGTAAGGAAACTACCCAAGGACAGGAAAAGAACAGTCCAAAAGGACTGCAGGGAACAGTTCCTAGTGCTCCACATGGCTGGGAATAGTGCTTGTTCCCACCAGCGAGACTGGAAGAAATCCTAATTCTCTGGCAATTGGGTAGAGTATTCACAAAGTTCTTGTGTCAGAGTTGGGAATAATTAGCCCTGAACTAAACATTGTTCTGGTTTCAAATGACAGATATTAAAACCAAGACCCAAAAATCAAACAGTTTCCAAATAATTTGATGTGTCTGTGAGGATCAGTACAATCTATTCCATTTCTGACATTAAATGTGTGGATTGGTCAAATCCAATCTACTACCTGTTCCACTTCTCTGGTACAACTAAGTTGAAGGAATTAAATCCCAATTTAAATCTATTAAATTCAGTTCCAATATACCTACACAGGCAGTACTTCTTCCTTCGACCCTAACTAACCACTTGCAGCTAGGTCAGACCTCACAATTTGTAGGGCACAGTCCTTCTGACTGCCAAGTCTGCCCAAGACCTCAGATGCCAGCCACGAGCTTGGGGATACCCACAACACTCACATCTAACTTGTTGACTACAAATCTGGGATTTCCCACTACTTTCTCAGGATGCCAGCTGTAAGCTCAGGAGTCCCCAGAGCCCCTTCACTTCAGACTTGTGGGCTCTCAATACTCCCTCAGGTTTGATAATTCACTACAATGACTCACAAAACTCAAGGAAAGTGCTATACTTATGATTACTGTTTTATTATGGCAAATAGGATACAAATGAAGAAGCACATAGGGTGAGGAGCTATTTGCTAACATGAAGCTTCCATGTCCCACAAAGCAATGCATTCCATTCCTATGTGCATAAATATCTTTCACCAACCAGCAAGCTCATGGAGTTTTTGTCCAGAGCCTTTATTGGAGCCTCATTGTGTAGGCAAAGGAGCCCTGGTGGCATAGTGGTTAAGTGCTCAGCTGCTAACTGAAATGTCAATGTTTCTAAACCAGCAGCTGCTCTAGAGGGGGAATGAAGATCTGGTGATCTCTTCCCGTAAAGATTACAGCCTAGGAAACCGTATGGGGCAGTTGTACTCTATTCTACAGGGTCGCTATACCTGCGGATATAATCCTGTTTGGAAATAATGGTTTTTGTGTTATAATTAGACCATACCTGAGTACAGTGGGCTCTAAATCTAATCGCTCATGAGTTATAAAAAGAGTAGACGAGGCACAGACAAACACACATGGGGAAGACAGACGCCATTTGAGAACGGCCAAGGATCCAAAGAAACACCCAGGGCTACTGACAAGGAAGGATTTGACACAGCCAACACTTTGATTTGGACTTTTAACCTACAGAACTGTGAGACAATTAAAGTTCTGTTTTTTAAACCACTCACTTGTGGTATTTGTGTTACAGCAGCAGTAGGTAATTGACACCATGTACCTATTTAACAAAATGAGCACTGCAGTTTCTCTAGTCCATGGGAGAGAACATTTACAGTTTGAACTGCTTTCTTTTCATTTTCTAACCTTTCTGTTTCTACTTAACAAAATTACCTCCTTTGAATCCCAAAATTACCTGTTAGACAGGGCCACCATTCTGGGATTATAACTCTGATCTGTATTCCTGGTGGGTGAGCACCAAATCCCTCCAACTTGATCTCTGTACCTACTTCTGGTCTCTGAATCCCTAGCTACAGCACCATGAGGTACCGTACATTCACACAGTTCCCAGAGTCACTCTTGTGGTATACAGGCTTCTGAAATGGCCCCAATGACCCCCTTGTGTAACACATCCCCTTTGAGCATTAGCTGGACCTACTGATTCTCTTGTAACAAATAAAATATGGCAAAAGTGATGGAATATACATGTTGGATATATGGGAATTGGGTCAACTGTGTCAAAGTAGCCTGCTCGAGCAAGGCTCGGGAAGCACAGGCTCCCTGATATCAAATGACCCCTGCATTCATTTCTACCTGACGGGCCGCTCCTCTAAACCTCAACTTCCACAGTCCCTGCCACCAGAGAGGATAATGAGAAGGAGGTCAACAGCAGTGATCCTAACCCTGTCTGGGATGAACAAAATCTATAAAGAAGACAGGAAGTGAAGAAATCTAAAGACTCCCAAATCTAAGATTTGTTGAGCCCAAACTGTCCCCCAGGGAAGCCCCCATGGCTACAAAAATTAAGAAGGTAACAGTCTCCATTCTCTATGTGCTGCCCCCTGTGTCCCAGCTCTCCCCTTCTCCAACTGAAATAAATATTCCAGGCAGCACACAATGGTGAACGGCGTAAATACATCTCTGTTCTTCTCCACATCCACACACTCCTGGGGAATCCTATTCTCTCTACGTGTATTTGTTAGGTATTAATTCAGTTGTATACTGCAGAAATCCAAATAATAGCGGCCTAAACAGGATAGACGCTTACATGTGTCTCACAGGACGGTACAGCTGGCCATCCTGGGCTGTTAGGATGGCTCTGTATATGAGGTTTTCTAGGCAAGTGGGTTTTTAGGTTCCTATTGGAAACCCTGGTGGTTTTTATTGGAAACCCTGGTGGCACAGTTGTTAAGAGGTACAGCTTAACAACTATAAACAAAAGGTTGGCAGTTTGAATCTACCAGGTGCTCCTTGGAAACTATATGGGGCAGTTCCACTCTGTCGTACAGGGTCAACGTGACAGGAACAGGATTTTTTTTTTTTTTTTTAGGTTCCTGTTATGTTCCTTCTCCACTGTACCTGAGGTGTTGCCCCCATTATCATTATTAAGATAGCTAAATGCCATGTCCCTGGTCCACAAGCAGAGTAGAGAAAGCAGGGAAGGAGGAAAAGACCTCTTCCGTTAAGGACAAAACCCACAACTTCACATCTGCTTCATTTTATTGGCCAGAACTTAATCACACAGCAATAGTTAGGCTCAAGGGAGGCTGGAGAATGTGGTCTTTCCAAGATAAAACTCTATTTCTATGGATTAAGATTAATTTTTGCTATATTTAGTCAAATTTAAAAAATAAGGAGTGCCACAGTTGTCATCACCAATATTTTGAAGTAAATCAACTAGAGACGCCAATGCTCTGTCCCAGAGGAAGATCCTTTCCCTTTCCTTCCCAGTGTGTTGGCTGAGCAGTCCTCACTGTGATCTCACTTTAGAAGGAGAAAATGTAACTAATGCTGAACTGACCCAATAGATTCCCAGCATTGGATCTCTGCTCACATTCTTCAAGAAAGGTGCTGGAACTTGAGAAACTATATTTGAAACCAGGGCAAAGTCTTCATGACCTGTGGCCCTGGGCTCTGCCTCTGTCCCTTGTCACCATGGTCTTGCTTGCTGTGATGGGGCAGAGTCTTTAGATTCCTGGGCAAATTAGCCAGCAAATCCCAATAATCCAGCTCCCACTGTTGGGTTCCCGGAGCCCTCTGAGTCCCGCCTTTGCTGTCACAAAGGGCAGAAGGTCCTTATACATCTGTCATGGGTTGAATTGTGTCCCCAAAAAGTGTGTGTCAACTTGGTTAAGCCATGATTCCCACTATTATGTGGCTGTCCCCCATTTTGTGATTGCAATTTTATGTTAAAGAGGATTAGGGTGGGACTGTAACAACACCCTTACCCAGGTCATATCTCTGATTCAATATAAAGGGAGTTTCTCTGGGGTGTGGCCTGCACCACCTTTTATCCCTCAAGAGATAAAAAGGAAAAGGAAGGGAGCAGAGAGGGGGGAACTCAAACCACCAAGAAAGCAGTGCTGGGAGCAGAGCGCATCCTTTGGACCAAATGTCCCTGCGTGGAGAAGCTCCTAGTCTGAGGGGAAAATTGATGAGAAGGCTGACAGAGAGAGAAAGCCTTTCCCTGGAGATGATGCCCTGAATTTGGACTTTCACCTTACTAGACTGTGAAGAAATAAATTTTTTTTTGTTAAAGCCATCCACTCTGGTATTTCTGTTACAGCAGCACTACATGATTAAGACAACATCCCTGGCTAGCACGGGGTCTTGGGATGAGGGTCCAGGTGTGCACTGCCTAGGGTTCCCACTCAACACTGGACACACTCCCACACCCCGGGCCAGAGCTATCTGACTGAGTGTCCTTAACCTGAGCCCAAGGAGGCCCTTCTCTGTGTACCATTCCTCCCACTGCCTCCTTGTCCCCTGAGACCACCCACCTCTCCTCCCACCAGTCACCATGGGCTGTATTCTCTTCTCCATCCTCCCTCTGAGTGTTAGGATTCTATGTATGCACCCTAGCCCTTGCATCTTCACTTCTTTCTCATCCTTCCTCCTCTTAACTGCTGATTTCATTCCTGCATACAAATTTCCTAACATTTTTACCGCATCCTTCTCCCAGGAGCCTCAGAAAACTCCTTTCCCGAAGGAATATATGATGGCCCATTTTTTCCATCCCCCAGCCTTCAATCTGTCCTCTTGCCTTCTTGCAAATGTGGGAGCATGTCCCCCTCCAGAACCCCAATATACTCCTTTGCTGGCCTTTCCAATTCCCTGTTATTTTTTTCCTGCACTTTCTCCAACCTATTCCCCTTCACTTGTTATGGTCTAGGGAAGTGTCACAGCCCTGAAACAGCAGGAAGAGAATCCAGACTCCCATCTGTAAGGCCTAGAATAATTCAAAAGTTCCCAAAAGCCTGAGTATGTTGGTTGACGACACCCTGAATGCTTCATTGGTGAGTTAAAAAGAGCTCTCTCACTGGTGCCTCAAGGCCTGCATCAATGGGAACAGGATCTGTGTTATCCTTTTCTGTTGCTCTGTAAGACTCACAAAGCAGGTTGGGAAAAGACAAGAGGAGACTGACTCCTGGCAAACCCATGGAAAAAGGGATCGAACCATTATTAACTGATTTTTGGAAGCAGATCACCAGGCTTTTTTTCCTATCCTATCTTACTCTGAAGCTCCACTGAAACCTGTTCAGCATGATAGCAACCCACAATCCTCCACTGACAGATGAGTGGTGGCTGTGCTTGAGGTACCTCGACCTGGAATCAAACAGGGTCTCCTGCGCGGAAAGTGGGAATTCTACCACTGAACCACCACTGCCCTCTCTTGATATATAGTATTCCATCACACATCTATCCATCCTATTGTTGATGGACATTTGAGTTGTCTCCAAGCAATTTAAACAACACTGCTATAAACATTCTTGTATATGAATCCTAGGGAATGTATACCAGAGTTTCCTTAGGGTGTATACCTGGGAGCCATAGAGCATGCACATGTTCAATTCTATTAGGAAATGTCAAAATATTACCAAAAGTGACGATATCGATCCACATGCCTCTCCTCACTCCCCGCAGTGAATGAGAGCTCTCATTGCTCCACGTTCCTGAGTACTCAAAATAAAGAATATTTTTCCCAGCCTCTTCCCTTGCAGCTAGGTATAAGTTCTGTGACTAAGTTCTGGACAAAACGATGTTACAGCAAATGGTTTGTGCAATTTCCAATTAGTGTCCTTAAAGTAAAGGGAGTGCAATTCTCCTTAGCTTTGGTCCTTCCTACTTTGCTGGAGTGGAGAGGTGATGGGTGTAGTGCTGTCATGAACCATTTGTATGAGGACCACGTCCTAGTGATCAGTAAGTGGGCACTAGGAAGATCCTGGGACATTGGTATCACAGGGCAGATTCTCCCTACTGGCCCTGGATCACTTACTCAGGAAGTGTTCATGTGAGAGTGAAATAAGCTTTTCTCTTATTTGTTGTTGTTAGTTGCAATCAAGTAGATTTCGACTCACAGCAACCCCGTGTGTGCAGAGTAGAACTGATCCATAAGTGTTTTCAAAGTTGTGACCTCTTGGAAGCAAATCACCAGGCCTGACTTCCAAGGTGCCTCTGAATGGGTTCAAACTGCCAACCTTTCTGGTGGTATTCAAGTGCTTGATCATTTGTGCCACCCTTTCTTTGTGCATCTTCTCAGTTCTTCTCGTTCTCTACACTACTTTCTTTGGATAACTCTGAGTTTCGTCTCCCTCATAATTTTGCCTTGTACGTATATAGTGAATTTGAGGTAGTTCGGGGCTGATTGAGGGAAAAGATATGACCATGAAACAGCAATACTGCACAACACACTATTTATTGGGTCAGATGCGTTGATAGCTGCACACAGGGGATGGTGTCCCACAGCAGGAGGTCCTCCAGACTCAGTGGCACAGGAATCCACCAAAAGGAGAAGAGGAAAAAGGAACTCCCAGGGGAGATGAGAGAAAAGGTAGGGAGCTGACAGCTGCCTAGGCCATGTTCCTCTGCAGCAAGGGGCGGGGAGGGGGAGTCTCTGGGTGCGAGAGCTCTGAAGAGCAGCAGCACCTACAGGGTTTTATCTTATCTAAGGCTAGAAGATGTGGGGTGCAGTTTCATGGGGTATGCAAAACAGGCAGGAGCCCTGGTGGCACAGTGGGTAATCTTTTGGCTGCTAACCAAAAAGGCTGCAGATGAAATCTAACCAGCTGCTCCTTGCAAGCCCTACAGAGCATTTCTACTCAGTCCTGTAGGGTTGCTATGAGTTGGAATGGACTCAGCAACGGATTTGTTTTTTGGCTTGGTAAAAGAGGCTAGCTCTAAGTTACTAAAAATATGCTCATTTTGCCCCACGGTTTCTCCTTGCTGCTTCTAGTAAAATGTGAGAGGAAAGAGATGGATCAAACTCAAAGTTTTACAAAATTTTTAAACAAACTAAGTGTGTAAAAGTTTGAGTTTGGTGCCATTAAGCTTTCCGGGCTAATGGTGCCCATCTGCTATGAAAAGATAAACAACCTGAGACTAATACGTAGAGGCTGACTTTGGCTCATTTCTATAACAATCCATCCTCTCACTCCATGTTGCTTTATAATCTAAGTTGTATGTTATTTTGTAATGCCTGAGTTTGGGGACAAGGCATCTTCAAGATCCAGAATCCTATAAGGACACAAACTACAATTGCAAGGTTGATTCACAGCCAGTCTGTCCATTTCATGGAGGAAAGCCAGAATAGAAAAGGAGAGAATTTTATTTGCTCAATCTGTTTAGTTAATAGAATGGCATTATGTGTGTGTGTGTGTCCCTGGCTATCTGTACAACATGTGTTATCTGCCCACATGCAGCAAGATATACCAATCAATGCTGACAACAGTAGGACCTTCTCAGGGAAAGAAGGGGCACAGCAACACATCAGGGGATGGAGTCAGAGCTTATCTGAGGCCAGCAGTAGGGGATCTGATTGTCCCCAGAGTATGGTCCAAATGATGTTACCTGGTCTGGGACAAGTAGTTCCACCTCCTGGATGTCAGGAGCAGGTCTGGGTTTGGTAGTTGTTATGGACTATAGTATGTCCCCCCCAAATATGTGTTGTATGTCCTAACTTCTATGCCTGTGGTTATAATTCCTTATGGGAATGGGTTGTCTTTACTATGTTAAAGAGACAGGATTAGTGCAGGGTGTGTCTAGAGTGCGTCTCTTTTGAGATATAAGAGATTAAACAAGCAAGCAAAAGGGCAGAGATAGGGGAAAAGAGATGCCAAGGCACATAAGATTGCCCAGGAGCAGAAGGTAAAAGAGACAAGGACTTTTCTTCAGAGTTGACAGAGAGAGAAACCCTTCTATTAGAGCTGGCACCCTGAATTCAGAGTTCTAGCCTCCTAAACTATAAGAGAATAAATTTATGTTTCTTAAAGCCATCCACTTGTGGTGTTTCTGTTACAGCAGCATTAGATAACTAGGACAGAATTTGGTACTGGAAGAGTGCGGTACTGCTCTAAGAGACACCTAAAATTTTAAGTGGTTTTGTAATTGGGTAATAGGTAGAAGCTGGAAGTTTTAAGGTGCCTAATAGTAAATGCCTTGATTGCCTTTAAGTGACTGTTGGTAGAATTACGGATGTTAAAGGCAATCTGGTGAGGGCTCAGAAGGATGTGAGGAGAGCTACAGAAAGTCTCTACTGTCTTAAAGAATACATATTGCACCAGCAACAGAATGTTGCTAGAAATAGTGGATGTTAAATGTGCTTCTGGTGAGGCTTTAAAAGAAAATGATCAAAATAGGAGTGGACAGTGAAGGAAGGGTAATGTTTTTTATGCAGTGGCAAAGACCTTGTCTGAATTATTTCAAATGTTTGGTGGAAGGTAGAACTTGTAAGTGATGAATTTGAATATCTGACTGATGAGATTTCTAAGCAAGATTTTAAAGGGGCCACATTGTTTCTCTTTGCTTTTATAGGAAAATGTAAGAGAAAAGAGATGGATTTAAAAATGAACTTGAAAAATGAAAACAAAATTTAAATATTTGGAAAATTCTGTTGTACAAACTAAAGACACATGCTTTAGAATTTTCACCAAGAATATGGCTACAGAATCTTTTGTTAAAGAGATCAAGCCCGCAACTGATGGATCTAACCAACAACCACAACAGAAAACCCATTAGCTTAGACTGAAGGGGACAGAGGAAGAGAGAAAGAATGCTGTCTGCCTACAGAAATTCTACAGACAGGAAACAGGCTAAAGGAGCTAGATCTGTTTTCTTCCAAGAAAAGGAAAGGACCATCCCTGGAGCAGCTTGGAGATCAGCAGAACTGTTGGAAGGAGCATCGGAAGCAGGCCTGCATTAGTTTCTGTAAAAATAGTGTGATGGGGGCATCTGAACTCCTCTAGCTTCACAAGGAGGAGGGAGAATCAAGTTCAATAAGCTGATTCTTATGAGGCAGAGGTCAGATGTGCCTCCACCCTCCAACCTTTGTGCTGATTCTGATGCCAGCCGTCTCTCCCATGGCACCCTCTACTTCTCTGCTGAGTTGGATAATTCATTGCAATGGCCACACAGAACTCACAAGCAATACTCTCAATTTCTGGGTTTATTACTGAAGTAACAGGTTATAATTCAGATTCAGGAACGCTCAGAATCCCCTGCCTCTGCTGCCATTGTTTCTCTGTCACTGCTTCTCACCATCTTTGGTGTTACAGCTCTCTCTCTCAGTCTCCTGGCTCCAGGAGCTTCTCAGCACAGGGATCCTGGATCTTCTTTCTTGGTTGTGGTGAGATCTTTCCTTCACTCCTCTGACATGGCTCATTTTAAGCCTGGTGGGATGGCAAAAATTACCAATCCCCTCATACACACCATATTTGTATGGTCCCACCCCCACAAGGGTGCCATGTACCTTATTTACATTATTAGTAATCTATCCAGTCTTCATGGTGGGCCACAAGCACCTCATTTGCATAGTCCCACAATTTGTTACTAAATTTTTTCTCCTTAATTTTCTTTTTTTGATGGCATGCGCTTTCAGCATTACAATGCATACTTAGTAATTGAATGTTTTTAAATTTTTGGTTAGAAAAATGGATTTTGAGAAATAAAATTTGGCAATACAATCTGCCAATGAGGCTACTGGCACAGTGGTACCACCAATCTGTGGTATGATGGTATGCAAATGAGAGTTACATAAATAATTCATTGCAGGTGCCTTTCCATTAAGTTACGTGGGGAAACTCTGGTTTTCCAAATATGACACCAAAAAACAAAACAAACCCATCAGGGCTCCCTAACTATCACACAGGAAAACCATGTTATGCTTGCAAGCCTCATCTTGTAGAAATAAATATTTCCTAGATTACTTTGTTGCTTCTATTGTTGCAGGCTGTCTAGGCTATAGCAGTTACCATGTTGTTGTTGTTAGGTGCCATCGAGTTGGTTCTGACTCATAGCTACCCTATGTACAACAGAATGAAACACTGCCAGATCCTGCATCATCTTCATGACTGTTATGCTCGAGCCCGTTGTTTCAGCCACCGTGTCAATCCATCTCACTGAGGGTCTTTCTATTCTTGGCTTACCCTCCACTTCACCAAACATGATGGCCTTCTCCAGGGACTGATCCCTCCGGACAACATGTCCAAAGTATGTGAGACTAAGTCTCGTCATTCTCATTTCTAAAGGGCTTTCTGGCTCTACTTCTTCCAAGACAGATTTGTTTGTTCTTTTGGCAGTCCACGGTATATTTAATATTCTCCACCAACACCACAATTCAAAGGCATCAATTCTTCTTCGGTCTTCGTCATTCATCGTTCAGATTTGCATGCATATGAGGCGACTGAAAACACCATGACTTGCGTCAGGCACACCTTACTCTTCAAGGTGACATTTTTGCTTTTCGCTAATTTAAAGAGGTCTTTTGTAGGAGATTTGCCAAATGCAATGCATCTTTTGATTTCTTTACTGCTGCTTCCATGGGTGCTGATTGTGGATCCAAGTAAAATGAAATCCTTGACAACTTCAATCTTTTCTCTGTTTATCATGATGTTGCTTATTGATCCAGTTGTGAGGATTTTTGTTTTCTTTATGTTGACGTATAATCCACACTGAAGGCTGTGGTCTTTGATCTTCATCAGTAAGTGGTTCAAGTCCTCTTCACTTTCAGCAAGCAAGGTTGTGTCATCTGCATAATGCAGGTTGTTAATGAGTCTTCCTCCAATCCTGATGCCCCGTTCTTCTTCATACAGTCCAGCTTCTCAGATTTGCTCAACATATAGATTGAACAGGTATGGTGAAAGAATACAACCTTGACGCACACCTTTCCTGACTTTAAATCACGCAGTATCCCCTTGTTCTGTTCTAACGACTGCCTCTTTATCTATGTATATGTTCTTCATGACACGATTAAGTGTTCTGGGATTCCCATTCTTCCCATTGTTATGCATAATTTGTTATGACCCACACACTTAAGTGCCTTTGCATAGTCAATAAAACACAGGTAAATATCTTTCTGACATTCTCTGCTTTCAGCCAATACCCATCTGATATCAGCAATGATATCCCTGGTCCCACGTCCTCTTCTGAATCTGGCTTGAATTTCTGGCAGCTCCCTGTCAATATATATACTGCTGCAGCCACTTTTGAATGATCTTGCAAAATTTTACTTGCATGTGATATTAATAAAACTGTGCGATAATTTCCGCATTCGGTTAGATCACCTTTCTTGGGAATAGGCAAAAACATGGATCTCCTCCAGTCGGTTAGCCAGGTAGCTGTCTTCCAAATTTCTTGGCATAGACAAGTGAACACTTCCAGCGTTGCATCTGTTTGTTGAGACATCTCAGTTGGTACTCTGTCAATTGCTGGAGCCTTGTTTTTTGCTAATGCCTTCAGCTTAGATTTCTTCCTTTAGTACCCTCAGTTCTCGATCACATGCTACCTCCTGAAATGGCCGAACATAGACCAATTCTTTTTGGTACAGAGACTGTGTATATTCCTTCCATCTTCTTTTGATTCTTCTTACATCATTTAGTATTTTTCCCATAGAATCCTTCAACATTGCAACTCGAGGCTTGAATTTTTTCTTCAGTTCTTTCAGCTTGAGAAACGCTGAGCATGTTCCTCACTTTTGGTTTTCTATCTCCAGGCCTTTGCACATGTCATCATAATACTTTACTTTGTCTTCTCCAGCCACCGTTGAAATCTTCTGTTCAGCTCTTTTACTTCATCATTTCTTCCTTTTGCTTTAGCTACCTGATGTTCAAGAGCAAGTTTCAGAGTCTCTTCTGACATCCATTTTGGTCTTTTTCTATTCTGTCTTTTTAATGACCTCTTGCTTTCTTCATGTATGATGTCCTTGATGTCATTCCACAACTCGTCTGGTCTTCGGTTATTAGTGTTGAACACATCAAATCTATTCTTGAGATGGTCTCTAAATTCAGGTAGGATATACTCAGGGTCATACTTTGGCTCTCAGGGACTTGTTCTAATTTTCTTCAGTTTCGACTTGACCTTGCATACGAGCAATTGATGGTCTGTTCCACAGTTGGTCCCTGGCCTTGTTCTGACTGATGATATTGAGCTTTTCCATCATCTCTTTCCACAGATGTAGCCAATTTGATTCCTGTGTATCCATCTGGTGAGGTCCATGTGTACAGTCACCATTTACGTTGTTGAAGAAAGATATTTGCAATGAAGAAGCCGTTGGTCTTGCAAAATTCTATCATGTGATCTCTGGCATTGTTTCTATCTCCAAGGCTATATTTTCCAACTACCGATTCTTCTTCTTTGTTTCCAACCTTCGCATTCCAGGCACCACTAATTATCAGTGCATCCTGATTGCATGTTTGATCAATTTCAGACTGTAGAAGTTGGTAAAAATCTTCAATTTCTTCTTCTTTGGCCTTAGTGGTTGGTGCGTAAATTTGAATAATGGTCGTATTAACTGGTGTTCCTTGTAAGCCTATGGAGATATCCAATCACAGATAGTACTGTACTTCAGAATATATCTTGAACCATTCTTTTTGACAATGAATGCCACACCACTTCTCTTCAAGTTGTCATTCCTGGCATAGTAGGCCATATGACTGTCTGATTTAAAATGGCCAGTACTAGACCATGTCAGCTCACTAATGCCTGAGATATCAATGTTTATCGGTTCCATTTCATTTTTGACTATTTCAAATTTTCCTAGATTCATACTTCCTACATTCCATGTCCTGATTATTAAAGGATGTTTGCAGCTGTCTTTTATTTTGAGTCATGCCACATCAGAAAATGAAGGTCCCAAAAACTTGACTCCATCCACATTATTATCCTCTACTTTGAGGAGGCGGCTCTTCCCCAGTAGTCTTTTGAATGCCTTCCAACCTGAGGGGCTCACCTTCTGGCACTATATAACACAATATTCCACTTCTATTCATAAGGTTTTCACTGGCTAATTCTTTTCAGATGTAGAACACGGGGCCCTTCCTCCTGGTCTGTCTTAGTCTGTAAGCTCAGCTGAAACCTGTCCACCACGACTGACCCTGCTGGTATTTGAATACTGGTAGCATAGCTGTCAGCATCGCAATAACATGCATGCCCCCACAGTACAACAGACTGACGGACATGTGGGGCTTATTAGTTATGTGATTTTCAAATATTTTCTCCCAGTCTGGGAGCTGTATGTTGAGTTTTTTGATGGCATACTTTGATGTATTTTTTTTTTAATTTCGGCAAGTCCAATATATCTTTTTTTTCTCTTATTAATAGTGCTTTTGGTGTCATATCTAAGAAACCATTGCCTAATCCAAGGCTATGAAGATTTATGCCTATGTTTTCTTCTAACAATTTTATAGTTTTAGCTTTTACATTTAGATCTTTGTTCTATTTTAAGATAATTCTGTAAAGGTCCTACTCGATTCTTTTCCACATGGATATCCAGTTTTCCTGTAATTATTTGTTGCAAAGACTATTCTTCCCCCACTGAATTGTCTTGGCATTCTTGTTGAAATACAAATGACTGTAAATCTGAGGGTTAATTTATGGACTATCAATCCTATTTCACTGAGGTATATGTTTGCCCTTATGCCACTATTACACTGTCTCGCTTATTATAACTTTTTAGCAAGTTTTCTAATCAGAAAGTGTCAGTCCTCAAACTTTGTTCTTCTTTCCCAAGAGTTTGCCATTTTGTATCCTTTGAACTTCTATGGGATTTTAAAGATCAAATTGTCAATTTCTGCGAAGAACCTTGCTGGGATTTTACTGGAGATTGCACTGAATATGTACATCAATTTGGGGAGCATTGCATCATAATAATATTCAGCCTTCTGATCTAAGAGTATTGATGTCTTACCTTATATTTAAGTTTTTCTTCATTTCCATCTACAGACTTTGTACTTGAAGTTTTTGTGGTATAGGTTTTGCACTTTTGTCAAATTTATTTCTACTTTATTCTTTTGTGATGCTACTGTAAATACAATTGTTTTCTTAATATCATTTCAAGATTGTGTATTGCAAGTGTACAGAAATACAATAGTTTTTAAATATACTGATATTTTATCCTGCAAAATTGTTGGTTTTCTTTTTAGTGGATTCCTTGCGATTTTCTGTATATAAGATCATGTCATCTGCAAATGGAGATTAATATATTACTGTTCCTTTCCAATATGAATGCTGTTTATTTCATTGTCTTGCCTAATTTCTTTTGCTAGAACCTCCAGTACAATATTGAATAGAAATGATCAGAGAAGACATTTTTGTCTTGTTCCTGAACTTACAAAGAAAGCATTTAATCATTCACTATTGAGTCTAATGGTATATGTCAGTTTTTCATAGATGGCCTTTATTGTGGTGAGGGAGTTCTCCTCTATTCTGGGTTTGTTGAGTGTTTTAATCATGAAGGGTGCTAGATGGTGTCAAATGCTATTTCTACATCTATTGAGATGATCATGTGATTTTTGTTTTTTATTCTATTGATATGATGTATCACATTAATTGATTTGTGGATGTTAAACTAACCTTACATTCCTGGGATAAATCCCACTTAGTCATAGTGTAAATTATTTTTCTATATTGATGAATTTGGTTTGCTAGCATCTTGTTGAGGATTTTCTTTCCTTGTGATGTTTTCTCTGGTTTTTATATCAAAATAATACCAGCCTAATAGAATGAGTTGAGAAGCATTACCCACTCTTCTATTTTTGGGACTACTTTGTGAAGAACTGGTATTATTTTAATGTGTGATTGTATTCACTAGTGAAGTCCTCTGAGCCTGGCTTATTACTTGTGGGAAATTTCTTTTTTTTTTTTTTAAATTAATTCATTTTCCTTACTAGTTATAGTTCTACTCAGATTTTCTATTTACTCTTGAGTCTGATTCAGTAGTTTAGGTCTTCATAGGAATTTGTTTATTCTAGGCTATCTAATTTGTTGACATGTAATTGTTCATAGTGTTCTTGTTGTTGTTAGGTGCCATCAAGTCAATTCTAACTCATAGACACCCTATGTACGACAGAATGAAACACTGCCTGGTTCTATGTCATCCTCACAATTGTTTCTATGCTTGAGCCCATCATTTAATCCACTGTGTCAATCCATCTTGTTGAGGGTTTACCTCTCTTTTGCTGACCGTCTATTTTACCAAGCGTGATGTTCTTCTCCATGGACTGGTACCTCCTGATAACATTTCCAAGTCTCACCACCTTCACTTCTGAGGAACATTTTGGCTGTACTTCTTCCAAGACAAATCTGTGCATACTTCTTGCAGTCCATGGTATATCAATATTCTTCACCAACACCATAATTCAAAGGCATTCCTTTTCAGTCTTCCTTATTCATTGTCCAGCTTTCATATGCATATGAGTCGGCTGAAAATATGTCTTGGGTCAGGCACACCTTCGTCCTCAAAGTGATATCTTTGCTTTTTACCACTTTAAAGACCTCATAGTATTCCCTTATAATCTGTTTTATTTCTGAGGTAATGTCCCTTCTTTCATTCCAGATTTTAGTAATTTTTCTTTTTCCCTTGATGAGTCTGGCTGAAGTTCTGTCAATTAAAAAAAAAAATCTTTTCAAAGATCCAAATTTTGTTTTATTTTCTGTACTCTTTCTGTGCTCTATTTCATGAATTTCAACTCTCATTTTTATCATTTCCTTCCTTCTGCTTTCTTTAGGTTCGGTTTGCTCTTTTTTTTCCAATGTCTTAAAGTAGTGATTAAGTTATGAATTTGACATCTTTCTTATCTTTTAATGTAAGCATTTATATATATAAATTTTTCTAAAAGCTCTACTTTAATAGAATCCCGTAAGTTTTGGTATGTTGTATCTCCGTTTTCATTTATGTCACAGTATTTGCTAATTTGTTTTGACTTCATCTTTGACCCATTGGTTATTTAAGAGTGTGTAGTCTAATTTCCACATATATGTAAATTTCCCAAATTTCTTTCTGTTAGTTATTTATAATTACATCACGTTGTGGTTGGAGAACATTATATTATTTCTGTTCTTTTAAATTTATAAGGGCATGTTTTATGGCATAGCATATCTTCTATTCTGGAGAATGTTCCATGCGCACTTGAGAAGAATGCATATTCTGCTGTTATTTTGTGCAGTGTTCCATAGACATCCCTTATGTATAGTTGGTTTATAGCGTTGTTCAAGTCATCTAACCTTGATCAACAATGAGACTTTGTTGATCTTCTGTCAGTTATTCTAGCCATTGAAAATGGCATATTGAAGTCTTCAACTATTATTGTTGTATTGTCGATTTCTTCCTTCATGTTTATGTTTTTGCTTTATTGTATTTTGATGTTCTATAATTAGGTGCAAATACGTTTATAATTCTTACATCTTTCTGATGAATTGACTCCTTTATCATTATAAAATGCCCCTCTTTAACTCTAGTAAGATTTTTTATTTTAGAATCTATTTTATCTGATATTAATGTAGCCACTAGGACCTTCTTGTGGTTGCTGTTTGCATAATACATTATTTTCCATTCTTTTACTTTCAATCTATTTGTACCTTTGAATATAAGTCTGTTTGCTATAGACATCATATAGTTGGAGTTTGTTTTTGTGCCTGTGTGTATGTGTGTCTGTGTGTAGTCAGATTATCTAGCTTTTTGATTGCATTGTTGAATGTATATGTAATGGTTGCTAGAAGCTGTAATCAAATTGAGGGCTGTGGTTTTGTGTGTGTGTGTGTGTGTTGTGTATGTTTGGTTATTCTTGATAATCTCACTTCTTTGTCTCTTTCAGATTCTGAAACTGAGATAGCCTGTGATGCCCCACCCCCCAAAAAAAGTCTCCTTCCAGGGTCTTCCCTATTTTTGTGGACATCAGAACCACCTTTTGACGTCCTCCTTGACTCCTCTCTTTCTCTTATATTCCAAATGCAATCCATCAGCAAGTCCTTCAAGTTCACTTTCAACATGTATCAAGAATCCCATCGTGTTCCACCATTTCCACTGCTGACACCTAGGTTGAAGCCACCAACATCCGTAGTTGGAATACTACCCAAATTTCTCAGTTTCCTTATTGCCTTGCTTGCCCCTCTCAACTCTATTCTCAGCACAGCAGCCAGAGTGATTCTTTTTTAAAAGAGAAGTTGTACCATACCTCTCCTTTGCTCAAAACTGTCTTGTAACTCATCTCACCCAAAGAAAAGATAAAAATTCTTCCAATATCCTCAAGGCCTAAATGGTCTGGTTGTACCTCTGACTTCATCTCAATGATTCTGCTGCTGCCATATTGGCCTCCTTGCTGCTCCCAGAACACAGACACCCTCCTGCCCTAGTGCGTCTGCACTGAATAGTCCCGCAGCATGGAAAGAACTTCCCCAGACATCCTCATGGCTAATTCCGTCATATCCTTCAAATTTTCCCTCAAAGGTCACCTTCTTAAGGAGGCTCACGCTGATCACCCGAGTATAGCAGCCGTCTTCCCTCTCCCCACACACCCACACTCTGGGTACCCTTCCCCACTGCACTTACTGCCTTCTAATGTAAACATTTTCCTTATTTCTATGCTCATAATCGATAGCTTGTCTCTCCACACTAGTACATATGTCCACAAGGCTGAGAATTTTTTTGTTTTTAGTTCACTTAGATTACCCAGACGCAAAAATAATGTGTTACATATTTTTTGGTTTACATAGCCAGCACTCAACAAATATCAGTAAAATGAATGATTCTGTAGTGTAGAGCACCTCCCTATTCTGAAAACAGTGTCTTCATCAATGTTAACCTCAGAACAAATGCTTTTTTTGTGGCAGCTACGGCACGACATCCACTCACACTGACATTAATGCCGCCTGGACTTTTTTCACAAGCGCTGCTCTCCTCCCTCCTTTCCTCATCCACCCCCCTGCTCACTACAGCACACAGGTTCATTTCCATCTTCAGAAGGGAACAATTCTAGGCTTATGGGCCCTATTTTCCAATCAACTGTGAATGTAAATGAGTGTGTGCTTTAGATAGCCATCAGTTTGGAAGGAGCCAGCACTAGGATGCTAGAGCTAAGAGAAGGGAGAGAGGGTAGGTGAACAGAGGATGAAAACACAACAGGAATTTATCAAGATGAGAAACTATCACATCCCTCCTCTCAGGTAATTCCAGAATCTGGTTCTTTAAAAAGAGGTTGGGGGAAAATGGAAAGAATAATCCAGGGACAGTCCTAGAAGGAAGCAAAGAGTTAAAGTAGTCTGAAAATTCATTTCTTGATACCACAGAGACTCCTGTGTGCAGGGGCTGGGCCTTTTGGGGATAATGACAGGAAAACAACTCCTGGTACTGTCAGAGATGGGGATACCCAGAGGAAGATGGAACCAAGAACAAGAACTCATGCACAAGAACAGCCATAATCCTCTACAACAACCAAGACACAAAAATAACCACACAATGATGATGGCTGAGGGCCAGGCCAGGCCTGAGTCTAGGCTGACCAGCCATACAAAGTCTTAGCTGTCCAGGGTCCTGAAGACAGGACAAGGTCCAGCTGATGTCTGAGTCCCTGTGATCACAGGTCCTGGTGGGACAAGGTTCTACTAATGGGACAAGGACAACAGGGCAGTGAAGATGACCCAGGCAAGAGGTAACCATGTCAAAACCCACAAAGTACTGAGCACCAACTGGGCACAGGCTCCATGCATGCTCAGCTACTCCATGGCCTTCTCGTGTTCTGCCTGCAACAGACTCAACACAGCAAACACAGAATTCTGGAAGGTTAGCAAGACTTCATTTATTGCCTCTCTTAATTTTTCAGAAGTTTTCTCTCCTTTAGTTAATCCATTAACCACGCTTCATTGCAAGATTTTGAAAAAACAAATTAATATCCAGACTCTCACTTTCAAAAGGGAAGTGAGACACTGCCTCTCAAAGCAACAGGAAGTTACAACAGGGATGGGGACCTCCCAGCCCTGTCATGATGGAATAGAAATGTTGATCAGCGAATAGACACAGATCAGTGTAGGGAGGGGGTCCTATTCGGTGGGTGGGGTTAGTCTCCTATGTCCTCATCTTACGCTGACAGAAACGCAGACACATTCAGACTTCAGAAAGAGAAGTCAGGCGTTCTTGAAGTTGCAAAGTGGGAGCGGGGTGAACAAATCTTGTTATCACTCAGTCCCACACAGGGCAGCTCTCTCATGCTACAGAAGAAAGTAATCACAAACAAATTTGGGTCAGTCGCTGTTAAGTGTTGATATACTGAATAGCCCAGCACATGCTCAAAATGTCCAAATACAAAGAATACCCATACCCAAATTGTGTTGCCTCTGCTCCAACCCCTCCCCCATGTCAGGACCCAAGGGGCTCACCTTTAGAAGCCATGAGAGACACATCACAGCCCTGGGCACCTTTGCTGCCTGGAGAAACCAAAAACAGGATCTGCTCAGAGGCCACAGGAGGAGGTGAGACTAAAAGAGGAATTATGGGATGGGGCTCCCCACAGGGTCCCATCTACACTATCCCAAGGGTCTCAGGGATCACACCCCTCCATAATTACTTCCAGCCTGAGCATAATTCCCTCCTTTTCTACCTGTGGAAAGAAAATGTCCTTTGAGAGACCAGAAGGAGGCAGAACCATAAGGTTCTAGAAGACTTGGCTATTCATGGACCTCTGAACCGTGACTGGAGATCCAGGACAGGATCAGGAAGCAAGAATAGAACAGATGTGCAAGGACTGGACCCATCACACTCCTAGCGCTCTGTCCTCAGCAGGGACCTTCCCCTCTGACCTGCAACTGTGGCAATCAGGTCCCCATCACCAGAATCAAGGCGAAAAAAATCTGTCTTTGTGTTCACAAGTGCTTTATGAAAGAGTTAGTGTTAGCACAGAGGGCCCCAGACTGGGTATGCGCCGGTGTGTGAATGGTGCTTCACAGTAGAAGCAGAAGGCAAGCAAACTCCTACCTGGGGCTTGAGACACTGCAGTGGGACAAGAAAATTCAGGCCCCACCCCTATCTCTACCTGACTGTTTCTTCCTCCAGATCACAGCTCCAGCCACCACAGCTACAATGACCACAAGGAGAATCAGGCCAGCAATGACTCCCATGATGATGGCGGGGTACTGAGAATGGGACTCTGGTAAGGGAAGGGAAAGTGAGAGGCTGTGACTCTGCTTCTGTGCCCACAAGGACCCCTGCTTTCCCTGAGAAGAGGCCACATCCTTGTTTCCCCCGCTTACCCCATCTCAAGGTGAGAGGCTTGGGCAGCCCCTCATGCTGCACATGGCACGTGTATCTCTGCTCCTGTCCAAAGGGCACCACTATGGCCGCCCACTTCTGGAAGGTCCCATCCCCCGTAGGTCTGGTCTCCACAAGCTCCATGTCCTGGGTCTGGTCCTCCCCATTTCGCTGCCAGGTCAGGGTGATCTCCGCAGGGTAGAAGCCCAGGGCCCAGCACCTCAGCGTGGCCTCACGTTCAGAGATGAGGTGGTGGGTCACATGTGTTTTGGGGGGGTCTGAGGAGATGAGTCAGAAAATTCAAGAACTTTCCATCACCTCCCATGAGTTACCTGAGCAGTGCTCATGTGACCATCCTGAGAATGGACAGGACAATTGAGATAGTGGAAGGAGTGCAAAACCAGCCTGGACCAGGAATCTGGGATAATCTCTCATTCCTTGGAAAGTTCTAGAATCAGGGTGAGGCAGCCCAGAGTAGGAGGCTCCAGGTGTCTGAGAACAGGGATTTCTAGTTCTGGCTTGAGTGGAGGCTGAGCAACTCAGAAAAGCTGGAATCAGACCTCCAAACTCATCGAGTATGGGGCAGAAAATAAGACTTCAGCGAAGAAGTTCCTGGTGGTTCTCAAGGTCAATTCCAGAATCAAAGGGAGCTTCTGATCAGTCAGGAATTACCTCCCCTACTATCCTACCCCCAGAGTGAGTGAATCCCTTAACTGTCTTTGACAGGAAGACTCCTCTGGGCAAGTCGCTCTCTGGTACCACCCCTCCCTCAAAAAAAACCCAAACCCACTGCCCTCAAGTCGATTCCGACTCATAGCTAGCGACCCTACACGGTCACTCTCTGATACAGGATCTGGAAATCTGGGCTAACACCGCACTCTCCACACCCACGGTGGCGGTGGGGGGGCGGGGCGGACGGTATTTTGGCATCTATTCCATTTTCTTTTTCCATTTTCCTTTTGAAAGGTCCTAACTCAAATTGAGTTCGGGGAGGCGCCACAATTCTGGTACCTGCGCGCTGCAGAGACTCCTTCCCATTCTCCAAGTATCTGCGGAGCCATTCCACACACAAGCCCTCCAGGAAGGCCTTCTTATGCCCGGATACAGCGGCCTCTATCCACTGGCGCTGGGTGATCTGAGCGACTGTGTCCGCTGCCGTCCAGGAGCGCAGGTCCTCGTTCAGGGAGATGTAATCGGCTCCATCATAGGCGTACTGATAGCGCCCGCGGAGGAAGAGTCCCTTGGAGTCCACTTCACAGCCAAACATCCTCTGGAATGTGTGAGACCCTGATCCCGCCCCCGCCGTCAGCCCCGCCCCGCCGTCAGCCCCGCCCCCGACGTCAGCCCCGCCCCGACTGCAGCCCCGCCCCCGACGTCAGTCCCACCTCCGCCCCCCAGACGGGCGCCGATTGGTCAAAACCCAAATGGTTCTAAACAGAAAACGAAACCAGATCTTCCCGAGCAGGTCCCGCGGCTTCCGGGTAAAGTTCCGACCCGGAGACTCGGGGCGACGCGACCCTTGACTTGCGACGCGGGCCCGGCGTCACTCACCGGCGTCGCTGTGGTTGTAGTAGTCGCGCAGAGACTGCAGGCGCACTCGGGAAGTCAGTGAGATGTACTTGGCTCTCCGCGTCAGCTCTTCCCAATGCTCCGGCCCCTCCTGCTCAGCCCACGGCGCCCGCGGCTCTGCCCTCGGATTCGGGGCGTCGCTGTCAAACTTTCCGAACTGAGTGTCGTCCACATAGCCGACGGCGATGAAGCGGGGCTCCCCGAGGCCGGGCCGGGACACAGCGGTGTGAAAATACCTCAGGGAGTGGGAGCCTGGGGGCGGGGAGCGGCTGAGACCACCGACCCCTCTCCGCGCGGCGCCCAGGTCCAGGGTCAATGAGAGCGGAGAAGGAAGGAGAGGCTCGTGGACCCAGAAGGGCCGGGGGGAAGAGAAGCGCCGGGATGTGGGGTGGGAGAGGAGGGGGGTGTGAGGGCAGGGGGGGTCAGGACGCGGCTTCCCCGAGGTTCCTGCGTCCCCGCCGAGCGGTCCCCTAGCTCCTACCTCCGCAGAAGCCGTTCCCCCGCCCCCGACCCCGCACTCACCCGCCCGGGCCTGGGTCAGGGCCAGGGCCCCCGAGAGCAGCAGGAGGAGGGTCCGGGGCGCCATGACCCCGGTACTGGGGTTCTAGGGAAAACTGCATCCCGGCCAGGCGGAAAGGACCCTAAGACCCGGAACCACGGTGACGGTGATTGGCTGCTCCAGAAATCGGAGACCCAATTGGAGTGAGAAATGGGTTACGTCATGTGTGTCCAGGCGGAAGGAGCTGATGCAGGTTGTCAGAGGGAGAAGTGAAACGCTGGGGAAACGGGGAATCCCCAACACTAGGCCACGCCACCCCTCACACTGCCATTGGACCTGCGTGCTTGCCCCGGGGCTGGGACTTTGCCCTGACCCCTCTCCTCATGCACCGACCCTTCTTTACTACACTGTCTCCTTAAGTTCTGGGCCAGGACCTGCTTAAGTCAGAGATGTTAGTGAGTTTCAGAATCTGTGAGGGTTGCTATGATTCGGAATCCACTCGACGGCACCGGGTTTGGTTTTTTTTTTTTATGTTGTTGTGTGCCCTGGAGTGGGTTCATAGCAGCCCTATATGACAGTAGAACCGCCCCGTGGGGATTCCTAGGCTGTAATCTCTAAAGGAGCAGATCACCAGGTCCTTTCTTTTGCGGAGCAGCTTGGTGGGTTCCAACCACCAACCTTTGGCTTAGCAGCCAAGACATTAACTATTGAGCCTTCAGGGCTCCTTAGAACTTCTGTTACTCTTACAAATTAATGAGGAACTCGAAGAGATTTTGTTTTTGTGGGTTATATCTACCGATCTTAACCTCATGAGAAATTGAAACAGAATTAAAATTTTAAGTTAATTTAAAGTAATATTAATAACCCATTAAACGTTAACAGAGATAATATATTTTCACGAAAAATAAATATTTTCCAGAATAAAACAACGTGTTGAGAAGAGTGGATCATTTTACATTTTTGCACATCTCTTATCTGTGTCAGTAGAAGACTTCTGGATTTTCGTATCTGTTTCTACATTCAATCTGTTATTTTGGTTGCGGTGTATACAAAAAATCCAGTGTCACACAAATATGAAGTTGGAAAAGGGAGGAGCATTTTTAATAGCATTTCCAACTAATTGTGAGTGTTCACCTCTGATATTTCACTAAAGCTACAAAAGTGGTAGTTTCTTAAAGGTTAGTTGCAATCTGAAACCCTATTATTAAATATTTTGTATTTTGTTCATTAAAACCCACAGGGCCATCTTGCGCATTGAATGAATCTTGCACTAATGCATGACTTTTTTAAGTGATGCATTAGGTCACTGAGTGTGCAGCTCTTCCAGGGTTGACACATTTCGTTACAAAATGTCAGAAAATCACAGTTGATAGTATTACCACTGATTCCAGCAGAAAATTTTGTAAATTTTAGAAAGCTGTCAAACTTGTGGTGGATACAAGTTTTCCAATATTCTAATCTCTTGAGAGGTTCCATTTTATCACTGAGGACAATACTATCAGTTGGTCCCCTTAAAGTGACAGACTAGCTAATTATTAATTTTCAATAAAGTGCCCAATATCCAAGATAGTTTCTCTGTCATTCCTTCTTTCAAGTGCAAATGATATTTCATAAAAAAAAAGAGAAAGCTAGTTCAGGTCACAAATTATTTTCCTTGAGGCAAACATTGTACTTTGGAATGTAAGAGTGCTTTATGTACACTTCCCACATTATCACATAGGTTATGAAAAAACTTGGACTCGAGGACGGTGACTTAATAAAGAAAATAACTTTTAATGGTTCAATCAGTATACCTTTAAATGAAGCTGGTTTTTTTGTTTTCTTCTGCAAGTAAGCGAAAGTGAAGTATACAATTCCTATTGAAGTTTGATGACAGCCTTGGTTCTTGCTAAGTTCACAGCTGACTTACCTCAGTGGAAGTATCAACACGGTGAGAAAGACTAAAAATTTCTTGGTACAAGAAGTCCCCAGGTTAAGAACATCAGATTTATGGACAACTGGTGCTTCAGAGGAAACCCTGGTGGTGTATAAGAGCTATGGCTGCTAACCTAAAAGATCAGCAGTTCAAATCCACCAGGAGTTCCTTAGAAACCCTATGGGGCAGTTCTGCTTTGTCCTATGGGTCGCTGTGAGTTGGAATCTACTCCACGGAACACGTTTCGGTTTGGTTTTCGGCTGGTACTTAATGGACTGCTGTAAAGCCTATTTGAGTTGAATACAATGCTTTATAATAACAAATGCCCATACTGCTTTGTGACACTGTTTAAGATGTTTTAGTGTATTTAGAAGTGTGTCATAAGTGTTTTATATGCATAGAAAAGTAAAATATATTCTATATACTAAGGCGAACATTTGAGTGACTCTCAGTAAGAACCGTATGTACCAGTTCTGACTTACCTACAAATTCAACTTAAAGACAGATTTAGGAATGGATCTCTGTTTGTAATCTGAGGATTGCCTGTAGTGTTATAACAATAGTTTTGACTTCATGGATCTTGTGAAAGGATCTCAGTGATTCCAAGAGTGCCACAGATCACACTTTGAGAACTGCTGGTCTGAGTAAACCAGGGAGTCCCCTAAAAGACTACAGCCTCTTTGCCTCCTCTTCACTTCCCAGAATTCATCTTCCTGAGGTGAACTGTCTGCCTCCCAAAGTTTAGCTTAGGCCTCTTCCCATGGGCTCTTCTAGAAGAGAACTTACCACCCAGAAATTTAATACCAAAGAATGTTGTCAGTCAGAAAACGGAGGTGGAGGGAACGATGTTTCCTCTTTGTAACTGGGAACATTTGTGCCTGAAGGCATAAGATAAGAGATTCACTCATGATGTGTTTTGGTTTTGTCACACACCAACTTAATGTATATCCATATCCCAGACAGTTGGAAGTCTGACGCAATTTGTGGGAGAAATAATAAGGGCCCCTCATTATAAATGAATCTAAAGCACCTGATTTGAGATCCATTAAACCATCAAGAGCAGTCCTGTTAATAGAACTTTCTGTAATGAAGGTATTATATATCTGTGCTGTCCACTACAGTAGCCACTAGACATGTGTGCCTATTGAGCACTTGAAATGTGGCTAGAGCAACTAAGCAGTTGAACTTTTAATTTTATTTTATTAATTTAAATAGCCACAACTGGATAGTAGCTACCATATTTGACAGTACATATCTAGAGTGTTCTGAATTTTCAGTCTCTTCCCCAACATAATACTGTGTGATTTATAGATTGAAGTATATTAAAATGACCTTTATTTAAAAGCCATGGATTTTTCTACATGGGTCTCGGGCATATCCTTAAAATACAGAGTGCCCATAAAATCTTAATTAATAGGTATTTGACAACTAGAGTGTATAGACATCAGCCAAAACAGGACTCATCACCTTGAGGTCACAAGTGTTCACAAATGCCCTCCCTGATGCCAATCCTTGTCTAAATATTGGGATTCATGGTGTGATTGTTTTCTTTAACCCGGTGCACACAAGGAGGCAAACAACTCTCCACTTAGCCCAAGAGAATGTATTTATTGAGTATCATACATATCAAATACCCTGGGGGGGGCCAAGATGGCTGACTAGGTAGAAGGTACCTCGGATCCCTCTTGCAACAAAGACTCGGAAAAACAAGTGAATTGATCACATACATGACAATCTACGAACCCTGACCATCAGACAGATCTAAACAGTTGACCTGAGTGACAGGGGAGTGAAAAGCTGCGCCCTGAAGCAGCAACCGCCCCTGGAACCCTCCATCCACTCCACAGCCTTGAGGCCTCACGGTTCCCTGGTGCCCAGTGGCAGGGCTGATTGCGACTTGCTGAGGTGGGGCAGGCACAGGACACAGCCCTGACCCCTAGCCCCCTGGGGTAACCTTGGTAGAGACTCAGCCAGCGCAAGCAGGCTGCACACTGACGTGGCTAAAGAGAGAATGAGCAACCACGGGGAAGCAGCGACCGTTTTCGGGCGGAGCCTGGAGCCAGCGTTCCAGTCAGAAAACCTTGGCGCCAGGCTTTGGACTGGGCACAGGAGAGCTGAGCACGGCATCCTGAGACGGCGCAAGCACGGGACGCAGCCCTAGCCCCTTGAAGTGACCTCGGGGGAAGCCCAGCCAGCGCATGCAGGCAGCGCAGTGACACGGCTGACAGGAGGAGAAATCACAGGGAGGCAGCAACTGGTTTTGGAGCCTGGAGTGCAGCGTCCCAGCCGGGGAACCTTGGCGCTGGGCTTTGGACTGGGAGCAGAGGAGCTGACCACGGCTTCTGAGAGAGCACAAGACTTCTGAGACGCAGGCCTGACCCTCGGGGGCAATCTCGACCCAGCCAGCGCACACAGGCTACACGCCCTTCGGGAATCTCAGATAAAACAGTCATCACCAAGCAAGATAAGTAACTTTGTCTATATTGTTGGGTGCTACAAATCACCAAGTTCATATGGAAGGGAAAGAAGCCCCGGATAAGTAAAGCATTACTGAAAAAGAAGAAGAAAGTGGGAGGCCTCACTCAACCTGATTTTAGAACATATTATACAGCCACAGTAGTCGAAATAGCCTGGTACTGGTACAACAGGCACATACACCAATGGAACAGAATTGAGAACCCAGATATAAATCCATCCACATAGGAGAAGCTGATATTTGACAAAGGCCAAGTGTCAGTTAATTGGGGAAAAGATAGTATTTTTAACAAATGATGCTGGCATAACTGGATATCCATCTGCAAAAAAATGAAACAGGACCCATACCTCACACCATGCACAAAAACTAACTCAAAATGGATCAAAGACCTAAATATAAAATCTAAAACGATAAAGATCATGGAAGAAAAAATAGGGACAATGTTAGGAGCCCTAATACAAGGCATAAACAGAATACAAAACATTACTAAAAATGACGAAGAGAAACCAGATAACTGAGAGCTCCTAAAAATCAAACACCTATGCTCATCTAAAGGCTTCACCAAAAGACTAAAAAGACCACCTACAGATTGGAAAAAAATTTTCAGCTATGACATCTCCGACCAGCGCCTGATCTCTAAAATCTATATGATTCTGTTGAAACTCAACCACAAAAAGACAAACAACCCAATCAAAAATTGGGCAAAGGATATGAACACGCACTTCTCTAAACAATATATTCAGGTAGCTAACAGATACTTGAGAAAATGCTCTTGATCACTAGCCATTAGAGAAATGCAAATTAAAACTACGATGAGATTCCATCTCACTCCAACAAGGCTGGCATTAATCCAAAAAACACAAAATAATAAATGTTAGAGAGGCTGCGGAGAGATTGGAACACTTATACACAACTGGTGAGAATGTAAAATGGTACAACCACTTTGGAAATCTATCTGGTGTTTCCTTAAAAAGTTAGAAATAGAACTACCACACAACCCAGAAATCCCACTCCTCAGAATATATCCTAGAGAAATAAGAGCCTTTACAGGAACAGATATATGGACACCTATGTTTATTGCAGCACTGTTTACAATAGCAAAAAGCTGGAAGCAACCAAGGTGTCCATCAACGGATGAATGGATAAATAAATTATGGTATATTCGCACAAAGGAATACTACGCATCGATAAAGAACAGTGATGAATCTGTGAAACATTTCATAACGTGGAGGAACCTGGAAGGCATTATGGTGAGTGAAATTAGTCAGATGCAAAAGGACAAATATTGTATAAGACCACTATTATAAGATCTTGAGAAATAGCTTAAACTGAGAAGAACACATTCTTTTGTGGTTACGAGAGAGGGGAGGGAGGGAGGGTGGGAGAGGGTTACTTACTGATCACTTAGTAGATAAGAACTACTTTAGGTGAAAGGACGGACAATACTCAATACAGGGAAGGTCAGCTCAACTGGACTGGACCAAAAGCAAGGAAGTTTCCTGGATAAACTGAATGCTTCGAAGGTCAGCGGAGCAAGGGCCAGGGTTTGGGGACTATGGCTTCAGAGGACATCTAAGTCAACGGGCAAAATAAATTTTATTAAGAAAACATTCTGCATCCCACTTTGAAGTGTGGTGTCTGGAGTCTTAAATGCTAACAAGCGGCCATCCAAGATGCATCAATTGGTCTTAACCCACCTGGATCAAAGGAGAATGAAGAACGCCAAGGTCACAAGATAATTATGAGCCCAAGAGACAGAAAGGGCCACATGAACTAGAGACTTACATCATCCTGAGACCAGAAGAACTAGATGGTGCCCGGCCACAACCGATTACTGCCCTGACAGGGAGCACAACAGAGAACCCCTGAGGGAGCAGGAGAACAGTGGGATGCAGACCCCAAATTCTCATAAAAAGACCAGACTTAATGGTCTGACTGAGACTAAAAGAATCCCGGCGGTCATGGTCCCCAAACTCTCTGTTGGCCCAGGATAGGAACCATTCCAGAAGACAACTCATCAGACATGGAAGGGACTGGACAATGGGTTAGAGAGACATGCTGATGAGGAGTGAGCTACTTGTATCAGGTGGACACTTGAGACTGTGTTGGCAACTCCTGTCTGGAGGGGAGATGGGAAGGTAGAGAGGGTTAGAAACTGGCAAAATGGTCACGAAAGGAGAGACTGGAAGGAGGGAGAGGGCTGACTCACTAGGGGGAGAGTAAATGGGAGTATGTAGTAAGGTGTATATAAGTTTATACGTGAGAAACTGACTTGATTTGTAAACTTTCACTTAAAGCACAGTAAAAATTATTTAAAAAAAAAAAAACCTGTAGGCTCTGTAGATATATTTTGTAAACTATGAAACATGAACTTAAAACCTTAGAATTCAACTACCTTATAATTCTTTGCCTATTGCTATCTCCGCTTCCCCCAAATTCAAGTATTTTCTCTGTTTCCTTTCACCCTCAGACCCTTTTCCTCACTGTTTCTACCTAGATAAAAATATACATGAAATATTTACAATCGTGGAGTGAAAAAAGATTCTCTAAGCATGAAACAAAGTTGAAAAACTCTAAAGAAAAATTAAAAACTTCTCTATGGCAAATGCAAACTCGCAAATATCCAAGTAAAAGCCCATAATCAAACTCAAAGACACGTAAAACAATTTGGCAGACAAAAGGGTAATGTGCTGATGCCCTTCAGCCAGAGACCACCAAAGACTACAGAAACATACCTGTAGTTGAACAAGTTGTTTTTATCATATGTTTCAGCAAGGGAGAACGCATACCATAGGGAACCATGGGGCCTCTTTATGTGGAGGTGAGAAAGAACTTCTTATAAGATTTGGCTTTACTTCAGTGATTTTAGCCATTGCCATCGAGTCATCTGGGGAGGGAGGAGGAATCAGGGTTTCCTCTAGACCGAGTGCTGTCAGAAAGCTGAGGCAACTCCATGATTGTGTATGTCAATAAATCTTATCTCTCGGGAAGGCAGACTAGAGTGAGGATGAAGCTGTAATTGGTAACAGTATTCAAAATTATGGAGTGATCTTGTTTTGTCTCAATTTAGAATGGTCTCAGAGTAACCTTGTCTGATAAATTGGTGTCTTATGAGATGATTTATGTCCAACAGGAGAATAACATGGCCTAGCTATGAGTGCCAGGCCAGCTTCTAACAACCTGAAGTGTAGGTGTGAGTGGCAGATCACTTCCTGGATGTCAGAACTGCCTTTCTCCCCCTCCTTTCTTAAGTTTAGTATTTTAACATTTAATAGTCCCAATTAGAAAATGATCAAAGATTACTAGAAAGCAGTTTGGAAAAGAAGAAATACAGATGTCAAACGAATATATCATAAATAAATGTGAGCAAAAATAAAAATACGGAATAAGAAATGGGAAAAAATTTAGCTTGGCAAAGATAAAAATAATAAAGTATTGACTAGAGTGTAGGTTAAACATACTGTCATAGAGGTTGATGGGATAAAAACTGGTACAAAATTTCTAAAAGACATTTTTGCAAAATGTCTCAAGAATTTAAGTTTGCTAACATACTGACAGAAAAATTTCTCTTTCAGGGAGTTATCCTGAGAAGATAACCACACATTTTTATGGATTGAATTGTATCCCCCAAAATATGTGTTGTAAATCCTGACCCCAGTATCTCTGGTTATAATCCCATTTGAGAAAGGTTTTCTTTGTCATGTTAATAAGACAGGATTAGTATAGGGTGTGTCTTAAATCAATCTCTTTTGAGATATAAGAGAGATTAAATAAGCAAGCAACAGAAGCAGAAGTGGGAGGAGATGTCAAGCCACAGGAAGATTGCCCAGGAGCAGAAGGTCCAAGATCCAAGGCTCTTCCTCCAGAGCTGACAGAGGAAGCATTCCCCTAAAGCTGGCACCTTGAATTCAGACTTCTAGCCCCCTAAACTGTGAGAAAATAAATTTCTGTTGGTTAAAGCCACTCATTAATGGTATTTCTGTTATAGCAGCACTGGATAACTAAGACAGAATTTGGTACCGAGAAGTGGGGTGCTGCTCTAACAGATACCTAAAATATGAAGCACTTTTAGATTTGGGTAATGGATACAGGTGGAAGATAAGAGTAAATGCCTAGATTGCCTTGAAGAGACTGTTGGTAGAATTATGGACCCCAAAGGCAATCTGGTTAGGGCTCAGAAAGAAGTGAGGAAAGCGATACAGTCTTAGAGAATACATATAGTGCCAGCAACAGAAGTTGCTAGAAATGTGGATGTTAAATGTGCTTTTGGTGAAGCTTTGAAAGAGCAGACAATGGAGAAAGGGCAATATTTTTTATGCAGTGGTAAAGAACTTGTCTGAATTATGTGCAAATGTTTGGTGGAAGTTAGAACTTGCAAGTGATGAAAAGTGGGTATTTAGCTGAGGAGATTTCTAAGGAAGATCTTAAAGGGGCTGTGTGGTTTCTCCTTGCCACTTATAGTAAAATGCAAGAGGAAAGAGATGGACTTAAAAATGAACTGTGCAAAATGTACAAAACTTAAAGATCTGGGAAATTCTGTTGTACAAACTAAGGACATGTGGTCTAGAATTTTCATCAAGGACCTAGCTACACAACCTTTTGTTAAAGAGATTAAGCCTGTGACTGATGGATCTAACCAACTACCACAGCAGAAAACCCATCAGCTTAGACTGAGAGGGACAGAGAAAGAACAAAAGGAAAGACAGCGTCTGCCTGTTGGAAATTTACGGGCAGGAAACAGGCCAAAGGAGCTACCTCTGTTGTCCTCCAAGAAAAGAAAAGAACAATCTGTGGAGCAGCTTGGAGATCAGCAGTACTGTTGGAAGGAACATGGGAAGCAGGGCTGCATCCGTTTCAAACTGTGGAGTCATGGCCTCCTAGGTTTAAAAGAGATCTTCACCAAATCAGTTCCACAGTTTGGGGCTGCTGTTTGGAGTGCCAGGGGGATGGGGCTGCTACCTAAAGTTGAGGGAGCAGGATTTCCATGCCCAAGGAAAAGAAGAACAAAGATTGCTGGGGCCCAGGGGGTGGAGTCACCACTCAGAAGGACTAGGAGAATGGGGCCACCCAAAGACAAGGGAGCAGAGTTGCCATCTCAGTGTACCTGGAAGGCAGAGCTGAAGCCCAGGGCCAAAGGGCCTCCACTCAGAATCCAGAGGGCAGGGCCATTGCCCAGATGGTCCCAAAGAACAAGTGTTGAGGCTAGTAAAAATTGTTCTGCTGGGTTTTGGACTTGCTTAGTGCCTGTTATCCCTTCTTGCCCTCCATTTTCTCCCATTTGTACTGGAAATGTCTACCTTGTACCTGTTCCACCATTATACCTTAAGAAACAGATAACTTGTATTCTAGATTTCAGAGGTTAGTAGAGGAATTTTGCTCCAGTATGGAATAGCCTAAAGTGACACCCATATTTGATGTAGATGATTCAGAGGGTGAGATTTTGGACTTGGAGTTGATTGAAGATTTTTGGGATGACGTGATTGGGTGAATATGTTTTGCATGTGAGAAGGACACGAATATTGGGGGTCAGTGGGTGGAAAGTTACGGATTGAATTGTGTCCCCCAAAAACATGTGTTATAAATCCTAACTCCTATATCTGTGATCATAATCCCATTTGGGAATGAGATTTCTTTGTTATGTTAATAAGACAGGATTAGTGTAGTGTGTGTCTTAAATCAATCTTTTTTGAGATACAAAAGAGATTAAACAAGGGAGTAA